>NW_027149905.1:0-328286 GCF_031143425.1 Pleurodeles waltl
TGTGGCTCCTCTCAGATTCCACAACTTTCTGTCACCGATATGTGAGAAAAATGCGTTTTTTTAGCCAAAATTTGAGGTTTGCACAGGATTCTGGGTAACAGAACCTGGTCAGAGCCCCACAAGTCACCCCATCTTGGATTCCCTTAGGTCTCTAGTTTTCAAAAATGCACAGGTTTGGTAGGTTTCCCTATGTGCCGGCTGAGCTAGAGGCAAAAATCCACAGGTAGGCACTTTGCAAAAAACAGCTCTGTTTTCTTTAATAAAATGGGATGTGTCCACGTTTCGTTTTGGGGCGTCTCCTGTCGCGAGTGCTAGGCCTACCCACACAAGTGAGGTATCATTTTTATCGGGAGACTTGGGGGAATGCCGGGTGGAAGGAAATTTGTGGCTCCTCTCAGATTCCAGAACTTTCTGTCACCGAAATGTGAGGAAAATGCATTTCTTTAGCCAAAATTTGAGGTTTGCAAAGAATTCTGGGTAACAGAACCTGGTCAGGGCCCCACAAGTCGCCCCATCTTGGATTCCTCTAGGTCTCTAGTTTTCAAAAATGCACAGGTTTGGTAGGTTTTCCTAAGTGCCTGCTGAGCTAGAGGCCAAAATCTACAGGTAGGCAGTTGCAAAATACAGCTCTGTTTTCTTTCAAAAAATGGGATGTGTCCACGTTGCGTTTTGGGGCGTCTCCTGTTGCGGGCACTAGGCCTACCCACACAAGTGAGGTATAATTTTTATTGGGAGACTTGGGGGAACGCTGGGTGGAAGGAAATTTGTAGCTCCTCTCAGATTCCAGAACTTTCTGTCACCGAAATATGAGGAAAATGTGTTTTTTTAGCCAAATTTTGAGGTTTGCAAAGGATTCTGGGTAACAAAACCTGGTCAAAGCCCCACAAGTCACCCCATCTTGGAATCCCCTAGGTCTCTAGTTTTAAAAAATGCACAGGTTTGGGTGGTTTCCCTAGGTGCCGGCTGAGCTAGAGGCCAAAATCTACAGGTAGGCACTTTGCAAAAAACAGCTCTGTTTTCTTTCAAAAAATGGGATGTGCCCACTTTGTGTTTTGGGACATTTCCTGTCGCGAGCGCTAGGCCTACCCACACAAGTGAGGTATCATTTTTATCGGGAGACTTGGGGGAACGCTGGGTGGAAGGAAATGTGTGGCTCCTCTCAGATTCCAGAACTTTCTGTCACCGATATGTGAGAAAAATGCATTTTTTTTAGCCAAAATTTGAGGTTTGCAAAGGATTCTGGGTAACAGAACCTGGTCAGAGCCCCACAAGTCACCCCATCTTGGATTCCCTTAGATCTCTAGTTTTAAAAAATGCACAGGTTTGGTAGGTTTTCCTAGGTGCCTGCTGAGCTAGAGGCCAAAATCTACAGGTAGGCAGTTGCAAAAAACAGCTCTGTTTTCTTTCAAAAAATGGGATGTGTCCACGTTGCGTTTTGGGGCGTCTCCTGTTGCGGGCACTAGGCCTACCCACACAAGTGAGGTATAATTTTTATTGGGAGACTTGGGGGAACGCTGGGTGGAAGGAAATTTGTAGCTCCTCTCAGATTCCAGAACTTTCTGTCACCGAAATGTGAGGAAAATGTGTTTTTTTAGCCAAATTTTGAGGTTTGCAAAGGATTCTGGGTAACAGAACCTGGTCAGAGCCCCACAAGTCACCCCATCTTGGATTCCCCTAGGTCTCTAGTTTTCAAAAATGCACTGGTTAGGTAGGTTTCCCTAGGTGCCGGCTGAGCTAGAGGCCAAAATCTACAGGTAGGCACTTTGCAAAAAACAGCTCTGTTTTCTTTAAAAAAATGGGATGTGTCCACGTTGCGTTTTGGGGCGTTTCCTGTCGCGGGCTCTAGGCCTACCCACACAAGTGAGGTATCATTTTTATCGGGAGACTTGGGGGAACGCTAGGTGGAAGGAAATTTGTGGCTCCTCTCAGATTCCAGAACTTTCTGTCACCGAAATGTGAGGAAAATGCGTTTTTTTAGCCAAAATTTGAGGTTTGCAAAGGATTCTGGGTAACAGAACCTGGTCAGACCCCCACAAGTTGCCCCTTCTTGGATTCCCCTAGGTCTCTAGTTTTCAAAAATGCACAGGTTAGGTAGGTTTCCCTAGGTGCCGGCTGAGCTAGAGGACAAAATCTACAAGTAGGCACTTTGCAAAAAACAGCTCTGTTTTCTTTAAAAAAATGGGATGTGTCCACGTTGCTTTTTTGGGCGTCTTCTGTCGCGGGCGCTAGGCCTACCCACACAAGTGAGGTATCATTTTTATCGGGAGACTTGGAGGAACGCTGGGTGGAAGGAAATTTGTAGCTCCTCTCAGATTCCAGAACTTTCTGTCACCGAAATATGAGGAAAATGTTTTTTTTTTAGCCAAATTTTGAGGTTTGCAAAGGATTCTGGGTAACAAAACCTGGTCAAAGTCCCACAAGTCACCCCATCTTGGAATCCCCTAGGTCTCTAGTTTTAAAAAATGCACAGGTTTGGGTGGTTTCCCTAGGTGCCGGCTGAGCTAGAGGCCAAAATCTACAGGTAGGCACTTTGCAAAAAACAGCTGTTTTCTGTCAAAAAATGGGATGTGCCCACTTTGTGTTTTGGGACATTTCCTGTTCTGGGCGCTAGGACTACCCACACAAGTGAGGTATCATTTTTATCAGGAGACTTGGGGGAACGCTGGGTGGAAGGAAATTTGTGGCTCCTCTCAGATTCCAGAACTTTCTGTCACCGAAAGGTGAGGAAAATATGTTTTTTTAGCCAAATGTTGAGGTTTGCAAAGGATTCTGGGTAACAGAACCTGGTCAGAGCCCCACAAGTCACCCCATCTTGGATTCCCGTAGGTCTCTAGTTTTAAAAAATGCACAGGTTTGGTAGGTTTCCATAGGTGCTGGCTGAGCTAGAGGCCAAAATCTACAGGTAGGCACTTTGCAAAAAACAGCTCTGTTTTCTTTAAAAAAATGGGATGTGTCCACATTGCGTTTTGGGGCGTTTCCTGTCACGGGCGCTAGGCCTACCCACACAAGTGAGGTATCATTTTTATCGGGAGACTTGGGGGAACGCTAGGTGGAAGGAAATTTGTGGCTCCTCTCAGATTCCAGAACTTTCTGTCACAGAAATGTGAGGAAAATGCGTTTTTTTTAGCCAAAATTTGAGGTTTGCAAAGGATTCTGGGTAACAGAACCTGGTCAGAGTCCCACAAGTCGCTCCATCTTGGATTCCCCTAGGTCTCTAGTTTTCAAAAATGCACAGGTTTGGTAGGTTTTCCTAGGTGCCGGCTGAGCTAGAGGCCAAAATCTACAGGTAGGCAGTTGCAAAAAATAGCTCTGTTTTCTTTCAAAAAATGGGATGTGTCCACGTTGCGTTTTGGGGCGTCTCCTGTCGCAGGCGCTAGGCCTACCCACACAAGTGAGGTATAATTTTTATCGGGAGACTTGGGGGAACGCTGGGTGGAAGGAAATTTGTAGCTCCTCTCAGATTCCAGAACTTTCTGTCACCGAAATGTGAGGAAAATGTGTTTTTTTTAGCCAAATTTTGAGGTTTGCAAAGGATTCTGGGTAACAGAACCTGGTCAGAGCCCCACAAGTCACCCCATCGTGGATTCCCCTAGGTCTCTAGTTTTCAGAAATGCACTGGTTAGGTAGGTTTCCCTAGGTGCCGGCTGAGCTAGAGGCCAAAATCTACAGGTAGGCACTTTGCAAAAAACAGCTCTGTTTTCTTTCAAAAAATGGGATGTGCCCACTTTGTTTTTTGGGACATTTCCTGTCGCGGGCGCTAGGCCTACCCACACAAGTGAGGTATCATTTTTATCGGGAGACTTGGGGGAACGCTGGGTGGAAGGAAATGTGTGGCTCCTCTCAGATTCCAGAACTTTCTGTCACTGATATGTGAGAAAAATGCGTTTTTTTAGCCAAAATTTGAGGTTTGCAAAGGATTCTGGGTAACAGAACCTGGTCAGAGCCCCACAAGTCACCCCATCTTGGATTCCCTTAGGTCTCTAGTTTTCAAAAATGCACAGGTTTGGTAGGTTTCCCTATGTGCCGGCTGAGCTAGAGGCAAAAATCCACAGGTAGGCACTTTGCAAAAAACAGCTCTGTTTTCTTTAAAAAAATGGGATGTGTCCACGTTTCGTTTTGGGGCGTCTCCTGTCGCGAGTGCTAGGCCTACCCACACAAGTGAGGTATCATTTTTATCGGGAGACTTGGGGGAATGCTGGGTGGAAGGAAATTTGTGGCTCCTCTCAGATTCCAGAACTTTCTGTCACCGAAATGTGAGGAAAATGCATTTTTTTAGCCAAAATTTGAGGTTTGCAAAGAATTCTGGGTAACGGAACCTGGTCAGAGCCCCACAAGTCGCCCCTTCTTGGATTCCCCTAGGTCTCTAGTTTTAAAAAATGCACAGGTTTGGTAGGTTTTCCTAGGTGCCTGCTGAGCTAGAGGCCAAAATCTACAGGTAGGCAGTTGCAAAAAACAGCTCTGTTTTCTTTCAAAAAATGGGATGTGTCCATGTTGCGTTTTGGGGCGTCTCCTGTCGCGGGCACTAGGCCTACCCACACAAGTGAGGTATAATTTTTATCGGGAGACTTGGGGGAACGCTGGGTGGAAGGAAATTTGTAGCTCCTCTCAGATTCCAGAACTTTCTGTCACCGAAATGTGAGGAAAATGCGTTTTTTTAGCCAAAATTTGAGGTTTGCAAAGGATTCTGAGTAACAGAACCTGGTCAGAGCCCCACAAGTCGCCCCTTCTTGGATTCCCCTAGGTCTCTAGTTTTCAAAAATGCACAGGTTAGGTAGGTTTCCCTAGGTGCCGGCTGAGCTAGAGGACAAAATCTACAGGTAGGCACTTTGCAAAAAACAGCTCTGTTTTCTTTAAAAAAATGGGATGTGTCCACGTTGCTTTTTTGGGCGTCTTCTGTCGCGGGCGCTAGGCCTACCCAGACAAGTGAGGTATCATTTTTATCGGGAGACTTGGGGGAACGCTGGGTGGAAGGAAATTTGTAGCTCCTCTCAGATTCCAGAACTTTCTGTCACCGAAATATGAGGAAAATGTGTTTTTTTAGCCAAATTTTGAGGTTTGCAAAGGATTCTGGGTAAGAAAACCTGGTCAAAGCCCCACAAGTCACCCCATCTTGGAATCCCCTAGGTCTCTAGTTTTAAAAAATGCACAGGTTTGGGTGGTTTCCCTAGGTGCCGGCTGAGCTAGAGGCCAAAATCTACAGGTAGGCACTTTGCAAAAAACAGCTCTGTTTTCTTTCAAAAAATGGGATGTGCCCACTTTGTGTTTTGGGACATTTCCTGTCGCGGGCACTAGGCCTACCCACACAAGTGAGGTATCATTTTTATCGGGAGACTTGGGGGAACGCTGGGTGGAAGGAAATGTGTGGCTCCTCTCAGATTCCACAACTTTCTGTCACCGATATGTGAGAAAAATGCGTTTTTTTAGCCAAAATTTGAGGTTTGCACAGGATTCTGGGTAACAGAACCTGGTCAGAGCCCCACAAGTCACCCCATCTTGGATTCCCTTAGGTCTCTAGTTTTTAAAAATGCACAGGTTTGGTAGGTTTCCCTATGTGCCGGCTGAGCTAGAGGCAAAAATCCACAGGTAGGCACTTTGCAAAAAACAGCTCTGTTTTCTTTAATAAAATGGGATGTGTCCACGTTTCGTTTTGGGGCGTCTCCTGTCGCGAGTGCTAGGCCTACCCACACAAGTGAGGTATCATTTTTATCGGGAGACTTGGGGGAATGCCGGGTGGAAGGAAATTTGTGGCTCCTCTCAGATTCCAGAACTTTCTGTCACCGAAATGTGAGGAAAATGCATTTCTTTAGCCAAAATTTGAGGTTTGCAAAGAATTCTGGGTAACAGAACCTGGTCAGGGCCCCACAAGTCGCCCCATCTTGGATTCCTCTAGGTCTCTAGTTTTCAAAAATGCACAGGTTTGGTAGGTTTTCCTAAGTGCCTGCTGAGCTAGAGGCCAAAATCTACAGGTAGGCAGTTGCAAAATACAGCTCTGTTTTCTTTCAAAAAATGGGATGTGTCCACGTTGCGTTTTGGGGCGTCTCCTGTCGCGGGCACTAGGCCTACCCACACAAGTGAGGTATAATTTTTATTGGGAGACTTGGGGGAACGCTGGTGGAAGGAAATTTGTAGCTCCTCTCAGATTCCAGAACTTTCTGTCACCGAAATGTGAGGAAAATGTGTTTTTTTAGCCAAATTTTGAGGTTTGCAAAGGATTCTGGGTAACAGAACCTGGTCAGAGCCCCACAAGTCACCCCATCTTGGATTCCCCTAGGTCTCTAGTTTTCAAAAATGCACTGGTTAGGTAGGTTTCCCTAGGTGCCGGCTGAGCTAGAGGCCAAAATCTACAGGTAGGCACTTTGCAAAAAACAGCTCTGTTTTCTTTCAAAAAATGGGATGTGTCCACGTTGCGTTTTGGGGCGTTTCCTGTCGCGGGCTCTAGGCCTACCCACACAAGTGAGGTATCATTTTTATCGGGAGACTTGGGGGAACGCTAGGTGGAAGGAAATTTGTGGCTCCTCTCAGATTCCAGAACTTTCTGTCACCGAAATGTGAGGAAAATTCGTTTTTTTAGCCAAAATTTGAGGTTTGCAAAGGATTCTGGGTAACAGAACCTGGTCAGAGCCCCACAAGTCGCCCCTTCTTGGATTCCCCTAGGTCTCTAGTTTTAAAAAATGCACAGGTTAGGTAGGTTTCCCTAGGTGCCGGCTGAGCTAGAGGACAAAATCTACAAGTAGGCACTTTGCAAAAAACAGCTCTGTTTTCTTTCAAAAAATGGGATGTGTCCACGTTGCTTTTTTGGGCGTCTTCTGTCGCGGGCGCTAGGCCTACCCACAGAAGTGAGGTATCATTTTTATCGGGAGACTTGGGGGAACGCTGGGTTGAAGGAAATTTGTAGCTCCTCTCAGATTCCAGAACTTTCTGTCACCGATATGTGAGAATAATGCGTTTTTTTAGCCAAAATTTGAGGTTTGCAAAGGATTCTGGGTAACAGAACCTGGTCAGAGCCCCACAAGTCACCCCATCTTGGATTCCCTTAGGTCTCTAGTTTTCAAAAATGCACAGGTTTGGTAGGTTTCCCTATGTGCCGGCTGAGCTAGAGGCAAAAATCCACAGGTAGGCACTTTGCAAAAAACAGCTCTGTTTTCTTTAAAAAAATGGGATGTGTCCACGTTTCGTTTTGGGGCGTCTCCTGTCGCAAGTGCTAGGCCTACCCACACAAGTGAGGTATCATTTTTATCGGGAGACTTGGGGGAATGCTGGGTGGAAGGAAATTTGTGGCTCCTCTCAGATTCCAGAACTTTCTATCACCGAAATGTGAGGAAAATGCATTTTTTTAGCCAAAATTTGAGGTTTGCAAAGAATTCTGGGTAACGGAACCTGGTCAGAGCCCCACAAGTCGCCCCATCTTGGATTCCCCTAGGTCTCTAGTTTAATAAAATGCACAGGTTTGGTAGGTTTTCCTAGGTGCCTGCTGAGCTAGAGGCCAAAATCTACAGGTAGGCAGTTGCAAAAAACAGCTCTGTTTTCTTTCAAAAAATGGGATGTGTCCACGTTGCGTTTTGGGGCGTATCCTGTCGCGGGCACTAGGCCTACCCACACAAGTGAGGTATAATTTTTATCGGGAGACTTGGGGGAACGCTGGGTGGAAGGAAATTTGTAGCTCCTCTCAGATTCCAGAACTTTCTGTCACCGAAATGTGAGGAAAATGCGTTTTTTTAGCCAAAATTTGAGGTTTGCAAAGGATTCTGAGTAACAGAACCTGGTCAGAGCCCCACAAGTCGCCCCTTCTTGGATTCCCCTAGGTCTCTAGTTTTCAAAAATGCACAGGTTAGGTAGGTTTCCCTAGGTGCCGGCTGAGCTAGAGGACAAAATCTACAGGTAGGCACTTTGCAAAAAACAGCTCTGTTTTCTTTAAAAAAATGGGATGTGTCCACGTTGCTTTTTTGGGCGTCTTCTGTCGCGGGCGCTAGGCCTACCCACACAAGTGAGGTATCATTTTTATCGGGAGACTTGGGGGAACGCTGGGTGGAAGGAAATTTGTAGCTCCTCTCAGATTCCAGAACTTTCTGTCACCGAAATATGAGGAAAATGTGTTTTTTTAGCCAAATTTTGAGGTTTGCAAAGGATTCTGGGTAACAAAACCTGGTCAAAGCCCCACAAGTCACCCCATATTGGAATCCCCTAGGTCTCTAGTTTTAAAAAATGCACAGATTTGGATGGTTTCCCTAGGTGCCGGCTGAGCTAGAGGCCAAAATCTACAGGTAGGCACTTTGCAAAAAACAGCTCTGTTTTCTTTCAAAAAATGGGATGTGCCCACTTTGTGTTTTGGGACATTTCCTGTCGCGGGCGCTAGGCCTACCCACACAAGTGAGGTATCATTTTTATCGGGAGACTTGGGGGAACGCTGGCTGGAAGGAAATGTGTGGCTCCTCTCAGATTCCACAACTTTCTGTCACCGATATGTGAGAAAAATGCGTTTTTTTAGCCAAAATTTGAGGTTTGCAAAGGATTCTGGGTAACAGAACCTGGTCAGAGCCCCACAAGTCACCCCATCTTGGATTCCCTTAGGTCTTTAGTTTTCAAAAATGCACAGGTTTGGTAGGTTTCCCTATGTGCCGGCTGAGCTAGAGGCAAAAATCCACAGGTAGGCACTTTGCAAAAAACAGCTCTGTTTTCTTTAAAAAAATGGGATGTGTCCACGTTTCGTTTTGGGGCGTCTCCTGTCGCGAGTGCTAGGCCTACCCACACAAGTGAGGTATCATTTTTATCGGGAGACTTGGGGGAATGCTGGGTGGAAGGAAATTTGTGGCTCCTCTCAGATTCCAGAACTTTCTGTCACCGAAATGTGAGGAAAATGCATTTTTTTAGCCAAAATTTGAGGTTTGCAAAGAATTCTGGGTAACAGAACCTGGTCAGAGCCCCACAAGTCGCCCCATCTTGGATTCCCCTAGGTCTCTAGTTTTCAAAAATGCACAGGTTTGGTAGGTTTTCCTAAGTGCCTGCTGAGCTAGAGGCCAAAATCTACAGGTAGGCAGTTGCAAAATACAGCTCTGTTTTCTTTCAAAAAATGGGATGTGTCCACGTTGCGTTTTGGGGCGTCTCCTGTCGCGGGCACTAGGCCTACCCACACAAGTGAGGTATAATTTTTATTGGGAGACTTGGGGGAACGCTGGGTGGAAGGAAATTTGTAGCTCCTCTCAGATTCCAGAACTTTCTGTCACCGAAATGTGAGGAAAATGTGTTTTTTTAGCCAAATTTTGAGGTTTGCAAAGGATTCTGGGTAACAGAACCTGGTCAGAGCCCCACAAGTCACCCCATCTTGGATTCCCCTAGGTCTCTAGTTTTCAAAAATGCACTGGTTAGGTAGGTTTCCCTAGGTGCCGGCTGAGCTAGAGGCCAAAATCTACAGGTAGGCACTTTGCAAAAAACAGCTCTGTTTTCTTTCAAAAAATGGGATGTGCCCACTTTGTGTTTTGGGACATTTCCTGTCGCGGGCGCTAGGCCTACCCACACAAGTGAGGTATCATTTTTATCGGGAGACTTGGGGGAACGCTGGGTGGAAGGAAATGTGTGGCTTCTCTCAGATTCCACAACTTTCTGTCACCGATATGTGAGAAAAATGCGTTTTTTTAGCCAAAATTTGAGGTTTGCAAAGGATTCTGGGTAACAGAACCTGGTCAGAGCCCCACAAGTCACCCCATCTTGGATTCCCTTAGGTCTTTAGTTTTCAACAATGCACAGGTTTGGTAGGTTTCCCTATGTGCCGGCTGAGCTAGAGGCAAAAATCCACAGGTAGGCACTTTGCAAAAAACAGCTCTGTTTTCTTTAAAAAAATGGGATGTGTCCACGTTTCGTTTTGGGGCGTCTCCTGTCGCAAGTGCTAGGCCTACCCACACAAGTGAGGTATCATTTTTATCGGGAGACTTGGGGGAATGCTGGGTGGAAGGAAATTTGTGGCTCCTCTCAGATTCCAGAACTTTCTATCACCGAAATGTGAGGAAAATGCATTTTTTTAGCCAAAATTTGAGGTTTGCAAAGAATTCTGGGTAACGGAACCTGGTCAGAGCCCCACAAGTCGCCCCATCTTGGATTCCCCTAGGTCTCTAGTTTAATAAAATGCACAGGTTTGGTAGGTTTTCCTAGGTGCCTGCTGAGCTAGAGGCCAAAATCTACAGGTAGGCAGTTGCAAAAAACAGCTCTGTTTTCTTTCAAAAAATGGGATGTGTCCACGTTGCGTTTTGGGGCGTATCCTGTCGCGGGCACTAGGCCTACCCACACAAGTGAGGTATAATTTTTATCGGGAGACTTGGGGGAACGCTGGGTGGAAGGAAATTTGTAGCTCCTCTCAGATTCCAGAACTTTCTGTCACCGAAATGTGAGGAAAATGCGTTTTTTTAGCCAAAATTTGAGGTTTGCAAAGGATTCTGAGTAACAGAACCTGGTCAGAGCCCCACAAGTCGCCCCTTCTTGGATTCCCCTAGGTCTCTAGTTTTCAAAAATGCACAGGTTAGGTAGGTTTCCCTAGGTGCCGGCTGAGCTAGAGGACAAAATCTACAGGTAGGCACTTTGCAAAAAACAGCTCTGTTTTCTTTAAAAAAATGGGATGTGTCCACGTTGCTTTTTTGGGCGTCTTCTGTCGCGGGCGCTAGGCCTACCCACACAAGTGAGGTATCATTTTTATCGGGAGACTTGGGGGAACGCTGGGTGGAAGGAAATTTGTAGCTCCTCTCAGATTCCAGAACTTTCTGTCACCGAAATGTGAGGAAAATGTGTTTTTTTAGCCAAATTTTGAGGTTTGCAAAGGATTCTGGGTAACAAAACCTGGTCAAAGCCCCACAAGTCACCCCATATTGGAATCCCCTAGGTCTCTAGTTTTAAAAAATGCACAGATTTGGATGGTTTCCCTAGGTGCCGGCTGAGCTAGAGGCCAAAATCTACAGGTAGGCACTTTGCAAAAAACAGCTCTGTTTTCTTTCAAAAAATGGGATGTGCCCACTTTGTGTTTTGGGACATTTCCTGTCGCGGGCGCTAGGCCTACCCACACAAGTGAGGTATCATTTTTATCGGGAGACTTGGGGGAACGCTGGCTGGAAGGAAATGTGTGGCTCCTCTCAGATTCCACAACTTTCTGTCACCGATATGTGAGAAAAATGCGTTTTTTTTAGCCAAAATTTGAGGTTTGCAAAGGATTCTGGGTAACAGAACCTGGTCAGAGCCCCACAAGTCACCCCATCTTGGATTCCCTTAGGTCTTTAGTTTTCAAAAATGCACAGGTTTGGTAGGTTTCCCTATGTGCCGGCTGAGCTAGAGGCAAAAATCCACAGGTAGGCACTTTGCAAAAAACAGCTCTGTTTTCTTTAAAAAAATGGGATGTGTCCACGTTTCGTTTTGGGGCGTCTCCTGTCGCGAGTGCTAGGCCTACCCACACAAGTGAGGTATCATTTTTATCGGGAGACTTGGGGGAATGCTGGGTGGAAGGAAATTTGTGGCTCCTCTCAGATTCCAGAACTTTCTGTCACCGAAATGTGAGGAAAATGCATTTTTTTAGCCACAATTTGAGGTTTGCAAAGAATTCTGGGTAACAGAACCTGGTCAGAGCCCCACAAGTCGCCCCATCTTGGATTCCCCTAGGTCTCTAGTTTTCAAAAATGCACAGGTTTGGTAGGTTTTCCTAAGTGCCTGCTGAGCTAGAGGCCAAAATCTACAGGTAGGCAGTTGCAAAATACAGCTCTGTTTTCTTTCAAAAAATGGGATGTGTCCACGTTGCGTTTTGGGGCGTCTCCTGTCGCGGGCACTAGGCCTACCCACACAAGTGAGGTATAATTTTTATTGGGAGACTTGGGGGAACGCTGGGTGGAAGGAAATTTGTAGCTCCTCTCAGATTCCAGAACTTTCTGTCACCGAAATGTGAGGAAAATGTGTTTTTTTAGCCAAATTTTGAGGTTTGCAAAGGATTCTGGGTAACAGAACCTGGTCAGAGCCCCACAAGTCACCCCATCTTGGATTCCCCTAGGTCTCTAGTTTTCAAAAATGCACTGGTTAGGTAGGTTTCCCTAGGTGCCGGCTGAGCTAGAGGCCAAAATCTACAGGTAGGCACTTTGCAAAAAACAGCTCTGTTTTCTTTCAAAAAATGGGATGTGCCCACTTTGTGTTTTGGGACATTTCCTGTCGCGGGCGCTAGGCCTACCCACACAAGTGAGGTATCATTTTTATCGGGAGACTTGGGGGAACGCTGGGTGGAAGGAAATGTGTGGCTTCTCTCAGATTCCACAACTTTCTGTCACCGATATGTGAGAAAAATGCGTTTTTTTAGCCAAAATTTGAGGTTTGCAAAGGATTCTGGGTAACAGAACCTGGTCAGAGCCCCACAAGTCACCCCATCTTGGATTCCCTTAGGTCTTTAGTTTTCAACAATGCACAGGTTTGGTAGGTTTCCCTATGTGCCGGCTGAGCTAGAGGCAAAAATCCACAGGTAGGCACTTTGCAAAAAACAGCTCTGTTTTCTTTAAAAAAATGGGATGTGTCCACGTTTCGTTTTGGGGCGTCTCCTGTCGCGAGTGCTAGGCCTACCCACACAAGTGAGGTATCATTTTTATCGGGAGACTTGGGGGAATGCTGGGTGGAAGGAAATTTGTGGCTCCTCTCAGATTCCAGAACTTTCTGTCACCGAAATGTGAGGAAAATGCATTTTTTTAGCCAAAATTTGAGGTTTGCAAAGAATTCTGGGTAACAGAACCTGGTCAGAGCCCCACAAGTCGCCCCATCTTGGATTCCCCTAGGTCTCTAGTTTTCAAAAATGCACAGGTTTGGTAGGTTTTCCTAAGTGCCTGCTGAGCTAGAGGCCAAAATCTATAGGTAGGCAGTTGCAAAATACAGCTCTGTTTTCTTTCAAAAAATGGGATGTGTCCACGTTGCGTTTTGGGGCGTCTCCTGTCGCGGGCACTAGGCCTACCCACACAAGTGAGGTATAATTTTTATTGGGAGACTTGGGGGAACGCTGGGTGGAAGGAAATTTGTAGCTCCTCTCAGATTCCAGAACTTTCTGTCACCGAAATGTGAGGAAAATGTGTTTTTTTAGCCAAATTTTGAGGTTTGCAAAGGATTCTGGGTAACAGAACCTGGTCAGAGCCCCACAAGTCACCCCATCTTGGATTCCCCTAGGTCTCTAGTTTTCAAAAATGCACTGGTTAGGTAGGTTTCCCTAGGTGCCGGCTGAGCTAGAGGCCAAAATCTACAGGTAGGCACTTTGCAAAAAACAGCTCTGTTTTCTTTCAAAAAATGGGATGTGTCCACGTTGCGTTTTGGGGCGTTTCCTGTCGCGGGCTCTAGGCCTACCCACACAAGTGAGGTATAATTTTTATCGGGAGACTTGGGGGAACGCTAGGTGGAAGCAAATTTGTGGCTCCTCTCAGATTCCAGAACTTTCTGTCACCGAAATGTGAGGAAAACATCGTTTTTTTAGCCAAAATTTGAGGTTTGCAAAGGATTCTGGGTAACAGAACCTGGTCAGAGCCCCACAAGTCGCCCCTTCTTGGATTCCCCTAGGTCTCTAGTTTTAAAAAATGCACAGGTTAGGTAGGTTTCCCTAGGTGCCGGCTGAGCTAGAGGACAAAATCTACAAGTAGGCACTTTGCAAAAAACAGCTCTGTTTTCTTTCAAAAAATGGGATGTGTCCACGTTGCTTTTTTGGGCGTCTTCTGTCGCGGGCGCTAGGCCTACCCACACAAGTGAGGTATCATTTTTATCGGGAGACTTGGGGGAACGCTGGGTTGAAGGAAATTTGTAGCTCCTCTCAGATTCCAGAGCTTTCTGTCACCGAAATATGAGGAAAATGTGTTTTTTTAGCCAAATTTTGAGGTTTGCAAAGGATTCTGGGTAACAAAACCTGGTCAAAGCCCCACAAGTCACCCCATCTTGGAATCCCCTAGGTCTCTAGTTTTAAAAAATGCACAGGTTTGGGTGGTTTCCCTAGGTGCCGGCTGAGCTAGAGGCCAAAATCTACAGGTAGGCACTTTGCAAAAAACAGCTGTTTTCTGTCATAAAATGGTATGTGCCCACTTTGTGTTTTGGGACATTTCCTGTTCTGGGCGCTAGGACTACCCACACAAGTGAGGTATCATTTTTATCAGGAGACTTGGGGGAACGCTGGGTGGAAGGAAATTTGTGGCTCCTCTCAGATTCCAGAACTTTCTGTCACCGAAAGGTGAGGAAAATATGTTTTTTTAGCCAAATGTTGAGGTTTGCAAAGGATTCTGGGGAACAGAACCTGGTCAGAGCCCCACAAGTCACCCCATCTTGGATTCCCGTAGGTCTCTAGTTTTAAAAAATGCACAGGTTTGGTAGGTTTCCATAGGTGCCGGCTGAGCTAGAGGCCAAAATCTACAGGTAGGCACTTTGCAAAAAACAGCTCTGTTTTCTTTCAAAAAATGGGATGTGTCCACATTGCGTTTTGGGGCGTTTCCTGTCACGGGCGCTAGGCCTACCCACACAAGTGAGGTATCATTTTTATCGGGAGACTTGGGGGAACGCTAGGTGGAAGGAAATTTGTAGCTCCTCTCAGATTCCAGAACTTTCTGTCACAGAAATGTGAGGAAAATGCGTTTTTTTAGCCAAAATTTGAGGTTTGCAAAGGATTCTGGGTAACAGAACCTGGTCAGAGCCCCACAAGTCACCCCATCTTGGATTCCCCTAAGTCTCTAGTTTTCAAAAATGCACAGGTTTGGTAGGTTTCTCTAGGTACCGGCTGAGCTAGAGGCCAAAATCTACAGGTAGGCACTTTGCAAAAAACAGCTCTGTTTTCTTTCAAAAAATGGGTTGTGTCCACGTTGCGTTTTGGGGTGTTTCCTGTTGCGGGCGCTAGGCCTACCCACACAAGTGAGGTATCATTTTTATCGGGAGACTTGGGGAAACGCTGGGTGGAAGGAAATTTGTGGCTCCTCTCAGATTCCAGAACTTTCTGTCACCGAAATGTGAGGAAAATGTGTTTTCTTAGCCAAATTTTGAGGTTTGCAAAGGATTCTGGGGAACAGAACCTGGTCAGAGCCCCACAAGTCACCCCATCTTGGATTCCCCTAGGTCTCTAGTTTTAAGAAATGCACAGGTTTGGTAGGTTTCCCTAGGTGCCGGCTGAGCTAGAGGCCAAAATCCAAAGGAATGCACTTTGCAAAAAACAGCTCTGTTTTCTTTCAAAAAATGGGATGTGTCCACGTTTCGTTTTCGGGCGTCTCCTGTCGCGGGTGCTAGGCCTACCCACACAAGTGAGGTATCATTTTTATCGGGAGACTTGGGGGAATGCTGGGTGAAAGGAAATTTGTGGCTCCTCTCAGATTCCAGAACATTCTGTCACCGAAATGTGAGGAAAATGCGTTTTTTTAACCAAATTTTGAGGTTTGCAAGGATTCTGGGTAACAGAACCTGGTCAGAGCCCCACAAGTCACCCCATCTTGGATTCCACTAGGTCTCTAGCTTTCAAAAATGCACTGGTTAGGTAGGTTTCCCTAGGTGCCGGCTGAGCTAGAGGCCAAAATCTACAGGTAGGCACTTTGCAAAAAACAGCTCTGTTTTCTTTCAAAAAATGGGATGTGTCCACGTTGCGTTTTGAGGCGTTTCCTGTCGCGGGCTCTAGGCCTACCCACACAAGTGAGGTATCATTTTTATCGGGAGACTTGGGGGAATGCTGGGTGTAAGGATATTTGTGGCTCCTCTCAGATTCCAGAACTTTCAGTCACCGAAATGTGAGGAAAATGCGTTTTTTTAACCACAATTTGAGGTTTGCAAAGGATTCTGGGTAACAGAACCTGGTCAGAGCCCCACAAGTCGCCCCATCTTGGATTCCCCTAGGTCTCTAGTTTTCAAAAATGCACAGGTTTGGTAGGTTTTCCTAGGTTTTCCTAGGTTTTCCTGAGCTAGAGGCCAAAATCTACAGGTAGGCACTTTGCAATAAACAGCTCTGTTTTCTTTCAAAAAATGGGATGTGTCCACGTTGCGCTTTGGGGCGTTTCCTGTCGCGGGCGCTAGGCCTACCCACACAAGTGAGGTATCATTTTTATCGGGAGACTTGGGGAAAAGCTGGGTGGAAGGAAATTTGTGGCTCCTCTCAGATTCCAGAACTTTCTGTCACCGAAATGTGAGGAAAATGCGTTTTTTTAGCCAAAATTGGAGGTTTGCAAAGGATTCTGGGTAACAGAACCTGGTCAGAGCCCCACAAGTCGCCCCATCTTGGATTCCCCTAGGTCTCTAGTTTTCAAAAATGCACAGGTTTGGTAGGTTTTCCTAGGTGCCGGCTGAGCTAGAGGCCAAAATCCACAGGTAGGCACTTTGCAAAAAACAGCTCTGTTTTCTTTCAAAAAATGGGATGTGTCCACGTTGCGTTTTGGGGCGTTTCCTGTCGCGGGCGCTAGGCCTACCCACACAAGTGAGGTATCATTTTTATCGGGAGACTTGGGGAAACGCTGGGTGGAAGGAAATTTGTGGCTCCTCTCAGATTCCAGAACTTTCTGTCACCGAAATGTGAGGAAAATGCGTTTTCTTAGCCAAATTTTGAGGTTTGCAAAGGATTCTGGGGAACAGAACCTGGTCAGAGCCCCACAAGTCACCCCATCTTGGATTCCCCTAGGTCTCTAGTTTTCTAAAATGCACAGGTTTGGTAGGTTTCCCTAGGTGCCGGCTGAGCTAGAGGCCAAAATCTACAGGTAGGAACTTTGCAAAAAACAGCTCTGTTTTCTTTCAAAAAATGGGATGTGTCCACGTTGCGTTTTGAGGCATTTCCTGTCGCGGGATATAGGCCTACCCACACAAGTGAGGTATCATTTTTATCGGGAGACTTGGGGGAACGCAGGGTGTAAGGACATTTGTGGCTCCTCTCAGATTCCAGAACTTTCTGTCACCGAAATGTGAGGAAAATGCGTTTTTTTAGCCAAAATTTGAGGTTTGCAAAGGATTCTGGGTAACAGAACCTGATCAGAGCCCCACAAGTCGCCCCATCTTGGATTCCCCTAGGTCTCTAGTTTTCAAAAATGCACAGGTTTGGTAGGTTTTCCTAGGTGCCGGCTGAGCTAGAGTCGAAAATCTACAGGTAGGCACTTTGCAAAAAACAGCTCTGTTTTCTTTAAAAAAATGGGATGTGTCCACGTTGCGTTTTGGGGCGTTTCCTGTCGCGGGCTCTAGGCCTACCCACACAAGTGAGGTATCATTTTTATCGGGAGACTTGGGGGAACGCTGGGTGGAAGGAAATTTGTGGCTCCTCTCAGATTCCAGAACTTTCTGTCACCGAAATGTGAGGAATATGCGTCTTTTTAGCCAAAATTTGAGGTTTGCAAAGGATTCTGGGTAACAGAACCTGGTCAGAGCCCCACAATTCACCCCATCTTGGATTCCCCTAGGTCTCTAGTTTTCAAAAATGCACAGGTTTGGTAGGTTTCCCTAGGTGCGGGCTGAGCTAGAGGCCAAAATCTACAGTTAGGCACTTTGCAAAAAACAGCTCTGTTTTCTTTCAAAAAATGGGATGTGTCCACGTTGCATTTTGGGGCGTCTCCTGTCGCGGGTGCTAGGCCTACCCACACAAGTGAGGTATCATTTTTATCGGGAGACTTGGGGGAATGCTGGGTGAAAGGAAATTTGTGGCTCCTCTCAGATTCCAGAACATTCTGTCACCGAAATGTGAGGAAAATGCGTTTTTTTAGCCAAATTTTGAGGTTTGCAAGGATTCTGGGTAACAGAACCTGGTCAGAGCCCCACAAGTCACCCCATCTTGGATTCCACTAGGTCTCTAGCTTTAAAAAATGCACTGGTTAGGTAGGTTTCCCTAGGTGCCGGCTGAGCTAGAGGCCAAAATCTACAGGTAGGCACTTTGCAAAAAACAGCTCTGTTTTCTTTCAAAAAATGGGATGTGTCCACGTTGCGTTTTGAGGCGTTTCCTGTCGCGGGCTCTAGGCCTACCCACACAAGTGAGGTATCATTTTTATCGGGAGACTTGGGGGAATGCTGGGTGTAAGGATATTTGTGGCTCCTCTCAGATTCCAGAACTTTCTGTCACCGAAATGTGAGGAAAATGCGTTTTTTTAACCACAATTTGAGGTTTGCAAAGGATTCTGGGTAACAGAACCTGGTCAGAGCCCCACAAGTCGCCCCATCTTGGATTCCCCTAGGTCTCTAGTTTTCAAAAATGCACAGGTTTGGTAGGTTTTCCTAGGTTTTCCTGAGCTAGAGGCCAAAATCTACAGGTAGGCACTTTGCAAAAAACAGCTCTGTTTTCTTTCAAAAAATGGGATGTGTCCACATTGCGTTTTGGGGCGTTTCCTGTCACGGGCGCTAGGCCTACCCACACAAGTGAGGTATCATTTTTATCGGGAGACTTGGGGGAACGCTAGGTGGAAGGAAATTTGTAGCTCCTCTCAGATTCCAGAACTTTCTGTCACAGAAATGTGAGGAAAATGCGTTTTTTAGCCAAAATTGGAGGTTTGCAAAGGATTCTGGGTAACAGAACCTGGTCAGAGCCCCACAAGTCGCCCCATCTTGGATTCCCCTAGGTCTCTAGTTTTCAAAAATGCACAGGTTTGGTAGGTTTTCCTAGGTGCCGGCTGAGCTAGAGGCCAAAATCCACAGGTAGGCACTTTGCAAAAAACAGCTCTGTTTTCTTTCAAAAAATGGGATGTGTCCACGTTGCGTTTTGGGGCGTTTCCTGTCGCGGGCGCTAGGCCTACCCACACAAGTGAGGTATCATTTTTATCGGGAGACTTGGGGAAACGCTGGGTGGAAGGAAATTTGTGGCTCCTCTCAGATTCCAGAACTTTCTGTCACCGAAATGTGAGGAAAATGCGTTTTCTTAGCCAAATTTTGAGGTTTGCAAAGGATTCTGGGGAACAGAACCTGGTCAGAGCCCCACAAGTCACCCCATCTTGGATTCCACTAGGTCTCTAGCTTTCAAAAATGCACTGGTTAGGTAGGTTTCCCTAGGTGCCGGCTGAGCTAGAGGCCAAAATCTACAGGTAGGCACTTTGCAAAAAACAGCTCTGTTTTCTTTCAAAAAATGGGATGTGTCCACGTTGCGTTTTGAGGCGTTTCCTGTCGCGGGCTCTAGGCCTACCCACACAAGTGAGGTATCATTTTTATCGGGAGACTTGGGGGAATGCTGGGTGTAAGGATATTTGTGGCTCCTCTCAGATTCCAGAACTTTCTGTCACCGAAATGTGAGGAAAATGCGTTTTTTTAACCACAATTTGAGGTTTGCAAAGGATTCTGGGTAACAGAACCTGGTCAGAGCCCCACAAGACGCCCCATCTTGGATTCCCCTAGGTCTCTAGTTTTCAAAAATGCACAGGTTTGGTAGGTTTTCCTAGGTTTTCCTAGGTTTTCCTGAACTAGAGGCCAAAATCTACAGGTAGGCACTTCGCAATAAACAGCTCTGTTTTCTTTCAAAAAATGGGATGTGTCCACGTTGCGTTTTGGGGCGTTTCCTGTCGCGGGCGCTAGGCCTACCCACACAAGTGAGGTATCATTTTTATCGGGAGACTTGGGGAAAAGCTGGGTGGAAGGAAATTTGTGGCTCCTCTCAGATTCCAGAACTTTCTGTCACCGAAATGTGAGGAAAATGCGTTTTTTTAGCCAAAATTGGAGGTTTGCAAAGGATTCTGGGTAACAGAACCTGGTCAGAGCCCCACAAGTCGCCCCATCTTGGATTCCCCTAGGTCTCTAGTTTACAAAAATGCACAGGTTTGGTAGGTTTTCCTAGGTGCCGGCTGAGCTAGAGGCCAAAATCCACAGGTAGGCACTTTGCAAAAAACAGCTCTGTTTTCTTTCAAAAAATGGGATGTGTCCACGTTGCGTTTTGGGGCGTGTCCTGTCGCGGGCGCTAGGCCTACCCACACAAGTGAGGTATCATTTTTATCGGGAGACTTGGGGAAACGCTGGGTGGAAGGAAATTTGTGGCTCCTCTCAGATTCCAGAACTTTCTGTCACCGAAATGTGAGGAAAATGCGTTTTCTTAGCCAAATTTTGAGGTTTGCAAAGGATTCTGGGGAACAGAACCTGGTCAGAGCCCCACAAGTCACCCCATCTTGGATTCCCCTAGGTCTCTAGTTTTCTAAAATGCACAGGTTTGGTAGGTTTCCCTAGGTGCCGGCTGAGCTAGAGGCCAAAATCTACAGGTAGGCACTTTGCAAAAAACAGCTCTGTTTTCTTTCAAAAAATGGGATGTGTCCACGTTGCGTTTTGAGGCATTTCCTGTCGCGGGCTATAGGCCTACCCACACAAGTGAGGTATCATTTTTATCGGGAGACTTGGGGGAACGCAGGGTGTAAGGACATTTGTGGCTCCTCTCAGATTCCAGAACTTTCTGTCACCGAAATGTGAGGAAAATGCGTTTTTTTAGCCAAAATTTGAGGTTTGCAAAGGATTCTGGGTAACAGAACCTGATCAGAGCCCCACAAGTCGCCCCATCTTGGATTCCCCTAGGTCTCTAGTTTTCAAAAATGCACAGGTTTGGTAGGTTTCCCTAGGTGCGGGCTGAGCTAGAGGCCAAAATCTACAGTTAGGCACTTTGCAAAAAACAGCTCTGTTTTCTTTCAAAAAATGGGATGTGTCCACGTTGCATTTTGGGGCGTCTCCTGTCGCGGGTGCTAGGCCTACCCACACAAGTGAGGTATCATTTTTATCGGGAGACTTGGGGGAATGCTGGGTGAAAGGAAATTTGTGGCTCCTCTCAGATTCCAGAACATTCTGTCACCGAAATGTGAGGAAAATGCGTTTTTTTAGCCAAATTTTGAGGTTTGCAAGGATTCTGGGTAACAGAACCTGGTCAGAGCCCCACAAGTCACCCCATCTTGGATTCCACTAGGTCTCTAGCTTTAAAAAATGCACTGGTTAGGTAGGTTTCCCTAGGTGCCGGCTGAGCTAGAGGCCAAAATCTACAGGTAGGCACTTTGCAAAAAACAGCTCTGTTTTCTTTCAAAAAATGGGATGTGTCCACGTTGCGTTTTGAGGCGTTTCCTGTCGCGGGCTCTAGGCCTACCCACACAAGTGAGGTATCATTTTTATCGGGAGACTTGGGGGAATGCTGGGTGTAAGGATATTTGTGGCTCCTCTCAGATTCCAGAACTTTCTGTCACCGAAATGTGAGGAAAATGCGTTTTTTTAACCACAATTTGAGGTTTGCAAAGGATTCTGGGTAACAGAACCTGGTCAGAGCCCCACAAGTCGCCCCATCTTGGATTCCCCTAGGTCTCTAGTTTTCAAAAATGCACAGGTTTGGTAGGTTTTCCTAGGTTTTCCTAGGTTTTCCTGAGCTAGAGGCCAAAATCTACAGGTAGGCACTTTGCAATAAACAGCTCTGTTTTCTTTCAAAAAATGGGATGTGTCCACGTTGCGTTTTGGGGCGTTTCCTGTCGCGGGCGTTAGGCCTACCCACACAAGTGAGGTATCATTTTTATCGGGAGACTTGGGGAAAAGCTGGGTGGAAGGAAATTTGTGGCTCCTCTCAGATTCCAGAACTTTCTGTCACCGAAATGTGAGGAAAATGCGTTTTTTTAGCCAAAATTGGAGGTTTGCAAAGGATTCTGGGTAACAGAACCTGGTCAGAGCCCCACAAGTCGCCCCATCTTGGATTCCCCTAGGTCTCTAGTTTTCAAAAATGCACAGGTTTGGTAGGTTTTCCTAGGTGCCGGCTGAGCTAGAGGCCAAAATCCACAGGTAGGCACTTTGCAAAAAACAGCTCTGTTTTCTTTCAAAAAATGGGATGTGTCCACGTTGCGTTTTGGGGCGTTTCCTGTCGCGGGCGCTAGGCCTACCCACACAAGTGAGGTATCATTTTTATCGGGAGACTTGGGGAAACGCTGGGTGGAAGGAAATTTGTGGCTCCTCTCAGATTCCAGAACTTTCTGTCACCGAAATGTGAGGAAAATGCGTTTTCTTAGCCAAATTTTGAGGTTTGCAAAGGATTCTGGGGAACAGAACCTGGTCAGAGCCCCACAAGTCACCCCATCTTGGATTCCACTAGGTCTCTAGCTTTCAAAAATGCACTGGTTAGGTAGGTTTCCCTAGGTGCCGGCTGAGCTAGAGGCCAAAATCTACAGGTAGGCACTTTGCAAAAAACAGCTCTGTTTTCTTTCAAAAAATGGGATGTGTCCACGTTGCGTTTTGAGGCGTTTCCTGTCGCGGGCTCTAGGCCTACCCACACAAGTGAGGTATCATTTTTATCGGGAGACTTGGGGGAATGCTGGGTGTAAGGATATTTGTGGCTCCTCTCAGATTCCAGAACTTTCTGTCACCGAAATGTGAGGAAAATGCGTTTTTTTAACCACAATTTGAGGTTTGCAAAGGATTCTGGGTAACAGAACCTGGTCAGAGCCCCAATAGTCGCCCCATCTTGGATTCCCCTAGGTCTCTAGTTTTCAAAAATGCACAGGTTTGATAGGTTTTCCTAGGTTTTCCTAGGTTTTCCTGAACTAGAGGCCAAAATCTACAGGTAGGCACTTTGCAATAAACAGCTCTGTTTTCTTTAAAAAAATGGGATGTGTCCACGTTGCGTTTTGGGGCGTTTCCTGTCGCGGGCGCTAGGCCTACCCACACAAGTGAGGTATCATTTTTATCGGGAGACTTGGGGAAAAGCTGGGTGGAAGGAAATTTGTGGCTCCTCTCAGATTCCAGAACTTTCTGTCACCGAAATGTGAGGAAAATGCGTTTTTTTAGCCAAAATTGGAGGTTTGCAAAGGATTCTGGGTAACAGAACCTGGTCAGAGCCCCACAAGTCGCCCCATCTTGGATTCCCCTAGGTCTCTAGTTTTAAAAAATGCACAGGTTTGGTAGGTTTTCCTAGGTGCCGGCTGAGCTAGAGGCCAAAATCCACAGGTAGGCACTTTGCAAAAAACAGCTCTGTTTTCTTTCAAAAAATGGGATGTGTCCACGTTGCGTTTTGGGGCGTGTCCTGTCGCGGGCGCTAGGCCTACCCACACAAGTGAGGTATCATTTTTATCGGGAGACTTGGGGAAACGCTGGGTGGAAGGAAATTTGTGGCTCCTCTCAGATTCCAGAACTTTCTGTCACCGAAATGTGAGGAAAATGCGTTTTCTTAGCCAAATTTTGAGGTTTGCAAAGGATTCTGGGGAACAGAACCTGGTCAGAGCCCCACAAGTCACCCCATCTTGGATTCCCCTAGGTCTCTAGTTTTCTAAAATGCACAGGTTTGGTAGGTTTCCCTAGGTGCCGGCTGAGCTAGAGGCCAAAATCTACAGGTAGGCACTTTGCAAAAAACAGCTCTGTTTTCTTTCAAAAAATGGGATGTGTCCACGTTGCGTTTTGGGGCGTTTCCTGTCGCGGGCGCTATGCCTACCCACACAAGTGAGGTATAATTTTTATCGGGAGACTTGGGGGAACGCAGGGTGTAAGGACATTTGTGGCTCCTCTCAGATTCCTGAACTTTCTGTCACCGAAATGTGAGGAAAATGTGTTTTTTTAGCCAAATTTTGAGGTTTGCAAAGGATTCTGGGTAACAGAACCTGGTCAGAGCCCCACAAGTCGCCCCATCTTGGATTCCCCTAGGTCTCTAGTTTTCAAAAATGCACAGGTTTGGTAGGTTTTCCTAGGTGCCGGCTGAGCTAGAGTCGAAAATCTACAGGTAGGCACTTTGCAAAAAACAGCTCTGTTTTCTTGAAAAAAATGGGATGTGTCCACGTTGCGTTTTGGGGCGTTTCCTGTCGCGGGCTCTAGGCCTACCCACACAAGTGAGGTATCATTTTTATCGGGAGACTTGGGGGAACGCTGGGTGGAAGGAAATTTGTGGCTCCTCTCAGATTCCAGAACTTTCTGTCACCGAAATGTGAGGAAAATGCGTTTTTTTAGCCAAAATTTGAGGTTTGCAAAGGATTCTGGATAACAGAACCTGGTCAGAGCCCCACAATTCACCCCATCTTGGATTCCCCTAGGTCTCTAGTTTTCAAAAATGCACAGGTTTGGTAGGTTTCCCTAGGTGCGGGCTGAGCTAGAGGCCAAAATCTACAGGTAGGCACTTTGCAAAAAACAGCTCTGTTTTCTTTCAAAAAATGGGATGTGTCCACGTTGCATTTTGGGGCGTCTCCTGTCGCGGGTGCTAGGCCTACCCACACAAGTGAGGTATCATTTTTATCGGGAGACTTGGGGGAATGCTGGGTGAAAGGAAATTTGTGGCTCCTCTCAGATTCCAGAACATTCTGTCACCGAAATGTGAGGAAAATGCGTTTTTTTAGCCAAATTTTGAGGTTTGCAAGGATTCTGGGTAACAGAACCTGGTCAGAGCCCCACAAGTCACCCCATCTTGGATTCCACTAGGTCTCTAGCTTTCAAAAATGCACTGGTTAGGTAGGTTTCCCTAGGTGCCGGCTGAGCTAGAGGCCAAAATCTACAGGTAGGCACTTTGCAAAAAACAGCTCTGTTTTCTTTCAAAAAATGGGATGTGTCCACGTTGCGTTTTGAGGCGTTTCCTGTCGCGGGCTCTAGGCCTACCCACACAAGTGAGGTATCATTTTTATCGGGAGACTTGGGGGAATGCTGGGTGTAAGGATATTTGTGGCTCCTCTCAGATTCCAGAACTTTCTGTCACCGAAATGTGAGGAAAATGCGTTTTTTTAACCACAATTTGAGGTTTGCAAAGGATTCTGGGTAACAGAACCTGGTCAGAGCCCCACAAGTCGCCCCATCTTGGATTCCCCTAGGTCTCTAGTTTTAAAAAATGCACAGGTTTGGTAGGTTTTCCTAGGTTTTCCTAGGTTTTCCTGAGCTAGAGGCCAAAATCTACAGGTAGGCACTTTGCAATAAACAGCTCTGTTTTCTTTAAAAAAATGGGATGTGTCCACGTTGCGTTTTGGGGCGTTTCCTGTCGCGGGCGCTAGGCCTACCCACACAAGTGAGGTATCATTTTTATCGGGAGACTTGGGGAAAAGCTGGGTGGAAGGAAATTTGTGGCTCCTCTCAGATTCCAGAACTTTCTGTCACCGAAATGTGAGGAAAATGCGTTTTTTTAGCCAAAATTGGAGGTTTGCAAAGGATTCTGGGTAACAGAACCTGGTCAGAGCCCCACAAGTCGCCCCATCTTGGATTCCCCTAGGTCTCTAGTTTTCAAAAATGCACAGGTTTGGTAGGTTTTCCTAGGTGCCGGCTGAGCTAGAGGCCAAAATCCACAGGTAGGCACTTTGCAAAAAACAGCTCTGTTTTCTTTCAAAAAATGGGATGTGTCCACGTTGCGTTTTGGGGCGTTTCCTGTCGCGGGCGCTAGGCCTACCCACACAAGTGAGGTATCATTTTTATCGGGAGACTTGGGGAAACGCTGGGTGGAAGGAAATTTGTGGCTCCTCTCAGATTCCAGAACTTTCTGTCACCGAAATGTGAGGAAAATGCGTTTTCTTAGCCAAATTTTGAGGTTTGCAAAGGATTCTGGGGAACAGAACCTGGTCAGAGCCCCACAAGTCACCCCATCTTGGATTCCCCTAGGTCTCTAGTTTTCTAAAATGCACAGGTTTGGTATGTTTCCCTAGGTGCGGGCTGAGCTAGAGGCCAAAATCTACAGGTAGGCACTTTACAAAAAACAGCTCTGTTTTCTTTCAAAAAATGGGATGTGTCCACGTTGCATTTTGGGGCGTCTCCTGTCGCGGGCGCTAGGCCTACCCACACAAGTGAGGTATCATTTTTATTGGGAGACTTGGGGGAACGCTAGGTGGAAGGACATTTGTAGCTCCTCTCAGATTCCAGAACTTTCTGTCACCGAAATGTGAGGAAAATGCGTTTTTTTAGCCAAAATTTGAGGTTTGCAAAGGATTCTGGGTAACAGAACCTGGTCAGAGCCCCACAAGTCACCCCATCTTGGATTCCCCTAGGTCTCTAGTTTTAAGAAATGCACTGGTTAGGTAGGTTTCCCTAGGTGCCGGCTGAGCTGGATGCCAAAATCTACAGGTAGGCACTTTGCAAAAAACAGCTCTGTTTTCTTTCAAAAAATGGGATGTGTCCACGTTGCGTTTTGGGGCGTTTCCTGTCGCGGGCTCTAGGCCTACCCACACAAGTGAGGTATCATTTTTATCGGGAGACTTGGGGGAACGCTGGGTGGAAGGAAATTTGTGGCTCCTCTCAGATTCCAGAACTTTCTGTCACCGAAATGTGAGGAAAATGTGTTTTTTTAGCCAAAATTTGAGGTTTGCAAAGGATTCTGGGTAACAGAACCTGGTCAGAGCCCCACAAGTCACCCCATCTTGGATTCCCCTAGGTCTCTAGTTTTCAAAAATGCACAGGTTTGGTATGTTTCCCTAGGTGCGGGCTGAGCTAGAGGCCAAAATCTACAGGTAGGCACTTTACAAAAAACAGCTCTGTTTTCTATAAAAAAATGGGATGTGTCCACGTTGCATTTTGGGGCGTCTCCTGTCGCGGGCGCTAGGCCTACCCACACAAGTGAGGTATCATTTTTATTGGGAGACTTGGGGGAACGCTAGGTGGAAGGAAATTTGTGGCTCCTCTCAGATTCCAGAACTTTCTGTCATCGAAATGTGAGGAAAATGCGTTTTTTTAGCCACAATTTGAGGTTTGCAAAGGATTCTGGGTAACAGAACCTGGTCAGAGCCCCACAAGTCGCCCCTTCTTGGATTCCCCTAGATCCCTAGTTTTCAGAAATGCACTGGTTAGGTAGGTTTCCCTAGGTGCCGGCGGAGCTAGAGGCCAAAATCTACAGGTAGGCACTTTGCAAAAAACAGCTCTGTTTTCTTTCAAAAAATGGGATGTGTCCACGTTGCGTTTTGGGGAGTCTCCTGTCGCGGGAGCTAGGCCTACCCACACAAGTGAGGTATAATTTTTATCGGGAGACTTGGGGGAACGCTGGGTGGAAGGAAATTTGTAGCTCCTCTCAGATTCCAGAACTTTCTGTCACCGAAATGTGAGGAAAATGTGTTTTTTTAGCCAAATTTATTGGTTTGCAAAGGATTCTGGGTAACAGAACCTGGTCAGAGCCCCACAAGTCACCCCATCTTGGAATCCCCTAGGTCTCTAGTTTTCAAAAATGCACAGGTTTGGTAGGTTTCCCAAGGTGCGGGCTGAGCTAGAGGCCAAAATCTACAGTTAGGCACTTTACAAAAAACAGATCTTTTTTCTGTCAAGAAATGGGATGTGCCCACTTTGTGTTTTGGGACATTTCCTGTCGTGGGCGCTAGGACTACCCACACAAGTGAGGTATCATTTTTATCGGGAGACTTGGGGGAACGCTGTGTGGAAGAAAATTTGTGGCTCCTCTCAGATTCCAGAACTTTCTGTCACCGAAATGTGAGGAAAATGTGTTTTTTTAGCCAAAATTTGAGGTTTGCAAAGGATTCTGGGTAACAGAACCTGGTCAGAGCCCCACAAGTCGCCCCATCTTGGATTCCCTAGGTCTCTAGTTTTCGAAAATGCACAGGTTTGGTAGGTTTTCCTAGGTGCCGGCTGAGCTAGAGGCCAAAATCTACAGGTAGGCACTTTGCAAAAAACAGCTCTGTTTTCTTTAAAAAAATGGGATGTGTGCACGTTGCGTTTTGGGGCGTCTCCTGTCGCGGGCGCTAGGCCTACCCACACAAGTGAGGTATAATTTTTATCGGGAGACTTGGGGGAACGCTGGGTAGAAGGAAATTTGTAGCTCCTCTCAGATTCCAGAACTTTCTGTCACCGAAATATGAGGAAAATGTGTTTTTTTAGCCAAAATTTGAGGTTTGCAAAGGATTCTGGGTAACAGAACCTGGTCAGAGCCCCACAAGTCACCCCATCTTGGATTCCCCTAGGTCTCTAGTTTTCAAAAATGCACTGGTTAGGTAGGTTTCCCTAGGTGCCGGCTGAGCTAGAGGCCAAAATCTACAGGTAGGCACTTTGCAAAAAACAGCTCTGTTTTCTTTAAAAAAATGGGATGTGTCCACGTTGCGTTTTGGGGCGTTTCCTGTCGCGGGCGCTATGCCTACCCACACAAGTGAGGTATAATTTTTATCGGGAGACTTGGGGGAACGCTGGGTGGAAGGAAATTTGTAGCTCCTCTCAGATTCCTGAACTTTCTGTCACCGAAATGTGAGGAAAATGTGTTTTTTTTAGCCAAATTTTGAGGTTTGCAAAGGATTCTGGGTAACAGAACCTGGTCAGAGCCCCACAAGTCGCCCCATCTTGGATTCCCCTAGGTCTCTAGTTTTCAAAAATGCACAGGTTTGGTAGGTTTTCCTAGGTGCCGGCTGAGCTAGAGGCGAAAATCTACAGGTAGGCACATTGCAAAAAACAGCTCTGTTTTCTTTCAAAAAATGGGATGTGTCCACGTTGCGTATTGGGGCGTTTCCTGTCGCGGGCGCTAGGCCTACCCACACAAGTGAGGTATAATTTTTCTAGGGAGACTTGGGGGAACGCTGGTTGGATGGAAATTTGTAGCTCCTCTCAGATTCCAGAACTTTCTGTCACCGAAATGTGAGGAAAATGCGTTTTTTTTAGCCAAATTTTGAGGTTTGCAAAGGATTCTGGGTAACAGAACCTGGTCAGAGCCCCACAAGTCACCCCATCTTGGATTCCCCTAGGTCTCTAGTTTTCAAAAATGCACTGGTTAGGTAGGTTTCCCTAGGTGCCGGCTGAGCTAGATGCCAAAATCTGCAGGTAGGCACTTTGCAAAAAACAGCTCTGTTTTCTTTCAAAAAATGGGATGTGTCCACGTTGCGTTTTGGGGCGTTTCCTGTCGCGGGCTCTAGGCCTACCCACACAAGTGAGGTATCATTTTTATCGGGAGACTTGGGGGAACGCTGGGTGGAAGGAAATTTGTGGCTCCTCTCAGATTCCAGAACTTTCTGTCACCGAAATGTGAGGAAAATGCGTTTTTTTAGCCAAAATTTTAGGTTTGCAAAGGATTCTGGGTAACAGAACCTGGTCAGAGCCCCACAATTCACCCCATCTTGGATTCCCCTAGGTCTCTAGTTTTTAAAAATGCACAGGTTTGGTAGGTTTCCCTAGGTGCGGGCTGAGCTAGAGGCCAAAATCTACAGTTAGGCACTTTACAAAAAACAGCTCTGTTTTCTTTAATAAAATGGGATGTGTCCACGTTGCATTTTGGGGCGTCTCCTGTCGCGGGCGCTAGGCCTACCCACACAAGTGAGGTATAATTTTTATCGGGAGACTTGGGGGAACGCTGGGTGGAAGGAAATTTGTAGCTCCTCTCAGATTCTAGAACTTTCTGTCACCGAAATGTGAGGAAAATGTGTTTTTTTAGCCAACATTTGAGGTTTGCAAAGGATTCTGGGTAACAGAACCTGGTCAGAGCCCCACAAGTCGCCCCATCTTGGATTCCCCTAGGTCTCTAGTTTTCGAAAATGCACAGGTTTGGTAGGTTTTCCTAGGTGCCGGCTGAGCTAGAGGCCAAAATCTACAGGTAGGCACTTTGCAAAAAACAGCTCTGTTTTCTTTCAAAAAATGGGATGTGTGCACGTTGCGTTTTGGGGCGTCTCCTGTCGCTGGCGCTAGGCCTACCCACACAAGTGAGGTATAATTTTTATCGGGAGACTTGGGGGAACGCTGGGTAGAAGGAAATTTGTAGCTCCTCTCAGATTCCAGAACTTTCTGTCAACGAAATATGAGGAAAATGTGTTTTTTTAGCCAAATTTTGAGGTTTGCAAAGGATTCTGGGTAACAGAACCTGGTCAGAGCCCCACAAGTCACCCCATCTTGGATTCCCCTAGGTATCTAGTTTTCAAAAATGCACTGGTTAGGTAGGTTTCCCTAGGTGCCGGCTGAGCTAGAGGCCAAAATCTACAGGTAGGCACTTTGCAAAAAACAGCTCTGTTTTCTTTCAAAAAATGGGATGTGTCCACGTTGCGTTTTGGGGCGTTTCCTGTCGCGGGCTCTAGGCCTACCCACACAAGTGAGGTATCATTTTTATAGGGAGACTTGGGGGAACGCTGGATGGAAGGAAATTTGTGGCTCCTCTCAGATTCCAGAACTTTCTGTCACCGAAATGTGAGGAAAATGTGTTTTTTTAGCCAAAATTTGAGGTTTGCAAAGGATTCTGGGTAACAGAACCTGGTCAGAGGCCCACAAGTCGCCCCATCTTGGATTCCCCTAGGTCTCTAGTTTTAAAAAATGCACAGGTTTGGTAGGTTTTCCTAGGTGCCGGCTGAGCTAGAGGCGAAAATCTACAGGTAGGCACATTGCAAAAAACAGCTCTGTTTTCTTTAAAAAAATGGGATGTGTCCCCGTTGCGTTTTGGGGCGTCTCCTGTCGCGGGCGCTAGGCCTACCCACACAAGTGAGGTATAATTTTTATCGGGAGACTTGGGGGAACGCTGGTTGGATGGAAATTTGTAGCTCCTCTCAGATTCCAGAACTTTCTGTCACCGAAATGTGAGGAAAATGTGTTTTTTTAGCCAAATTTTGAGGTTTGCAAAGGATTCTGGGTAACAGAACCTGGTCAGAGCCCCACAAGTCACCCCATCTTGGATTCCCCTAGGTCTCTAGTTTTCAAAAATGCACTGGTTAGGTAGGTTTCCCTAGGTGCCGGCTGAGCTAGATGCCAAAATCTACAGGTAGGCACTTTGCAAAAAACAGCTCTGTTTTCTTTCAAAAAATGGGATGTGTCCGCGTTGCGTTTTGGGGCGTTTCCTGTCGCGGGCTCTAGGCCTACCCACACAAGTGAGGTATCATTTTTATCGGGAGACTTGGGGGAACGCTGGGTGGAAGGAAATTTGTGGCTCCTCTCAGATTCCAGAACTTTCTGTCACCGAAATGTGAGGAAAATGTGTTTTTTTAGCCAAAATTTGAGGTTTGCAAAGGATTCTGGGTAACAGAATCTGGTCAGAGCCCCACAAGTCACCCCATCTTGGATTCCCCTAGGTCTCTAGTTTTCAAAAATGCACAGGTTTGGTATGTTTCCCTAGGTGCGGGCTGAGCTAGAGGCCAAAATCTACAGGTAGGCACTTTACAAAAAACAGCTCTGTTTTCTTTAAATAAATGGGATGTGTCCACGTTGCATTTTGGGGCGTCTCCTGTCGCGGGCGCTAGGCCTACCCACACAAGTGAGGTATCATTTTTATTGGGAGACTTGGGGGAACGCTAGGTGGAAGGAAATTTGTGGCTCCTCTCAGATTCCAGAACTTTCTGTCATCGAAATGTGAGGAAAATGCGTTTTTTTAGCCACAATTTGAGGTTTGCAAAGGATTCTGGGTAACAGAACCTGGTCAGAGCCCCACAAGTCGCCCCTTCTTGGATTCCCCTAGATCTCTAGTTTTCAGAAATGCACTGGTTAGGTAGGTTTCCCTAGGTGCCGGCTGAGCTAGAGGCCAAAATCTACAGGTAGGCACTTTGCAAAAAACAGCTCTGTTTTCTTTCAAAAAATGGGATGTGTCCACGTTGCGTTTTGGGGAGTCTCCTGTCGCGGGCGCTAGGCCTACCCACACAAGTGAGGTATAATTTTTATCGGGAGACTTGGGGGAACGCTGGGTGGAGGGAAATTTGTAGCTCCTCTCAGATTCCAGAACTTTCTGTCACCGAAATGTGAGGAAAATGTGTTTTTTTAGCCAAATTTATTGGTTTGCAAAGGATTCTGGGTAACAGAACCTGGTCAGAGCCCCACAAGTCACCCCATCTTGGAATCCCCTAGGTCTCTAGTTTTCAAAAATGCACAGGTTTGGTAGGTTTCCCTAGGTGCGGGCTGAGCTAGAGGCCAAAATCTACAGTTAGGCACTTTACAAAAAACAGATCTTTTTTCTGTCAAGAAATGGGATGTGCCCACTTTGTGTTTTGGGACATTTCCTGTTGTGGGCGCTAGGACTACCCACACAAGTGAGGTATCATTTTTATCGGGAGACTTGGGGGAACGCTGTGTGGAAGAAAATTTGTGGCTCCTCTCAGATTCCAGAACTTTCTGTCACCGAAATGTGAGGAAAATGTGTTTTTTTAGCCAAAATTTGAGGTTTGCAAAGGATTCTGGGTAACAGAACCTGGTCAGAGCCCCACAAGTCGCCCCATCTTGGATTCCCCAAGGTCTCTAGTTTTCGAAAATGCACAGGTTTGGTAGGTTTTCCTAGGTGCCGGCTGAGCTAGAGGCCAAAATCTACAGGTAGGCACTTTGCAAAAAACAGCTCTGTTTTCTTTCAAAAAATGGGATGTGTGCACGTTGCGTTTTGGGGCGTCTCCTGTCGCTGGCGCTAGGCCTACCCACACAAGTGAGGTATAATTTTTATCGGGAGACTTGGGGGAACGCTGGGTAGAAGGAAATTTGTAGCTCCTCTCAGATTCCAGAACTTTCTGTCACCGAAATATGAGGAAAATGTGTTTTTTTAGCCAAATTTTGAGGTTTGCAAAGGATTCTGGGTAACAGAACCTGGTCAGAGCCCCACAAGTCACCCCATCTTGGATTCCCCTAGGTCTCTAGTTTTCAAAAATGCACTGGTTAGGTAGGTTTCCCTAGGTGCCGGCTGAGCTAGAGGCCAAAATCTACAGGTAGGCACTTTGCAAAAAACAGCTCTGTTTTCTTTCAAAAAATGGGATGTGTCCACGTTGCGTTTTGGGGCGTTTCCTGTCGCGGGCTCTAGGCCTACCCACACAAGTGAGGTATCATTTTTATAGGGAGACTTGGGGGAACGCTGGATGGAAGGAAATTTGTGGCTCCTCTCAGATTCCAGAACTTTCTGTCACCGAAATGTGAGGAAAATGCGTTTTTTTAGCCAAAATTTGAGGTTTGCAAAGGATTCTGGGTAACAGAACCTGATCAGAGCCCCACAAGTCGCCCCATCTTGGATTCCCCTAGGTCTCTAGTTTTAAAAAATGCACTGGTTAGGTAGGTTTCCCTAGGTGCCGGCCGAGCTAGAGGCCAAAATCTACAGGTAGGCACTTTGCAAAAAACAGCTCTGCTTTCTTTAAAAAAATGGGATGTGTCCACGTTGCGTTTTGGGGCGTTTCCTGTCGCGGGCTCTAGGCCTACCCACACAAGTGAGGTATCATTTTTATAGGGAGACTTGGGGGAACGCTGGATGGAAGGAAATTTGTGGCTCCTCTCAGATTCCAGAACTTTCTGTCACCGAAATGTGAGGAAAATGTGTTTTTTTAGCCAAAATTTGAGGTTTGCAAAGGATTCTGGGTAACAGAACCTGGTCAGAGGCCCACAAGTCGCCCCATCTTGGATTCCCCTAGGTCTCTAGTTTTAAAAAATGCACAGGTTTGGTAGGTTTTCCTAGGTGCCGGCTGAGCTAGAGGCGAAAATCTACAGGTAGGCACATTGCAAAAAACAGCTCTGTTTTCTTTAAAAAAATGGGATGTGTCCACGTTGCGTTTTGGGGCGTCTCCTGTCGCGGGCGCTAGGCCTACCCACACAAGTGAGGTATAATTTTTATCGGGAGAATTGGGGGAACGCTGGTTGGATGGAAATTTGTAGCTCCTCTCAGATTCCAGAACTTTCTGTCACCGAAATGTGAGGAAAATGTGTTTTTTTAGCCAAATTTTGAGGTTTGCAAAGGATTCTGGGTAACAGAACCTGGTCAGAGCCCCACAAGTCACCCCATCTTGGATTCCCCTAGGTCTCTAGTTTTCAAAAATGCACTGGTTAGGTAGGTTTCCCTAGGTGCCGGCTGAGCTAGATGCCAAAATCTACAGGTAGGCACTTTGCAAAAAACAGCTCTGTTTTCTTTCAAAAAATGGGATGTGTCCACGTTGCGTTTTGGGGCGTTTCCTGTCGCGGGCTCTAGGCCTACCCACACAAGTGAGGTATCATTTTTATCGGGAGACTTGGGGGAACGCTGGGTGGAAGGAAATTTGTGGCTCCTCTCAGATTCCAGAACTTTCTGTCACCGAAATGTGAGGAAAATGTGTTTTTTTAGCCAAAATTTGAGGTTTGCAAAGGATTCTGGGTAACAGAACCTGGTCAGAGCCCCACAAGTCACCCCATCTTGGATTCCCCTAGGTCTCTAGTTTTCAAAAATGCACCGGTTTGGTATGTTTCCCTAGGTGCGGGCTGAGCTAGAGGCCAAAATCTACAGGTAGGCACTTTACAAAAAACAGCTCTGTTTTCTTTCAAAAAATGGGATGTGTCCACGTTGCATTTTGGGGCGTCTCCTGTCGCGGGCGATAGGCCTACCCACACAAGTGAGGTATCATTTTTATTGGGAGACTTGGGGGAACGCTAGGTGGAAGGAAATTTGTGGCTCCTCTCAGATTCCAGAACTTTCTGTCATCGAAATGTGAGGAAAATGCGTTTTTTTAGCCACAATTTGAGGTTTGCAAAGGATTCTGGGTAACAGAACTTGGTCAGAGCCCCACAAGTCGCCCCTTCTTGGATTCCCCTAGATCTCTAGTTTTCAGAAATGCACTGGTTAGGTAGGTTTCCCTAGGTGCCGGCTGAGCTAGAGGCCAAAATCTACAGGTAGGCACTTTGCAAAAAACAGCTCTGTTTTCTTTCAAAAAATGGGATGTGTCCACGTTGCGTTTTGGGGAGTCTCCTGTCGCGGGCGCTAGGCCTACCCACACAAGTGAGGTATAATTTTTATCGGGAGACTTGGGGGAACGCTGGGTGGAAGGAAATTTGTAGCTCCTCTCAGATTCCAGAACTTTCTGTCACCGAAATGTGAGGAAAATGTGTTTTTTTAGCCAAATTTATTGGTTTGCAAAGGATTCTGGGTAACAGAACCTGGTCAGAGCCCCACAAGTCACCCCATCTTGGAATCCCCTAGGTCTCTAGTTTTCAAAAATGCACAGGTTTGGTAGGTTTCCCTAGGTGCGGGCTGAGCTAGAGGCCAAAATCTACAGTTAGGCACTTTGCAAAAAACAGCTCTGTTTTCTTTCAAAAAATGGGATGTGTCCACGTTGCGTTTTGGGGAGTCTCCTGTCGCGGGCGCTAGGCCTACCCACACAAGTGAGGTATAATTTTTATCGGGAGACTTGGGGGAACGCTGGGTGGAAGGAAATTTGTAGCTCCTCTCAGATTCCAGAACTTTCTGTCATCGAAATGTGAGGAAAATGCGTTTTTTTAGCCACAATTTGAGGTTTGCAAAGGATTCTGTGTAACAGAACCTGGTCAGAGCCCCACAAGTCGCCCCTTCTTGGATTCCCCTAGATCTCTAGTTTTCAGAAATGCACTGGTTAGGTAGGTTTCCCTAGGTGCCGGCTGAGCTAGAGGCCAAAATCTACAGGTAGGCACTTTGCAAAAAACAGCTCTGTTTTCTTTCAAAAAATGGGATGTGTCCACGTTGCGTTTTGGGGCGTTTCCTGTCGCGGGCTCTAGGCCTACCCACACAAGTGAGGTATCATTTTTATCGGGAGACTTGGGGGAACGCTGGGTGGAAGGAAATTTGTGGCTCCTCTCAGATTCCAGAACTTTCTGTCATCGAAATGTGAGGAAAATGCGTTTTTTTAGCCACAATTTGAGGTTTGCAAAGGATTCTGGGTAACAGAACCTGGTCAGAGCCCCACAAGTCGCCCCTTCTTGGATTCCCCTAGATCTCTAGTTTTCAGAAATGCACTGGTTAGGTAGGTTTCCCTAGGTGCGGGCTGAGCTAGAGGCCAAAATCTACAGGTAGGCACTTTGCAAAAAACAGCTCTGTTTTCTTTCAAAAAATGGGATGTGTCCACGTTGCGTTTTGGGGAGTCTCCTGTCGCGGGCGCTAGGCCTACCCACACAAGTGAGGTATAATTTTTATCGGGAGACTTGGGGGAACGCTGGGTGGAAGGAAATTTGTAGCTCCTCTCAGATTCCAGAACTTTCTGTCACCGAAATGTGAGGAAAATGTGTTTTTTTAGCCAAATTTATTGGTTTGCAAAGGATTCTGGGTAACAGAACCTGGTCAGAGCCCCACAAGTCACCCCATCTTGGAATCCCCTAGGTCTCTAGTTTTCAAAAATGCACAGGTTTGGTAGGTTTCCCTAGGTGCGGGCTGAGCTAGAGGCCAAAATCTACAGTTAGGCACTTTACAAAAAACAGATCTTTTTTCTGTCAAGAAATGGGATGTGCCCACTTTGTGTTTTGGGACATTTCCTGTCGTGGGCGCTAGGACTACCCACACAAGTGAGGTATCATTTTTATCGGGAGACTTGGGGGAACGCTGTGTGGAAGAAAATTTGTGGCTCCTCTCAGATTCCAGAACTTTCTGTCACCGAAATGTGAGGAAAATGTGTTTTTTTATCCAAAATTTGAGGTTTGCAAAGGATTCTGGGTAACAGAACCTGGTCAGAGCCCCACAAGTCGCCCCATCTTGGATTCCCCTAGGTCTCTAGTTTTCGAAAATGCACAGGTTTGGTAGGTTTTCCTAGGTGCCGGCTGAGCTAGAGGCCAAAATCTACAGGTAGGCACTTTGCAAAAAACAGCTCTGTTTTCTTTCAAAAAATGGGATGTGTGCACGTTGCGTTTTGGGGCGTCTCCTGTCGCTGGCGCTAGGCCTACCCACACAAGTGAGGTATAATTTTTATCGGGAGAGTTGGGGGAACGCTGGGTAGAAGGAAATTTGTAGCTCCTCTCAGATTCCAGAACTTTCTGTCACCGAAATATGAGGAAAATGTGTTTTTTTAGCCAAATTTTGAGGTTTGCAAAGGATTCTGGGTAACAGAACCTGGTCAGAGCCCCACAAGTCACCCCATCTTGGACTCCCCTAGGTCTCTAGTTTTCAAAAATGCACTGGTTAGGTAGGTTTCCCTAGGTGCCGGCTGAGCTAGAGGCCAAAATCTACAGGTAGGCACTTTGCAAAAAACAGCTCTGTTTTCTTTCAAAAAATGGGATGTGTCCACGTTGCGTTTTGGGGCGTTTCCTGTCGCGGGCTCTAGGCCTACCCACACAAGTGAGGTATCATTTTTATAGGGAGACTTGGGGGAACGCTGGATGGAAGGAAATTTGTGGCTCCTCTCAGATTCCAGAACTTTCTGTCACCAAAATGTGAGGAAAATGCGTTTTTTTAGCCAAAATTTGAGGTTTGCAAAGGATTCTGGGTAACAGAACCTGATCAGAGCCCCACAAGTCGCCCCATCTTTGATTCCCCTAGGTCTCTAGTTTTAAAAAATGCACAGGTTTGGTAGGTTTTCCTAGGTGCCGGCTGAGCTAGAGGCCAAAATCTACAGGTAGGCACTTTGCAAAAAACAGCTCTGTTTTCTTTCAAAAAATGGGATGTGTCCACGTTGCGTTTTGGGGCGTCTCCTGTCGCGGGCGCTAGGCCTACCCACACAATTGAGGTATAATTTTTATCGGGAGACTTGGGGGAACGCTGGGTGGAAAGAAAATTTGTACCTCCTCTCAGATTCCAGAACTTTCTGTCACCGAAATGTGAGGAAAATGTGTTTTTTTAGCCAAATTTTGAGGTTTGCAAAGGATTCTGGGTAACAGAACCTGGTCAGAGCCCCACAAGTCACCCCATCTTGGATTCCCCTAGGTCTCTAGTTTTCAAAAATGCACTGGTTAGGTAGGTTTCCCTAGGTGCCGGCTGAGCTAGAGGCCAAAATCTACAGGTAGGCACTTTGCAAAAAACAGCTCTGTTTTCTTTAAAAAAATGGGATGTGTCCACGTTGCGTTTTGGGGCGTTTCTTGTTGCGGGCTCTAGGCCTACCCACACAAGTGAAGTATCATTTTTATCGGGAGACTTGGGGGAACGCTGGGTGGAAGGAAATTTGTGGCTCCTCTCAGATTCCAGAACTTTCTGTCACCGAAATGTGAGGAAAATGCGTTTTTTTAGCCAAAATTTGAGGTTTGCAAAGGATTCTGGGTAACAGAACCTGGTCAGAGCCCCACAAGTCACCCCATCTTGGATTCCCCTAGGTCTCTAGTTTTAAAAAATGCACAGGTTTGGTAGGTTTCCCTAGGTGCCGGCTGAGCTAGAGGCCAAAATCTACAGGTAGGCACTTTGCAAAAAACAGCTCTGTTTTCTTTAAAAAAATGGGATGTGTCCACGTTGCGTTTTGGGGCGTTTCCTGTCGCGGGCTCTAGGCCTACCCACACAAGTGAGGTATCATTTTTATAGGGAGACTTGGGGGAACGCTGGATGGAAGGAAATTTGTGGCTCCTCTCAGATTCCAGAACTTTCTGTCACCGAAATGTGAGGAAAATGTGTTTTTTTAGCCAAAATTTGAGGTTTGCAAAGGATTCTGGGTAACAGAACCTGGTCAGAGGCCCACAAGTCGCCCCATCTTGGATTCCCCTAGGTCTCTAGTTTTAAAAAATGCACAGGTTTGGTAGGTTTTCCTAGGTGCCGGCTGAGCTAGAGGCGAAAATCTACAGGTAGGCACATTGCAAAAAACAGCTCTGTTTTCTTTAAAAAAATGGGATGTGTCCACGTTGCGTTTTGGGGCGTCTCCTGTCGCGGGCGCTAGGCCTACCCACACAAGTGAGGTATAATTTTTATCGGGAGACTTGGGGGAACGCTGGTTGGATGGAAATTTGTAGCTCCTCTCAGATTCCAGAACTTTCTGTCACCGAAATGTGAGGAAAATGTGTTTTTTTAGCCAAATTTTGAGGTTTGCAAAGGATTCTGGGTAACAGAACCTGGTCAGAGCCCCACAAGTCACCCCATCTTGGATTCCCCTAGGTCTCTAGTTTTCAAAAATGCACTGGTTAGGTAGGTTTCCCTAGGTGCCGGCTGAGCTAGATGCCAAAATCTACAGGTAGGCACTTTGCAAAAAACAGCTCTGTTTTCTTTCAAAAAATGGGATGTGTCCACGTTGCGTTTTGGGGCGTTTCCTGTCGCGGGCTCTAGGCCTACCCACACAAGTGAGGTATCATTTTTATCGGGAGACTTGGGGGAACGCTGGGTGGAAGGAAATTTGTGGCTCCTCTCAGATTCCAGAACTTTCTGTCACCGAAATGTGAGGAAAATGTGTTTTTTTAGCCAAAATTTGAGGTTTGCAAAGGATTCTGGGTAACAGAACCTGGTCAGAGCCCCACAAGTCCCCCCATCTTGGATTCCCCTAGGTCTCTAGTTTTCAAAAATGCACAGGTTTGGTATGTTTCCCTAGGTGCGGGCTGAGCTAGAGGCCAAAATCTACAGGTAGGCACTTTACAAAAAACAGCTCTGTTTTCTTTCAAAAAATGGGATGTGTCCACGTTGCATTTTGGGGCGTCTCCTGTCGCGGGCGCTAGGCCTACCCACACAAGTGAGGTATCATTTTTATTGGGAGACTTGGGGGAACGCTAGGTGGAAGGAAATTTGTGGCTCCTCTCAGATTCCAGAACTTTCTGTCATCGAAATGTGAGGAAAATGCGTTTTTTTAGCCACAATTTGAGGTTTGCAAAGGATTCTGGGTAACAGAACCTGGTCAGAGCCCCACAAGTCGCCCCTTCTTGGATTCCCCTAGATCTCTAGTTTTCAGAAATGCACTGGTTAGGTAGGTTTCCCTAGGTGCCGGCTGAGCTAGAGGCCAAAATCTACAGGTAGGCACTTTGCAAAAAACAGCTCTGTTTTCTTTCAAAAAATGGGATGTGTCCACGTTGCGTTTTGGGGAGTCTCCTGTCGCGGGCGCTAGGCCTACCCACACAAGTGAGGTATAATTTTTATCGGGAGACTTGGGGGAACGCTGGGTGGAAGGAAATTTGTAGCTCCTCTCAGATTCCAGAACTTTCTGTCACCGAAATGTGAGGAAAATGTGTTTTTTTAGCCAAATTTATTGGTTTGCAAAGGATTCTGGGTAACAGAACCTGGTCAGAGCCCCACAAGTCACCCCATCTTGGAATCCCCTAGGTCTCTAGTTTTCAAAAATGCACAGGTTTGGTAGGTTTCCCTAGGTGCGGGCTGAGCTAGAGGCCAAAATCTACAGTTAGGCACTTTACAAAAAACAGATCTTTTTTCTGTCAAGAAATGGGATGTGCCCACTTTGTGTTTTGGGACATTTCCTGTCGTGGGCGCTAGGACTACCCACACAAGTGAGGTATCATTTTTATCGGGAGACTTGGGGGAACGCTGTGTGGAAGAAAATTTGTGGCTCCTCTCAGATTCCAGAACTTTCTGTCACCGAAATGTGAGGAAAATGTGTTTTTTTAGCCAAAATTTGAGGTTTGCAAAGGATTCTGGGTAACAGAACCTGGTCAGAGCCCCACAAGTCGCCCCATCTTGGATTCCCCTAGGTCTCTAGTTTTCGAAAATGCACAGGTTTGGTAGGTTTTCCTAGGTGCCGGCTGAGCTAGAGGCCAAAATCTACAGGTAGGCACTTTGCAAAAAACAGCTCTGTTTTCTTTCAAAAAATGGGATGTGTGCACGTTGCGTTTTGGGGCGTCTCCTGTCGCTGGCGCTAGGCCTACCCACACAAGTGAGGTATAATTTTTATCGGGAGACTTGGGGGAACGCTGGGTAGAAGGAAATTTGTAGCTCCTCTCAGATTCCAGAACTTTCTGTCACCGAAATATGAGGAAAATGTGTTTTTTTAGCCAAATTTTGAGGTTTGCAAAGGATTCTGGGTAACAGAACCTGGTCAGAGCCCCACAAGTCACCCCATCTTGGATTCCCCTAGGTCTCTAGTTTTCAAAAATGCACTGGTTAGGTAGGTTTCCCTAGGTGCCGGCTGAGCTAGAGGCCAAAATCTACAGGTAGGCACTTTGCAAAAAACAGCTCTGTTTTCTTTCAAAAAATGGGATGTGTCCACGTTGCGTTCTGGGGCGTTTCCTGTCGCGGGCTCTAGGCCTACCCACACAAGTGAGGTATCATTTTTATAGGGAGACTTGGGGGAACGCTGGATGGAAGGAAATTTGTGGCTCCTCTCAGATTCCAGAACTTTCTCTCACCAAAATGTGAGGAAAATGTGTTTTTTTAGCCAAAATTTGAGGTTTGCAAAGGATTCTGGGTAACAGAACCTGATCAGAGCCCCACAAGTCGCCCCATCTTGGATTCCCCTAGGTCTCTAGTTTGAAAAAATGCACAGGTTTGGTAGGTTTTCCTAGGTGCCGGCTGAGCTAGAGGCCAAAATCTACAGGTAGGCACTTTGCAAAAAACAGCTCTGTTTTCTTTCAAAAAATGGGATGTGTCCACGTTGCGTTTTGGGGCGTCTCCTGTCGCGGGCGCTAGGCCTACCCACACAATTGAGGTATAATTTTTATCGGGAGACTTGGGGGAACGCTGGGTGGAAAGAAAATTTGTACCTCCTCTCAGATTCTAGAACTTTCTGTCACCGAAATGTGAGGAAAATGTGTTTTTTTAGCCAAATTTTGAGGTTTGCAAAGGATTCTGGGTAACAGAACCTGGTCAGAGCCCCACAAGTCACCCCATCTTGGATTCCCCTAGGTCTCTAGTTTTCAAAAATGCACTGGTTAGGTAGGTTTCCCTAGGTGCCGGCTGAGCTAGAGGCCAAAATCTACAGGTAGGCACTTTGCAAAAAACAGCTCTGTTTTCTTTCAAAAAATGGGATGTGTCCACGTTGCGTTTTGGGGCGTTTCTTGTTGCGGGCTCTAGGCCTACCCACACAAGTGAAGTATCATTTTTATCGGGAGACTTGGGGGAACGCTGGGTGGAAGGAAATTTGTGGCTCCTCTCAGATTCCAGAACTTTCTGTCACCGAAATGTGAGGAAAATGCGTTTTTTTAGCCAAAATTTGAGGTTTGCAAAGGATTCTGGGTAACAGAACCTGGTCAGAGCCCCACAAGTCACCCCATCTTGGATTCCCCTAGGTCTCTAGTTTTAAAAAATGCACAGGTTTGGTATGTTTCCCTAGGTGCGGGCTGAGCTAGAGGCCAAAATCTACAGGTAGGCACTTTACAAAAAACAGCTCTGTTTTCTTTCAAAAAATGGGATGTGTCCACGTTGCATTTTGGGGCGTCTCCTGTCGCGGGCGCTAGGCCTACCCACACAAGTGAGGTATCATTTTTATTGGGAGACTTGGGGGAACGCTAGGTGGAAGGAAATTTGTGGCTCCTCTCAGATTCAAGAACTTTCTGTCATCGAAATGTGAGGAAAATGCGTTTTTTTAGCCACAATTTGAGGTTTGCAAAGGATTCTGGGTAACAGAACCTGGTCAGAGCCCCACAAGTCGCCCCTTCTTGGATTCCCCTAGATCTCTAGTTTTCAAAAATGCACAGGTTAGGTAGGTTTCCCTAGGTGCCGGCTGAGCTAGAGGCCAAAATCTACAGGTAGGCACTTTGCAAAAAACAGCTCTGCTTTCTTTCAAAAAATGGGATGTGTCCACGTTGCTTTTTTGGGCGTCTTCTGTCGCGGGCGCTATGCCTACCCACACAAGTGAGGTATAATTTTTATCGGGAGACTTGGGGGAACGCTGGGTGGAAGGAAATTTGTAGCTCCTCTCAGATTCCAGAACTTTCTGTCACCGAAATGTGAGGAAAATGTATTTTTTTAGCCAAATTTATTGGTTTGCAAAGGATTCTGGGTAACAGAACCTGGTCAGAGCCCCACAAGTCACCCCATCTTGGAATCCCCTAGGTCTCGAGTTTTAAAAAATGCACAGGTTTGGTAGGTTTCCCTAGGTGCGGGCTGAGCTAGAGGCCAAAATCTACAGGTAGGCACTTTGCAAAAAACAGATCTTTTTTCTGTCAAGAAATGGGATGTGCCCACTTTGTGTTTTGGGACATTTCCTGTCGTGGGCGCTAGGACTACCCACACAAGTGAGGTATCATTTTTATCGGGAGACTTGGGGGAACGCTGTGTGGAAGAAAATTTGTGGCTCCTCTCAGATTCTAGAACTTTCTGTCACCGAAATGTGAGGAAAATATGTTTTTTTAGCCAAATGTTGAGGTTTGCAAAGGATTCTGGGGAACAGAACCTGGTCAGAACCCCACAAGTCACCCCATCTTGGAATCCCCTAGGTCTCTAGTTTTCAAAAATGCACAGGTTTGGTAGGTTTCCATAGGTGCCGGCTGAGCTAGAGGCCAAAATCTACAGGTAGGCACTTTACAAAAAACAGCTCTGTTTTCTGTCAAGAAATGGGATGTGCCCACTTTGTGTTTTGGGACATTTCCTGTCGTGGGCGCTAGGACTACCCACACAAGTGAGGTATCATTTTTATCGGGAGACTTGGGGGAACGCTGTGTGGAAGAAAATTTGTGGCTCCTCTCAGATTCCAGAACTTTCTGTCACCGAAATGTGAGGAAAATGTGTTTTTTTAGCCAAAATTTGAGGTTTGCAAAGGATTCTGGGTAACAGAACCTGGTCAGAGCCCCACAAGTCGCCCCATCTTGGATTCCCCTAGGTCTCTAGTTTTCGAAAATGCACAGGTTTGGTAGGTTTTCCTAGGTGCCGGCTGAGCTAGAGGCCAAAATCTACAGGTAGGCACTTTGCAAAAAACAGCTCTGTTTTCTTTCAAAAAATGGGATGTGTGCACGTTGCGTTTTGGGGCGTCTCCTGTCGCTGGCGCTAGGCCTACCCACACAAGTGAGGTATAATTTTTATCGGGAGACTTGAGGGAACGCTGGGTAGAAGGAAATTTGTAGCTCCTCTCAGATTCCAGAACTTTCTGTCACCGAAATATGAGGAAAATGTGTTTTTTTAGCCAAATTTTGAGGTTTGCAAAGGATTCTGGGTAACAGAACCTGGTCAGAGCCCCACAAGTCACCCCATCTTGGATTCCCCTAGGTCTCTAGTTTTCAAAAATGCACTGGTTAGGTAGGTTTCCATAGGTGCCGGCTGAGCTAGAGGCCAAAATCTACAGGTAGGCACTTTGCAAAAAACAGCTCTGTTTTCTTTCAAAAAATGGGATGTGTCCACGTTGCGTTTTGGGGCGTTTCCTGTCGCGGGCTCTAGGCCTACCCACACAAGTGAGGTATCATTTTTATAGGGAGACTTGGGGGAACGCTGGATGGAAGGAAATTTGTGGCTCCTCTCAGATTCCAGAACTTTCTGTCACCGAAATGTGAGGAAAATGCGTTTTTTTAGCCAAAATTTGAGGTTTGCAAAGGATTCTGGGTAACAGAACCTGATCAGAGCCCCACAAGTCGCCCCATCTTGGATTCCCCTAGGTCTCTAGTTTTAAAAAATGCACAGGTTTGGTAGGTTTTCCTAGGTGCCGGCTGAGCTAGAGGCCAAAATCTACAGGTAGGCACTTTGCAAAAAACAGCTCTGTTTTCTTTCAAAAAATGGGATGTGTCCACGTTGCGTTTTGGGGCGTCTCCTGTCGCGGGCGCTAGGCCTACCCACACAATTGAGGTATAATTTTTATCGGGAGACTTGGGGGAACGCTGGGTGGAAAGAAAATTTGTACCTCCTCTCAGATTCCAGAACTTTCTGTCACCGAAATGTGAGGAAAATGTGTTTTTTTAGCCAAATTTTGAGGTTTGCAAAGGATTCTGGGTAACAGAACCTGGTCAGAGCCCCACAAGTCACCCCATCTTGGATTCCCCTAGGTCTCTAGTTTTCAAAAATGCACTGGTTAGGTAGGTTTCCCTAGGTGCCGGCTGAGCTAGAGGCCAAAATCTACAGGTAGGCACTTTGCAAAAAACAGCTCTGTTTTCTTTAAAAAAATGGGATGTGTCCACGTTGCGTTTTGGGGCGTTTCTTGTTGCGGGCTCTAGGCCTACCCACACAAGTGAAGTATCATTTTTATCGGGAGACTTGGGGGAACGCTGGGTGGAAGGAAATTTGTGGCTCCTCTCAGATTCCAGAACTTTCTGTCACCGAAATGTGAGGAAAATGCGTTTTTTTAGCCAAAATTTGAGGTTTGCAAAGGATTCTGGGTAACAGAACCTGGTCAGAGCCCCACAAGTCACCCCATCTTGGATTCCCCTAGGTCTCTAGTTTTAAAAAATGCACAGGTTTGGTATGTTTCCCTAGGTGCGGGCTGAGCTAGAGGCCAAAATCTACAGGTAGGCACTTTGCAAAAAACAGCTCTGTTTTCTTTCAAAAAATGGGATGTGTCCACTTTGCGTTTTGGGGCGTTTCCTGTCGCGGGCTCTAGGCCTACCCACACAAGTGAGGTATCATTTTTATAGGGAGACTTGGGGGAACGCTGGATGGAAGGAAATTTGTGGCTCCTCTCAGATTCCAGAACTTTCTGTCACCGAAATGTGAGGAAAATGCGTTTTTTTAGCCAAAATTTGAGGTTTGCAAAGGATTCTGGGTAACAGAACCTGATCAGAGCCCCACAAGTCGCCCCATCTTGGATTCCCCTAGGTCTCTAGTTTTAAAAAATGCACAGGTTTGGTAGGTTTTCCTAGGTGCCGGCTGAGCTAGAGGCCAAAATCTACAGGTAGGCACTTTGCAAAAAACAGCTCTGTTTTCTTTCAAAAAATGGGATGTGTCCACGTTGCGTTTTGGGGCGTTTCTTGTTGCGGGCTCTAGGCCTACCCACACAAGTGAAGTATCATTTTTATCGGGAGACTTGGGGGAACGCTGGGTGGAAGAAAATTTGTGGCTCCTCTCAGATTCCAGAACTTTCTGTCACCGAAATGTGAGGAAAATGTGTTTTTTTACCCAAAATTTGAGGTTTGCAAAGGATTCTGGGTAACAGAACCTGGTCAGAGCCCCACAAGTCGCCCCATCTTGGATTCCCCTAGGTCTCTAGTTTTCGAAAATGCACAGGTTTGGTAGGTTTTCCTAGGTGCCGGCTGAGCTAGAGGCCAAAATCTACAGGTAGGCACTTTGCAAAAAACAGCTCTGTTTTCTTTAAAAAAATGGGATGTGTGCACGTTGCGTTTTGGGGCGTCTCCTGTCGCTGGCGCTAGGCCTACCCACACAAGTGAGGTATAATTTTTATCGGGAGACTTGGGGGAACGCTGGGTAGAAGGAAATTTGTAGCTCCTCTCAGATTCCAGAACTTTCTGTCACCGAAATATGAGGAAAATGTGTTTTTTTAGCCAAATTTTGAGGTTTGCAAATGATTCTGGGTAACAGAACCTGGTCAGAGCCCCACAAGTCACCCCATCTTGGATTCCCCTAGGTCTCTAGTTTTCGAAAATGCACTGGTTAGGTAGGTTTCCCTAGGTGCCGGCTGAGCTAGAGGCCAAAATCTACAGGTAGGCACTTTGCAAAAAACAGCTCTGTTTTCTTTCAAAAAATTGGATGTGTCCACGTTGCGTTTTGGGGCGTTTCCTGTCGCGGGCTCTAGGCCTACCCACACAAGTGAGGTATCATTTTTATAGTGAGACTTGGGGGAATGCTGGATGGAAGGAAATTTGTGGCTCCTCTCAGATTCCAGAACTTTCTGTCACCGAAATGTGAGGAAAATGCGTTTTTTTAGCCAAAATTTGAGGTTTGCAAAGGATTCTGGGTAACAGAACCTGATCAGAGCCCCACAAGTCGCCCCATCTTGGATTCCCCTAGGTCTCTAGTTTTAAAAAATGCACAGGTTTGGTAGGTTTTCCTAGGTGCCGGCTGAGCTAGAGGCCAAAATCTACAGGTAGGCACTTTGCAAAAAACAGCTCTGTTTTCTTTAAAAAAATGGGATGTGTCCACGTTGCGTTTTGGGGCATCTCCTGTCGCGGGCGCTAGGCCTACCCACACAATTGAGGTATAATTTTTATCGGGAGACTTGGGGGAACGCTGGGTGGAAAGAAAATTTGTACCTCCTCTCAGATTCCAGAACTTTCTGTCACCGAAATGTGAGGAAAATGTGTTTTTTTAGCCAAATTTTGAGGTTTGCAAAGGATTCTGGGTAACAGAACCTGGTCAGAGCCCCACAAGTCACCCCATCTTGGATTCCCCTAGGTCTCTAGTTTTCAAAAATGCACTGGTTAGGTAGGTTTCCCTAGGTGCCGGCTGAGCTAGAGGCCAAAATCTACAGGTAGGCACTTTGCAAAAAACAGCTCTGTTTTCTTTCAAAAAATGGGATGTGTCCACGTTGCGTTTTGGGGCATTTCTTGTTGCGGGCTCTAGGCCTACCCACACAAGTGAAGTATCATTTTTATCGGGAGACTTGGGGGAACGCTGGGTGGAAGGAAATTTGTGGCTCCTCTCAGATTCCAGAACTTTCTGTCACCGAAATGTGAGGAAAATGCGTTTTTTTAGCCAAAATTTGAGGTTTGCAAAGGATTCTGGGTAACAGAACCTGGTCAGAGCCCCACAAGTCACCCCATCTTGGATTCCCCTAGGTCTCTAGTTTTAAAAAATGCACAGGTTTGGTATGTTTCCCTAGGTGCGGGCTGAGCTAGAGGCCAAAATCTACAGGTAGGCACTTTACAAAAAACAGCTCTGTTTTCTTTCAAAAAATGGGATGTGTCCACGTTGCATTTTGGGGCGTCTCCTGTCGCGGGCGCTAGGCCTACCCACACAAGTGAGGTATAATTTTTATCGGGAGACTTGGGGGAACGCTGGGTAGAAGGAAATTTGTAGCTCCTCTCAGATTCCAGAACTTTCTGTCACCGAAATATGAGGAAAATGCGTTTTTTTAGCCAAAATTTGAGGTTTGCAAAGGATTCTGGGTAACAGAACCTGATCAGAGCCCCACAAGTCGCCCCATCTTGGATTCCCCTAGGTCTCTAGTTTTAAAAAATGCACAGGTTTGGTAGGTTTTCCTAGGTGCCGGCTGAGCTAGAGGCCAAAATCTACAGGTAGGCACTTTGCAAAAAACAGCTCTGTTTTCTTTCAAAAAATGGGATGTGTCCACGTTGCGTTTTGGGGCGTCTCCTGTCGCGGGCGCTAGGCCTACCCACACAATTGAGGTATAATTTTTATCGGGAGACTTGGGGGAACGCTGGGTGGAAAGAAAATTTGTACCTCCTCTCAGATTCCAGAACTTTCTGTCACCGAAATGGGAGGAAAATGTGTTTTTTTAGCCAAATTTTGAGGTTTGCAAAGGATTCTGGGTAACAGAACCTGGTCAGAGCCCCACAAGTCACCCCATCTTGGATTCCCCTAGGTCTCTAGTTTTCAAAAATGCACTGGTTAGGTAGGTTTCCCTAGGTGCCGGCTGAGCTAGAGGCCAAAATCTACAGGTAGGCACTTTGCAAAAAACAGCTCTGTTTTCTTTCAAAAAATGGGATGTGTCCACGTTGCGTTTTGGGGCGTTTCTTGTTGCGGGCTCTAGGCCTACCCACACAAGTGAAGTATCATTTTTATCGGGAGACTTGGGGGAACGCTGGGTGGAAGGAAATTTGTGGCTCCTCTCAGATTCCAGAACTTTCTGTCACCGAAATGTGAGGAAAATGCGTTTTTTTAGCCAAAATTTGAGGTTTGCAAAGGATTCTGGGTAACAGAACCTGGTCAGAGCCCCACAAGTCACCCCATCTTGGATTCCCCTAGGTCTCTAGTTTTAAAAAATGCACAGGTTTGGTATGTTTCCCTAGGTGCGGGCTGAGCTAGAGGCCAAAATCTACAGGTAGGCACTTTACAAAAAACAGCTCTGTTTTCTTTCAAAAAATGGGATGTGTCCACGTTGCATTTTGGGGCGTCTCCTGTCGCGGGCGCTAGGCCTACCCACACAAGTGAGGTATCATTTTTATTGGGAGACTTGGGGGAACGCTAGGTGGAAGGAAATTTGTGGCTCCTCTCAGATTCCAGAACTTTCTGTCACCGAAATGTGAGGAAAATGTGTTTTTTTAGCCAAATTTTGAGGTTTGCAAAGGATTCTGGGTAACAGAACCTGGTCAGAGCCCCACAAGTCACCCCATCTTGGATTCCCCTAGGTCTCTAGTTTTCAAAAATGCACTGGTTAGGTAGGTTTCCCTAGGTGCCGGCTGAGCTAGAGGCCAAAATCTACAGGTAGGCACTTTGCAAAAAACAGCTCTGTTTTCTTTCAAAAAATGGGATGTGTCCACGTTGCGTTTTGGGGCGTTTCTTGTTGCGGGCTCTAGGCCTACCCACACAAGTGAAGTATCATTTTTATCGGGAGACTTGGGGGAACGCTGGGTGGAAGGAAATTTGTGGCTCCTCTCAGATTCCAGAACTTTCTGTCACCGAAATGTGAGGAAAATGCGTTTTTTTAGCCAAAATTTGAGGTTTGCAAAGGATTCTGGGTAACAGAACCTGGTCAGAGCCCCACAAGTCACCCCATCTTGGATTCCCCTAGGTCTCTAGTTTTAAAAAATGCACAGGTTTGGTATGTTTCCCTAGGTGCGGGCTGAGCTAGAGGCCAAAATCTACAGGTAGGCACTTTACAAAAAACAGCTCTGTTTTCTTTCAAAAAATGGGATGTGTCCACGTTGCATTTTGGGGCGTCTCCTGTCGCGGGCGCTAGGCCTACCCACACAAGTGAGGTATAATTTTTATCGGGAGACTTGGGGGAACGCTGGGTAGAAGGAAATTTGTAGCTCCTCTCAGATTCCAGAACTTTCTGTCACCGAAATATGAGGAAAATGCGTTTTTTTAGCCAAAATTTGAGGTTTGCAAAGGATTCTGGGTAACAGAACCTGATCAGAGCCCCACAAGTCGCCCCATCTTGGATTCCCCTAGGTCTCTAGTTTTAAAAAATGCACAGGTTTGGTAGGTTCTCCTAGGTGCCGGCTGAGCTAGAGGCCAAAATCTACAGGTAGGCACTTTGCAAAAAACAGCTCTGTTTTCTTTCAAAAAATGGGATGTGTCCACGTTGCGTTTTGGGGCGTCTCCTGTCGCGGGCGCTAGGCCTACCCACACAATTGAGGTATAATTTTTATCGGGAGACTTGGGGGAACGCTGGGTGGAAAGAAAATTTGTACCTCCTCTCAGATTCCAGAACTTTCTGTCACCGAAATGTGAGGAAAATGTGTTTTTTTAGCCAAATTTTGAGGTTTGCAAAGGATTCTGGGTAACAGAACCTGGTCAGAGCCCCACAAGTCACCCTATCTTGGATTCCCCTAGGTCTCTAGTTTTCAAAAATGCACTGGTTAGGTAGGTTTCCTAGGTGCCGGCTGAGCTAGAGGCCAAAATCTACAGGTAGGCACTTTGCAAAAAACAGCTCTGTTTTCTTTCAAAAAATGGGATGCGTCCACGTTGCGTTTTGGGGCGTTTCTTGTTGCGGGCTCTAGGCCTACCCACACAAGTGAAGTATCATTTTTATCGGGAGACTTGGGGGAACGCTGGGTGGAAGGAAATTTGTGGCTCCTCTCAGATTCCAGAACTTTCTGTCACCGAAATGTAAGGAAAACGCGTTTTTTTAGCCAAAATTTGAGGTTTGCAAAGGATTCTGGGTAACAGAACCTGGTCAGAGCCCCACAAGTCGCCCCTTCTTGGATTCCCCTAGATCTCTAGTTTTCAAAAATGCACAGGTTAGGTAGGTTTCCCTAGGTGCCGGCTGAGCTAGAGGCCAAAATCTACAGGTAGGCACTTTGCAAAAAACAGCTCTGCTTTCTTTCAAAAAATGGGATGTGTCCACGTTGCTTTTTTGGGCGTCTTCTGTCGCGGGCGCTAGGCCTACCCACACAAGTGAGGTATCATTTTTATCGGGAGACTTGGGGGAACGCTGGGTGGAAGGAAATTTGTAGCTCCTCTCAGATTCCAGAACTTTCTGTCACCGAAATGTGAGGAAAATGTGTTTTTTTAGCCAAATTTATTGGTTTGCAAAGGATTCTGGGTAACAGAACCTGGTCAGAGCCCCACAAGTCACCCCATCTTGGAATCCCCTAGGTCTCTAGTTTTCAAAAATGCACAGGTTTGGTAGGTTTCCCTAGGTGCGGGCTGAGCTAGAGGCCAAAATCTACAGGTAGGCACTTTGCAAAAAACAGATCTTTTTTCTGTCAAGAAATGGGATGTGCCCACTTTGTGTTTTGGGACATTTCCTGTCGTGGGCGCTAGGACTACCCACACAAGTGAGGTATCATTTTTATCGGGAGACTTGGGGGAACGCTGTGTGGAAGAAAATTTGTGGCTCCTCTCAGATTCTAGAACTTTCTGTCACCGAAATGTGAGGAAAATATGTTTTTTTAGCCAAATGTTGAGGTTTGCAAAGGATTCTGGGGAACAGAACCTGGTCAGAGCCCCACAAGTCACCCCATCTTGGAATCCCCTAGGTCTCTAGTTTTCAAAAATGAACAGGTTTGGTAGGTTTCCATAGGTGCCGGCTGAGCTAGAGGCCAAAATCTACAGGTAGGCACTTTGCAAAAAACAGCTCTGTTTTCTGTCAAGAAATGGGATGTGCCCACTTTGTGTTTTGGGACATTTCCTGTTGCGGGCGCTAGGACTACCCACACAAGTGAGATATCATTTTTATCGGGAGACTTGGGGGAACGCTGGGTGGAAGGAAATTTGTGGCTCCTCTCAGATTCCAGAACTTTCTGTCACCGAAATATAAGTAAAATGTGTTTTTTTAGCCTATTTATGAGGTTTGCAAAGGATTCTGGGGAACAGAACCTGGTCAGAGCCCCACAAGTCACCCCATCTTGGATTCCCCTAGGTCTCTAGTTTTAAAAAATGCACAGGTTCGGTAGGTTTCCCTAGGTGCCGGCTGAGCTAGAGGCCAAAATCTACAGGTAGGCACTTTGCAAAAAACAGCTCTGTTTTCTTTCAAAAAATGGGATGTGTCCACGTTGCTTTTTTGGGCGTCTTCTGTCGCGGGCTCTAGGCCTACCCACACAAGTGAGGTATCATTTTTATCGGGAGACTTGGGGGAACGCTGGGTGAAAGGAATTTTGTAGCTCCTCTCAGATTCCAGAACTTTCTGTCTCACGAAATGTTAGGAAAATGTGTTTTTTTAGCCAAATTTATTGGTTTGCAAAGGATTCTGGGTAACAGAACCTGGTCAGAGCCCCACAAGTCACCCCATCTTGGAATCCCCTAGGTCTCTAGTTTTCAAAAATGCACAGGTTTGGTAGGTTTCCCTAGGTGCGGGCTGAGCTAGAGGCCAAAATCTACAGTTAGGCACTTTACAAAAAACAGATCTTTTTTCTGTCAAGAAATGGGATGTGCCCACTTTGTGTTTTGGGACATTTCCTGTCGTGGGCGCTAGGACTACCCACACAAGTGAGGTATCATTTTTATCGGGAGACTTGGGGGAACGCTGTGTGGAAGAAAATTTGTGGCTCCTCTCAGATTCTAGAACTTTCTGTCACCGAAATGTGAGGAAAATGTGTTTTTTTAGCCAAAATTTGAGGTTTGCAAAGGATTCTGGGCAACAGAACCTGGTCAGAGCCCCACAAGTCGCCCCATCTTGGATTCCCCTAGGTCTCTAGTTTTCGAAAATGCACAGGTTTGGTAGGTTTTCCTAGGTGCCGGCTGAGCTAGAGGCCAAAATCTACAGGTAGGCACTTTGCAAAAAACAGCTCTGTTTTCTGTCAAAAAATGGGATGTGTGCACGTTGCATTTTGGGGCGTCTCCTGTCGCTGGCGCTAGGCCTACCCACACAAGTGAGGTATAATTTTTATCGGGAGACTTGGGGGAACGCTGGGTAGAAGGAAATTTGTAGCTCCTCTCAGATTCCAGAACTTTCTGTCACCGAAATATGAGGAAAATGTGTTTTTTTAGCCAAATATTGAGGTTTGCAAAGGATTCTGGGTAACAGAACCTGGTCAGAGCCCCACAAGTCACCCCATCTTGGATTCCCCTAGGTCTCTAGTTTTCAAAAATGCACTGGTTAGGTAGGTTTCCCTAGGTGCCGGCTGAGCTAGAGGCCAAAATCTACAGGTAGGCCCTTTGCAAAAAACAGCTCTGTTTTCTTTCAAAAAATGGGATGTGTCCACGTTGCGTTTTGGGGCGTCTCCTGTCGCGGGCGCTAGGCCTACCCACACAATTGAGGTATAATTTTTATCGGGAGACTTGGGGGAACGCTGGGTGGAAAGAAAATTTGTACCTCCTCTCAGGTTCCAGAACTTTCTGTCACCGAAATGTGAGGAAAAAGTGTTTTTTTAGCCAAATTTTGAGGTTTGCAAAGGATTCTGGGTAACAGAACCTGGTCAGAGCCCCACAAGTCACCCCATCTTGGATTCCCCTAGGTCTCTAGTTTTAAAAAATGCACAGGTTTGGTATGTTTCCCTAGGTGCGGGCTGAGCTAGAGGCCAAAATCTACAGGTAGGCACTTTACAAAAAACAGCTCTGTTTTCTTTCAAAAAATGGGATGTGTCCACGTTGCATTTTGGGGCGTCTCCTGTCGCGGGCGCTAGGCCTACCCACACAAGTGAGGTATCATTTTTATTGGGAGACTTGGGGGAACGCTAGGTGGAAGGAAATTTGTGGCTCCTCTCAGATTCCAGAACTTTCTGTCATCGAAATGTGAGGAAAATGCGTTTTTTTAGCCACAATTTGAGGTTTGCAAAGGATTCTGGGTAACAGAACCTGGTCAGAGCCCCACAAGTCGCCCCTTCTTGGATTCCCCTAGATCTCTAGTTTTCAAAAATGCACAGGTTAGGTAGGTTTCCCTAGGTGCCGGCTGAGCTAGAGGCCAAAATCTACAGGTAGGCACTTTGCAAAAAACAGCTCTGCTTTCTTTCAAAAAATGGGATGTGTCCACGTTGCTTTTTTGGGCGTCTTCTGTCGCGGGCGCTAGGCCTACCCACACAAGTGAGGTATCATTTTTATCGGGAGACTTGGGGGAACGCTGGGTGGAAGGAAATTTGTAGCTCCTCTCAGATTCCAGAACTTTCTGTCACCGAAATGTGAGGAAAATGTGTTTTTTTAGCCAAATTTATTGGTTTGCAAAGGATTCTGGGAAACAGAACCTGGTCAGAGCCCCACAAGTCACCCCATCTTGGAATCCCCTAGGTCTCTAGTTTTCAAAAATGCACAGGTTTGGTAGGTTTCCCTAGGTGCGGGCTGAGCTAGAGGCCAAAATCTACAGGTAGGCACTTTGCAAAAAACAGATCTTTTTTCTGTCAAGAAATGGGATGTGCCCACTTTGTGTTTTGGGACATTTCCTGTCGTGGGCGCTAGGACTACCCACACAAGTGAGGTATCATTTTTATCGGGAGACTTGGGGGAACGCTGTGTGGAAGAAAATTTGTGGCTCCTCTCAGATTCTAGAACTTTCTGTCACCGAAATGTGAGGAAAATATGTTTTTTTAGCCAAATGTTGAGGTTTGCAAAGGATTCTGGGGAACAGAACCTGGTCAGAGCCCCACAAGTCACCCCATCTTGGAATCCCCTAGGTCTCTAGTTTTCAAAAATGCACAGGTTTGGTAGGTTTCCATAGGTGCCGGCTGAGCTAGAGGCCAAAATCTACAGGTAGGCACTTTGCAAAAAACAGCTCTGTTTTCTGTCAAGAATGGGATGTGCCCACTTCGTGTTTTGGGACATTTCCTGTTGCGGGCGCTAGGACTACCCACACAAGTGAGATATCATTTTTATCGGGAGACTTGGGGGAACGCTGGGTGGAAGGAAATTTGTGGCTCCTCTCAGATTCCAGAACTTTCTGTCACCGAAATATAAGGAAAATGTGTTTTTTTAGCCAATTTTTGAGGTTTGCAAAGGATTCTGGGGAACAGAACCTGGTCAGAGCCCCACAAGTCACCCCATCTTGGATTCCCCTAGGTCTCTAGTTTTCAAAAATGCACAGGTTCGGTAGGTTTTCCTAGGTGCTGGCTGAGCTAGAGGCCAAAATCTACAGGTAGAAACTTTACAAAAAACAGCTCTGTTTTCTTTCAAAAAATGGGATGTGTCCACGTTGCGTTTTGGGGCGTCTCCTGTCGCGGGCTCTAGGCCTACCCACACAAGAGAGGTATCATTTTTATCGGGAGACTTGGGGAACGCTGGGTGGAAGGAAATTTGTAGCTCCTCTCAGATTCCAGAACTTTCTGTCACCGAAATATGAGGAAAATGTCTTTTTTTAGCTAAATTTTGAGGTTTGCGAAGGATTCTGTGTAACAGAACCTGGTCAGAGCTCCACACGTCACCCCATCTTGGATTCCCTTAGGTCTCTAGTTTTCAAAAATGCACAGGTTTAGTAGGTTTCCCTAGGTGCCGGCTGAGCTAGAGGCCAAAATCCACAGGTAGGCACTTTGCAAAAAACAGCTCTGTTTTCTTTAAAAAAATGGGATGTGTCTACGTTTTGTTTTGGGGCGTCTCCTGTCGCGGGTGCTAGGCCTACCCACACAAGTGAGGTATCATTTTTATCGGGAGACTTGGGGGAATGCTGGGTGTAAGGAAATTTGTGGCTCCTCTCAGATTCTAGAACTTTCTGTCACCGAAATGTGAGGAAAATGTGTTTTTTTAGCAAAAATTTGAGGTTTGCAAAGGATTCTGGGTAACAGAACCTGGTCAGAGCCCCACAAGTCACCCCATCTTGGATTCCCCTAGGTCTCTAGTTTCCAAAAATGCACTGGTTTGGTAGGTTTCCCTAGGTGCGGGCTGAGCTAGAGGCCAAAATCTGCAGTTAGGCACTTTGCAAAAAACAGCTCTGTTTTCTTTAAAAAAATGGGATGTGTCCACGTTGCGTTTTGGGGCGTCTCCTGTCGCGGGCGCTAGGCCTACCCACACAAGTGAGGTATCATTTTTATCGGGAGACTTGGGGGAACGCTGGGTGGAAGGACATTTGTGGCTCCTCTCAGATTCCAGAACTTTCTGTCACCGAAATGTGAGGAAAATGCATTTTTTTAGCCAAAATTTGAGGTTTGCAAAGGATTCTGTGTAACAGAACCTGGTCAGAGCCCCACAAGTCACCCCATCTTGGAATCCCCTAGGTCTCTAGTTTTCAAAAATGCACAGGCTTGATAGGTTTCCCTAGGTGTCGGCTGAGCTAGAGGCCAAAATCTACAGGTAGGCACTTTGCAAAAAACAGCTCTGTTTTCTGTCATGAAATGGGATGTGCCCACTTCGTGTTTTGGGACATTTCCTGTTGCGGGCGCTAGGACTACCCACACAAGTGAGATATCATTTTTATCGGGAGACTTGGGGGAACGCTGGGTGGAAGGAAATTTTTGGCTCCTCTCAGATTCCAGAACTTTCTGTCACCGAAATATAAGGAAAATGTGTTTTTTTAGCCAATTTTTGAGGTTTGCAAAGGATTCTGGGGAACAGAACCTGGTCAGAGCCCCACAAGTCACCCCATCTTGGATTCCCCTAGGTCTCTAGTTTTAAAAAATGCACAGGTTCGGTAGGTTTCCCTAGGTGCCGGCTGAGCTAGAGGCCAAAATCTACAGGTAGGCACTTTGCAAAAAACAGCTCTGTTTTCTTTCAAAAAATGGGATGTGTCCACGTTGCTTTTTTGGGCGTCTCCTGTCGCGGGCTCTAGGCCTACCCACACAAGTGAGGTATCATTTTTATCGGGAGACTTGGGGGAACGCTGGGTGGAAGGAAATTTGTAGCTCCTCTCAGATTCCAGAACTTTCTGTCTCACGAAATGTTAGGAAAATGTGTTTTTTTAGCCAAATTTATTGGTTTGCAAAGGATTCTGGGTAACAGAACCTGGTCAGAGCCCCACAAGTCACCCCATCTTGGAATCCCCTAGGTCTCTAGTTTCAAAAATGCACAGGTTTGGTAGGTTTCCCTAGGTGCGGGCTGAGCTAGCGGCCAAAATCTACAGTTAGGCACTTTACAAAAAACAGATCTTTTTTCTGTCAAGAAATGGGATGTGCCCACTTTGTGTTTTGGGACATTTCCTGTCGTGGGCGCTAGGACTACCCACACAAGTGAGGTATCATTTTTATCGGGAGACTTGGGGGAACGCTGTGTGGAAGAAAATTTGTGGCTCCTCTCAGATTCTAGAACTTTCTGTCACCGAAATGTGAGGAAAATGTGTTTTTTTAGCCAAAATTTGAGGTTTGCAAAGGATTCTGGGTAACAGAACCTGGTCAGAGCCCCACAAGTCGCCCCATCTTGGATTCCCCTAGGTCTCTAGTTTTCGAAAATGCACAGGTTTGGTAGGTTTTCCTAGGTGCCGGCTGAGCTAGAGGCCAAAATCTACAGGTAGGCACTTTGCAAAAAACAGCTCTGTTTTCTGTCAAAAAATGGGATGTGTGCACGTTGCATTTTGGGGCGTCTCCTGTCGCTGGCGCTAGGCCTACCCACACAAGTGAGGTATAATTTTTATCGGGAGACTTGGGGGAACGCTGGGTAGAAGGAAATTTGTAGCTCCTCTCAGATTCCAGAACTTTCTGTCACCGAAATATGAGGAAAATGTGTTTTTTTAGCCAAATTTTGAGGTTTGCAAAGGATTCTGGGTAACAGAACCTGGTCAGAGCCCCACAAGTCACCCCATCTTGGATTCCCCTAGGTCTCTAGTTTTCAAAAATGCACTGGTTAGGTAGGTTTCCCTAGGTGCCGGCTGAGCTAGAGGCCAAAATCTACAGGTAGGCCCTTTGCAAAAAACAGCTCTGTTTTCTTTCAAAAAATGGGATGTGTCCACGTTGCGTTTTGGGGCGTTTCCTGTCGCGGGCTCTAGGCCTACCCACACAAGTGAGGTATCATTTTTATAGGGAGACTTGGGGGAACGCTGGATGGAAGGAAATTTGTGGCTCCTCTCAGATTCCAGAACTTTCTGTCACCGAAATGTGAGGAAAATGCGTTTTTTTAGCCAAAATTTGAGGTTTGCAAAGGATTCTGGGTAACAGAACCTGATCAGAGCCCCACAAGTCGCCCCATCTTGGATTCCCCTAGGTCTCTAGTTTTAAAAAATGCACAGGTTTGGTAGGTTTTCCTAGGTGCCGGCTGAGCTAGAGGCCAAAATCTACAGGTAGGCACTTTGCAAAAAACAGCTCTGTTTTCTTTCAAAAAATGGGATGTGTCCACGTTGCGTTTTGGGGCGTTTCTTGTTGCGGGCTCTAGGCCTACCCACACAAGTGAAGTATCATTTTTATCGGGAGACTTGGGGGAACGCTGGGTGGAAGGAAATTTGTGGCTCCTCTCACATTCCAGAACTTTCTGTCACCGAAATGTGAGGAAAATGCGTTTTTTTAGCCAAAATTTGAGGTTTGCAAAGGATTCTGGGTAACAGAACCTGGTCAGAGCCCCACAAGTCACCCCATCTTGGATTCCCCTAGGTCTCTAGTTTTAAAAAATGCACAGGTTTGGTATGTTTCCCTAGGTGCGGGCTGAGCTAGAGGCCAAAATCTACAGGTAGGCACTTTACAAAAAACAGCTCTGTTTTCTTTCAAAAAATGGGATGTGTCCACGTTGCATTTTGGGGCGTCTCCTGTCGCGGGCGCTAGGCCTACCCACACAAGTGAGGTATCATTTTATTGGGAGACTTGGGGGAACGCTAGGTGGAAGGAAATTTGTGGCTCCTCTCAGATTCCAGAACTTTCTGTCATCGAAATGTGAGGAAAATGCGTTTTTTTAGCCAAAATTTGAGGTTTGCAAAGGATTCTGGGTAACAGAACCTGGTCAGAGCCCCACAAGTCACCCCATCTTGGATTCCCCCTAGGTCTCTAGTTTTAAAAAATGCACAGGTTTGGTATGTTTCCCTAGGTGCGGGCTGAGCTAGAGGCCAAAATCTACAGGTAGGCACTTTACAAAAAACAGCTCTGTTTTCTTTCAAAAAATGGGATGTGTCCACGCACGTTGCATTTTGGGGCGTCTCCTGTCGCGGGCGCTAGGCCTACCCACACAAGTGAGGTATCATTTTTATTGGGAGACTTGGGGGAACGCTAGGTGGAAGGAAATTTGTGGCTCCTCTCAGATTCCAGAACTTTCTGTCATCGAAATGTGAGGAAAATGCGTTTTTTTAGCCACAATTTGAGGTTTGCAAAGGATTCTGGGTAACAGAACCTGGTCAGAGCCCCACAAGTCGCCCCTTCTTGGATTCCCCTAGATCTCTAGTTTTCAAAAATGAACAGGTTAGGTAGGTTTCCCTAGGTGCCGGCTGAGCTAGAGGCCAAAATCTACAGGTAGGCACTTTGCAAAAAACAGCTCTGCTTTCTTTCAAAAAATGGGATGTGTCCACGTTGCTTTTTTGGGTGTCTTCTGTCGCGGGCGCTAGGCCTACCCACACAAGTGAGGTATCATTTTTATCGGGAGACTTGGGGGAACGCTGGGTGGAAGGAAATTTGTAGCTCCTCTCAGATTCCAGAACTTTCTGTCACCGAAATGTGAGGAAAATGTGTTTTTTTAGCCAAATGTATTGGTTTGCAAAGGATTCTGGGTAACAGAACCTGGTCAGAGCCCCACAAGTCACCCCATCTTGGAATCCCCTAGGTCTCTAGTTTTCAAAAATGCACAGGTTTGGTAGGTTTCCCTAGGTGCGGGCTGAGCTAGAGGCCAAAATCTACAGGTAGGCACTTTGCAAAAAACAGATCTTTTTTCTGTCAAGAAATGGGATGTGCCCACTTTGTGTTTTGGGACATTTCCTGTCGTGGGCGCTAGGACTACCCACACAAGTGAGGTATCATTTTTATTGGGAGACTTGGGGGAACGCTGTGTGGAAGAAAATTTGTGGCTCCTCTCAGATTCTAGAACTTTCTGTCACTGAAATGTGAGGAAAATATGTTTTTTTAGCCAAATGTTGAGGTTTGCAAAGGATTCTGGGGAACAGAACCTGGTCCGAGCCCCACAAGTCACCCCATCTTGGAATCCCCTAGGTCTCTAGTTTTCAAAAATGCACAGGTTTGGTAGGTTTCCATAGGTGCCGGCTGAGCTAGAGGCCAAAATCTACAGGTAGGCACTTTGCAAAAAACAGCTCTGTTTTCTGTCAAGAAATGGGATGTGCCCACTTTGTGTTTTGGGACATTTCCTGTTGCGGGCGCTAGGACTACCCACACAAGTGAGATATCATTTTTATCGGGAGACTTGGGGGAACGCTGGGTGGAAGGAAATTTGTGGCTCCTCTCAGATTCCAGAACTTTCTGTCACCGAAATATAAGGAAAATGTGTTTTTTTAGCAAATTTTTGAGGTTTGCAAAGGATTCTGGGGAACAGAACCTGGTCAGAGCCCCACAAGTCACCCCATCTTGGATTCCCCTAGGTCTCTAGTTTTCAAAAATGCACAGGTTCGGTAGGTTTCCCTAGGTGCCGGCTGAGCTAGAGGCCAAAATCTACAGGTAGGCACTTTGCAAAAAACAGCTCTGTTTTCTTTCAAAAAATGGGATGTGTCCACGTTGCTTTTTTGGGCGTCTTCTGTCGCGGGCTCTAGGCCTACCCACACAAGTGAGGTATCATTTTTATCGGGAGACTTGGGGGAACGCTGGGTGGAAGGAAATTTGTAGCTCCTCTCAGATTCCAGAACTTTCTGTCTCACGAAATGTTAGGAAAATGTGTTTTTTTAGCCAAATTTATTGGTTTGCAAAGGATTCTGGGTAACAGAACCTGGTCAGAGCCCCACAAGTCACCCCATCTTGGAATCCCCTAGGTCTCTAGTTTTCAAAAATGCACAGGTTTGGTAGGTTTCCCTAGGTGCGGGCTGAGCTAGAGGCCAAAATCTACAGGTAGGCACTTTGCAAAAAACAGCTCTTTTTTCTGTCAAGAAATGGGATGTGCCCACTTTGTGTTTTGGGACATTTCCTGTCGTGGGCGCTAGGACTACCCACACAAGTGAGGTATCATTTTTATCGGGAGACTTGGGGGAACGCTGGGTGGAAGGAAATTTGTGGCTCCTCTCAGATTCCAGAACTTTCTGTCACCGAAATATAAGGAAAATGTGTTTTTTTTAGCCAAATTTTGAGGTTTGCAAAGGATTCTGGGGAACAAACCTGGTCAGAGCCCCACAAGTCACCCCATCTTGGATTCCCCTAGGTCTCTAGTTTTCAAAAATGCACAGGTTCGGTAGGTTTTCCTAGGTGCTGGCTGAGCTAGAGGCCAAAATCTACAGGTAGAAACTTTACAAAAAACAGCTCTGTTTTCTTTCAAAAAATGGGATGTGTCCACGTTGCGTTTTGGGGCGTCTCCTGTCGCGGGCTCTAGGCCTACCCACACAAGAGAGGTATCATTTTTATCGGGAGACTTGGGGGAACGCTGGGTAGAAGGAAATTTGTAGCTCCTCTCAGATTCCAGAACTTTCTGTCACCGAAATATGAGGAAAATGTGTTTTTTTAGCCAAATTTTGAGGTTTGCAAAGGATTCTGGGTAACAGAACCTGGTCAGAGCCCCACAAGTCACCCCATCTTGGATTCCCCTAGGTCTCTAGTTTTCAAAAATGCACTGGTTAGGTAGGTTTCCCTAGGTGCCGGCTGAGCTAGAGGCCAAAATCTACAGGTAGGCCCTTTGCAAAAAACAGCTCTGTTTTCTTTCAAAAAATGGGATGTGTCCACGTTGCGTTTTGGGGCGTCTCCTGTCGCGGGCGCTAGGCCTACCCACACAATTGAGGTATAATTTTTATCGGGAGACTTGGGGGAACGCTGGGTGGAAAGAAAATTTGTACCTCCTCTCAGATTCCAGAACTTTCTGTCACCGAAATGTGAGGAAAATGTGTTTTTTTAGCCAAATTTTGAGGTTTGCAAAGGATTCTGGGTAACAGAACCTGGTCAGAGCCCCACAAGTCACCCCATCTTGGATTCCCCTAGGTCTCTAGTTTTAAAAAATGCACAGGTTTGGTATGTTTCCCTAGGTGCGGGCTGAGCTAGAGGCCAAAATCTACAGGTAGGCACTTTACAAAAAACAGCTCTGTTTTCTTTCAAAAAATGGGATGTGTCCACGTTGCATTTTGGGGCGTCTCCTGTCGCGGGCGCTAGGCCTACCCACACAAGTGAGGTATCATTTTTATTGGGAGACTTGGGGGAACGCTAGGTGGAAGGAAATTTGTGGCTCCTCTCAGATTCCAGAACTTTCTGTCATCGAAATGTGAGGAAAATGCGTTTTTTTAGCCACAATTTGAGGTTTGCAAAGGATTCTGGGTAACAGAACCTGGTCAGAGCCCCACAAGTCGCCCCTTCTTGGATTCCCCTAGATCTCTAGTTTTCAAAAATGCACAGGTTAGGTAGGTTTCCCTAGGTGCCGGCTGAGCTAGAGGCCAAAATCTACAGGTAGGCACTTTGCAAAAAACAGCTCTGCTTTCTTTCAAAAAATGGGATGTGTCCACGTTGCTTTTTTGGGCGTCTCCTGTCGCGGGCGCTAGGCCTACCCACACAAGTGAGGTATCATTTTTATCGGGAGACTTGGGGGAACGCTGGGTGGAAGGAAATTTGTAGCTCCTCTCAGATTCCAGAACTTTCTGTCACCGAAATGTGAGGAAAATGTGTTTTTTTAGCCAAATTTATTGGTTTGCAAAGGATTCTGGGAAACAGAACCTGGTCAGAGCCCCACAAGTCACCCCATCTTGGAATCCCCTAGGTCTCTAGTTTTCAAAAATGCACAGGTTTGGTAGGTTTCCCTAGGTGCGGGCTGAGCTAGAGGCCAAAATCTACAGGTAGGCACTTTGCAAAAAACAGATCTTTTTTCTGTCAAGAAATGGGATGTGCCCACTTTGTGTTTTGGGACATTTCCTGTCGTGGGCGCTAGGACTACCCACACAAGTGAGGTATCATTTTTATCGGGAGACTTGGGGGAACGCTGTGTGGAAGAAAATTTGTGGCTCCTCTCAGATTCTAGAACTTTCTGTCACCGAAATGTGAGGAAAATATGTTTTTTTAGCCAAATGTTGAGGTTTGCAAAGGATTCTGGGGAACAGAACCTGGTCAGAGCCCCACAAGTCACCCCATCTTGGAATCCCCTAGGTCTCTAGTTTTCAAAAATGCACAGGTTTGGTAGGTTTCCATAGGTGCCGGCTGAGCTAGAGGCCAAAATCTACAGGTAGGCACTTTGCAAAAAACAGCTCTGTTTTCTGTCAAGAAATGGGATGTGCCCACTTCGTGTTTTGGGACATTTCCTGTTGCGGGCGCTAGGACTACCCACACAAGTGAGATATCATTTTTATCGGGAGACTTGGGGGAACGCTGGGTGGAAGGAAATTTGTGGCTCCTCTCAGATTCCAGAACTTTCTGTCACCGAAATATAAGGAAAATGTGTTTTTTTAGCCAATTTTTGAGGTTTGCAAAGGATTCTGGGGAACAGAACCTGGTCAGAGCCCCACAAGTCACCCCATCTTGGATTCCCCTAGGTCTCTAGTTTTCAAAAATGCACAGGTTCGGTAGGTTTTCCTAGGTGCTGGCTGAGCTAGAGGCCAAAATCTACAGGTAGAAACTTTACAAAAAACAGCTCTGTTTTCTTTCAAAAAATGGGATGTGTCCACGTTGCGTTTTGGGGCGTCTCCTGTCGCGGGCTCTAGGCCTACCCACACAAGAGAGGTATCATTTTTATCGGGAGACTTGGGGGAACGCTGGGTGGAAGGAAATTTGTAGCTCCTCTCAGATTCCAGAACTTTCTGTCACCGAAATATGAGGAAAATGTCTTTTTTTAGCTAAATTTTGAGGTTTGCGAAGGATTCTGTGTAACAGAACCTGGTCAGAGCTCCACAGGTCACCCCATCTTGGATTCCCTTAGGTCTCTAGTTTTCAAAAATGCACAGGTTTAGTAGGTTTCCCTAGGTGCCGGCTGAGCTAGAGGCCAAAATCCACAGGTAGGCACTTTGCAAAAAACAGCTCTGTTTTCTTTAAAAAAATGGGATGTGTCTACGTTTTGTTTTGGGGCGTCTCCTGTCGCGGGTGCTAGGCCTACCCACACAAGTGAGGTATCATTTTTATCGGGAGACTTGGGGGAATGCTGGGTGTAAGGAAATTTGTGGCTCCTCTCAGATTCTAGAACTTTCTGTCACCGAAATGTGAGGAAAATGTGTTTTTTTAGCAAAAATTTGAGGTTTGCAAAGGATTCTGGGGAACAGAACCTGGTCAGAGCCCCACAAGTCACCCCATCTTGGATTCCCCTAGGTCTCTAGTTTCCAAAAATGCACTGGTTTGGTAGGTTTCCCTAGGTGCGGGCTGAGCTAGAGGCCAAAATCTGCAGTTAGGCACTTTGCAAAAAACAGCTCTGTTTTCTTTAAAAAAATGGGATGTGTCCACGTTGCGTTTTGGGGCGTCTCCTGTCGCGGGCGCTAGGCCTACCCACAATAGTGAGGTATCATTTTTATCGGGAGACTTGGGGGAACGCTGGGTGGAAGGAAATTTGTGGCTCCTCTCAGATTCCAGAACTTTCTGTCACCGAAATGTGAGGAAAATGCATTTTTTTAGCCAAAATTTGAGGTTTGCAAAGGATTCTGTGTAACAGAACCTGGTCAGAGCCCCACAAGTCACCCCATCTTGGAATCCCCTAGGTCTCTAGTTTTCAAAAATGCACAGGCTTGATAGGTTTCCCTAGGTGTCGGCTGAGCTAGAGGCCAAAATCTACAGGTAGGCACTTTGCAAAAAACAGCTCTGTTTTCTGTCAAGAAATGGGATGTGCCCACTTCGTGTTTTGGGACATTTCCTGTTGCGGGCGCTAGGACTACCCACACAAGTGAGATATCATTTTTATCGGGAGACTTGGGGGAACGCTGGGTGGAAGGAAATTTTTGGCTCCTCTCAGATTCCAGAACTTTCTGTCACCGAAATATAAGGAAAATGTGTTTTTTTAGCCAATTTTTGAGGTTTGCAAAGGATTCTGGGGAACAGAACCTGGTCAGAGCCCCACAAGTCACCCCATCTTGGATTCCCCTAGGTCTCTAGTTTTCAAAAATGCACAGGTTCGGTAGGTTTCCCTAGGTGCCGGCTGAGCTAGAGGCCAAAATCTACAGGTAGGCACTTTGCAAAAAACAGCTCTGTTTTCTTTCAAAAAATGGGATGTGTCCACGTTGCTTTTTTGGGCGTCTCCTGTCGCGGGCTCTAGGCCTACCCACACAAGTGAGGTATCATTTTTATCGGGAGACTTGGGGGAACGCTGGGTGGAAGGAAATTTGTAGCTCCTCTCAGATTCCAGAACTTTCTGTCTCACGAAATGTTAGGAAAATGTGTTTTTTTAGCCAAATTTATTGGTTTGCAAAGGATTCTGGGTAACAGAACCTGGTCAGAGCCCCACAAGTCACCCCATCTTGGAATCCCCTAGGTCTCTAGTTTTCAAAAATGCACAGGTTTGGTAGGTTTCCCTAGGTGCGGGCTGAGCTAGCGGCCAAAATCTACAGTTAGGCACTTTACAAAAAACAGATCTTTTTTCTGTCAAGAAATGGGATGTGCCCACTTTGTGTTTTGGGACATTTCCTGTCGTGGGCGCTAGGACTACCCACACAAGTGAGGTATCATTTTTATCGGGAGACTTGGGGGAACGCTGTGTGGAAGAAAATTTGTGGCTCCTCTCAGATTCTAGAACTTTCTGTCACCGAAATGTGAGGAAAATGTGTTTTTTTAGCCAAAATTTGAGGTTTGCAAAGGATTCTGGGTAACAGAACCTGGTCAGAGCCCCACAAGTCGCCCCATCTTGGATTCCCCTAGGTCTCTAGTTTTCGAAAATGCACAGGTTTGGTAGGTTTTCCTAGGTGCCGGCTGAGCTAGAGGCCAAAATCTACAGGTAGGCACTTTGCAAAAAACAGCTCTGTTTTCTGTCAAAAAATGGGATGTGTGCACGTTGCATTTTGGGGCGTCTCCTGTCGCTGGCGCTAGGCCTACCCACACAAGTGAGGTATAATTTTTATCGGGAGACTTGGGGGAACGCTGGGTAGAAGGAAATTTGTAGCTCCTCTCAGATTCCAGAACTTTCTGTCACCGAAATATGAGGAAAATGTGTTTTTTTAGCCAAATTTTGAGGTTTGCAAAGGATTCTGGGTAACAGAACCTGGTCAGAGCCCCACAAGTCACCCCATCTTGGATTCCCCTAGGTCTCTAGTTTTCAAAAATGCACTGGTTAGGTAGGTTTCCCTAGGTGCCGGCTGAGCTAGAGGCCAAAATCTACAGGTAGGCCCTTTGCAAAAAACAGCTCTGTTTTCTTTCAAAAAATGGGATGTGTCCACGTTGCGTTTTGGGGCGTTTCCTGTCGCGGGCTCTAGGCCTACCCACACAAGTGAGGTATCATTTTTATAGGGAGACTTGGGGGAACGCTGGATGGAAGGAAATTTGTGGCTCCTCTCAGATTCCAGAACTTTCTGTCACCGAAATGTGAGGAAAATGCGTTTTTTTAGCCAAAATTTGAGGTTTGCAAAGGATTCTGGGTAACAGAACCTGATCAGAGCCCCACAAGTCGCCCCATCTTGGATTCCCCTAGGTCTCTAGTTTTAAAAAATGCACAGGTTTGGTAGGTTTTCCTAGGTGCCGGCTGAGCTAGAGGCCAAAATCTACAGGTAGGCACTTTGCAAAAAACAGCTGTTTTCTTTCAAAAAATGGGATGTGTCCACGTTGCGTTTTGGGGCGTTTCTTGTTGCGGGCTCTAGGCCTACCCACACAAGTGAAGTATCATTTTTATCGGGAGACTTGGGGGAACGCTGGGTGGAAGGAAATTTGTGGCTCCTCTCAGATTCCAGAACTTTCTGTCACCGAAATGTGAGGAAAATGCGTTTTTTTAGCCAAAATTTGAGGTTTGCAAAGGATTCTGGGTAACAGAACCTGGTCAGAGCCCCACAAGTCACCCCATCTTGGATTCCCCTAGGTCTCTAGTTTTAAAAAATGCACAGGTTTGGTATGTTTCCCTAGGTGCGGGCTGAGCTAGAGGCCAAAATCTACAGGTAGGCACTTTACAAAAAACAGCTCTGTTTTCTTTCAAAAAATGGGATGTGTCCACGTTGCATTTTGGGGCGTCTCCTGTCGCGGGCGCTAGGCCTACCCACACAAGTGAGGTATCATTTTTATTGGGAGACTTGGGGGAACGCTAGGTGGAAGGAAATTTGTGGCTCCTCTCAGATTCCAGAACTTTCTGTCATCGAAATGTGAGGAAAATGCGTTTTTTTAGCCACAATTTGAGGTTTGCAAAGGATTCTGGGTAACAGAACCTGGTCAGAGCCCCACAAGTCGCCCCTTCTTGGATTCCCCTAGATCTCTAGTTTTCAAAAATGTACAGGTTAGGTAGGTTTCCCTAGGTGCCGGCTGAGCTAGAGGCCAAAATCTACAGGTAGGCACTTTGCAAAAAACAGCTCTGCTTTCTTTCAAAAAATGGGATGTGTCCACGTTGCTTTTTTGGGTGTCTTCTGTCGCGGGCGCTAGGCCTACCCACACAAGTGAGGTATCATTTTTATCGGGAGACTTGGGGGAACGCTGGGTGGAAGGAAATTTGTAGCTCCTCTCAGATTCCAGAACTTTCTGTCACCGAAATGTGAGGAAAATGTGTTTTTTTAGCCAAATGTATTGGTTTGCAAAGGATTCTGGGTAACAGAACCTGGTCAGAGCCCCACAAGTCACCCCATCTTGGAATCCCCTAGGTCTCTAGTTTTCAAAAATGCACAGGTTTGGTAGGTTTCCCTAGGTGCGGGCTGAGCTAGAGGCCAAAATCTACAGGTAGGCACTTTGCAAAAAACAGATCTTTTTTCTGTCAAGAAATGGGATGTGCCCACTTTGTGTTTTGGGACATTTCCTGTCGTGGGCGCTAGGACTACCCACACAAGTGAGGTATCATTTTTATTGGGAGACTTGGGGGAACGCTGTGTGGAAGAAAATTTGTGGCTCCTCTCAGATTCTAGAACTTTCTGTCACTGAAATGTGAGGAAAATATGTTTTTTTAGCCAAATGTTGAGGTTTGCAAAGGATTCTGGGGAACAGAACCTGGTCCGAGCCCCACAAGTCACCCCATCTTGGAATCCCCTAGGTCTCTAGTTTTCAAAAATGCACAGGTTTGGTAGGTTTCCATAGGTGCCGGCTGAGCTAGAGGCCAAAATCTACAGGTAGGCACTTTGCAAAAAACAGCTCTGTTTTCTGTCAAGAAATGGGATGTGCCCACTTTGTGTTTTGGGACATTTCCTGTTGCGGGCGCTAGGACTACCCACACAAGTGAGATATCATTTTTATCGGGAGACTTGGGGGAACGCTGGGTGGAAGGAAATTTGTGGCTCCTCTCAGATTCCAGAACTTTCTGTCACCGAAATATAAGGAAAATGTGTTTTTTTAGCAAATTTTTGAGGTTTGCAAAGGATTCTGGGGAACAGAACCTGGTCAGAGCCCCACAAGTCACCCCATCTTGGATTCCCCTAGGTCTCTAGTTTTCAAAAATGCACAGGTTCGGTAGGTTTCCCTAGGTGCCGGCTGAGCTAGAGGCCAAAATCTACAGGTAGGCACTTTGCAAAAAACAGCTCTGTTTTCTTTCAAAAAATGGGATGTGTCCACGTTGCTTTTTTGGGCGTCTTCTGTCGCGGGCTCTAGGCCTACCCACACAAGTGAGGTATCATTTTTATCGGGAGACTTGGGGGAACGCTGGGTGGAAGGAAATTTGTAGCTCCTCTCAGATTCCAGAACTTTCTGTCTCACGAAATGTTAGGAAAATGTGTTTTTTTAGCCAAATTTATTGGTTTGCAAAGGATTCTGGGTAACAGAACCTGGTCAGAGCCCCACAAGTCACCCCATCTTGGAATCCCCTAGGTCTCTAGTTTTCAAAAATGCACAGGTTTGGTAGGTTTCCCTAGGTGCGGGCTGAGCTAGAGGCCAAAATCTACAGGTAGGCACTTTGCAAAAAACAGCTCTTTTTTCTGTCAAGAAATGGGATGTGCCCACTTTGTGTTTTGGGACATTTCCTGTCGTGGGCGCTAGGACTACCCACACAAGTGAGGTATCATTTTTATCGGGAGACTTGGGGGAACGCTGGGTGGAAGGAAATTTGTGGCTCCTCTCAGATTCCAGAACTTTCTGTCACCGAAATATAAGGAAAATGTGTTTTTTTAGCCAAATTTTGAGGTTTGCAAAGGATTCTGGGGAACAAACCTGGTCAGAGCCCCACAAGTCACCCCATCTTGGATTCCCCTAGGTCTCTAGTTTTCAAAAATGCACAGGTTCGGTAGGTTTTCCTAGGTGCTGGCTGAGCTAGAGGCCAAAATCTACAGGTAGAAACTTTACAAAAAACAGCTCTGTTTTCTTTCAAAAAATGGGATGTGTCCACGTTGCGTTTTGGGGCGTCTCCTGTCGCGGGCTCTAGGCCTACCCACACAAGAGAGGTATCATTTTTATCGGGAGACTTGGGGGAACGCTGGGTGGAAGGAAATTTGTAGCTCCTCTCAGATTCCAGAACTTTCTGTCACCGAAATATGAGGAAAATGTCTTTTTTTAGCTAAATTTTGAGGTTTGCGAAGGATTCTGTGTAACAGAACCTGGTCAGAGCTCCACAGGTCACCCCATCTTGGATTCCCTTAGGTCTCTAGTTTTCAAAAATGCACAGGTTTAGTAGGTTTCCCTAGGTGCCGGCTGAGCTAGAGGCCAAAATCCACAGGTAGGCACTTTGCAAAAAACAGCTCTGTTTTCTTTAAAAAAATGGGATGTGTCTACGTTTTGTTTTGGGGCGTCTCCTGTCGCGGGTGCTAGGCCTACCCACACAAGTGAGGTATCATTTTTATCGGGAGACTTGGGGGAATGCTGGGTGTAAGGAAATTTGTGGCTCCTCTCAGATTCTAGAACTTTCTGTCACCGAAATGTGAGGAAAATGTGTTTTTTAAGCAAAAATTTGAGGTTTGCAAAGGATTCTGGGTAACAGAACCTGGTCAGAGCCCCACAAGTCACCCCATCTTGGATTCCCCTAGGTCTCTAGTTTCCAAAAATGCACTGGTTTGGTAGGTTTCCCTAGGTGCGGGCTGAGCTAGAGGCCAAAATCTGCAGTTAGGCACTTTGCAAAAAACAGCTCTGTTTTCTTTAAAAAAATGGGATGTGTCCACGTTGCGTTTTGGGGCGTCTCCTGTCGCGGGCGCTAGGCCTACCCACACAAGTGAGGTATCATTTTTATCGGGAGACTTGGGGGAACGCTGGGTGGAAGGAAATTTGTGGCTCCTCTCAGATTCCAGAACTTTCTGTCACCGAAATGTGAGGAAAATGCATTTTTTTAGCCAAAATTTGAGGTTTGCAAAGGATTCTGTGTAACAGAACCTGTTCAGAGCCCCACAAGTCACCCCATCTTGGAATCCCCTAGGTCTCTAGTTTTCAAAAATGCACAGGCTTGATAGGTTTCCCTAGGTGTCGGCTGAGCTAGAGGCCAAAATCTACAGGTAGGCACTTAGCAAAAAACAGATCTGTTTTCTGTCAAAAAATGGGATGTGCCTACTTTGTGTTTTGGGACATTTCCTGTCGTGGGCGCTAGGACTACCCACACAAGTGAGGTATCATTTTTTCGGGAGACTTGGGGGAAGGCTGTGTGGAAGGAAATTTATGGCTCCTCTCAGATTCCAGAACTTTCTGTCACCGAAATGTGAGGAAAATGCGTTTTTTTAGCCAAAATTTGAGGTTTGCAAAGGATTCTGGGTAACAGAACCTGGTCAGAGCCCCACAATTCACCCCATCTTGGATTCCCCTAGGTCTCTAGTTTTCAAAAATGCACAGGTTTGGTAGGTTTCCCTAGGTGCGGGCTGAGCTAGAGGCCAAAATCTACAGTTAGGCACTTTACAAAAAACAGCTCTGTTTTCTTTCAAAAAATGGGATGTGTCCACGTTGCTTTTTTGGGCGTCTCCTGTCGCGGGCTCTAGGCCTACCCACACAAGTGAGGTATCATTTTTATCGGGAGACTTGGGGGAACGCTGGGTGGAAGGAAATTTGTAGCTCCTCTCAGATTCCAGAACTTTCTGTCTCACGAAATGTTAGGAAAATGTGTTTTTTTAGCCAAATTTATTGGTTTGCAAAGGATTCTGGGTAACAGAACCTGGTCAGAGCCCCACAAGTCACCCCATCTTGGAATCCCCTAGGTCTCTAGTTTTCAAAAATGCACAGGTTTGGTAGGTTTCCCTAGGTGCGGGCTGAGCTAGCGGCCAAAATCTACAGTTAGGCACTTTACAAAAAACAGATCTTTTTTCTGTCAAGAAATGGGATGTGCCCACTTTGTGTTTTGGGACATTTCCTGTCGTGGGCGCTAGGACTACCCACACAAGTGAGGTATCATTTTTATCGGGAGACTTGGGGGAACGCTGTGTGGAAGAAAATTTGTGGCTCCTCTCAGATTCTAGAACTTTCTGTCACCGAAATGTGAGGAAAATGTGTTTTTTTAGCCAAAATTTGAGGTTTGCAAAGGATTCTGGGTAACAGAACCTGGTCAGAGCCCCACAAGTCGCCCCATCTTGGATTCCCCTAGGTCTCTAGTTTTCGAAAATGCACAGGTTTGGTAGGTTTTCCTAGGTGCCGGCTGAGCTAGAGGCCAAAATCTACAGGTAGGCACTTTGCAAAAAACAGCTCTGTTTTCTGTCAAAAAATGGGATGTGTGCACGTTGCATTTTGGGGCGTCTCCTGTCGCTGGCGCTAGGCCTACCCACACAAGTGAGGTATAATTTTTATCGGGAGACTTGGGGGAACGCTGGGTAGAAGGAAATTTGTAGCTCCTCTCAGATTCCAGAACTTTCTGTCACCGAAATATGAGGAAAATGTGTTTTTTTAGCCAAATTTTGAGGTTTGCAAAGGATTCTGGGTAACAGAACCTGGTCAGAGCCCCACAAGTCACCCCATCTTGGATTCCCCTAGGTCTCTAGTTTTCAAAAATGCACTGGTTAGGTAGGTTTCCCTAGGTGCCGGCTGAGCTAGAGGCCAAAATCTACAGGTAGGCCCTTTGCAAAAAACAGCTCTGTTTTCTTTCAAAAAATGGGATGTGTCCACGTTGCGTTTTGGGGCGTTTCCTGTCGCGGGCTCTAGGCCTACCCACACAAGTGAGGTATCATTTTTATAGGGAGACTTGGGGGAACGCTGGATGGAAGGAAATTTGTGGCTCCTCTCAGATTCCAGAACTTTCTGTCACCGAAATGTGAGGAAAATGCGTTTTTTTAGCCAAAATTTGAGGTTTGCAAAGGATTCTGGGTAACAGAACCTGATCAGAGCCCCTCAAGTCGCCCCATCTTGGATTCCCCTAGGTCTCTAGTTTTAAAAAATGCACAGGTTTGGTAGGTTTTCCTAGGTGCCGGCTGAGCTAGAGGCCAAAATCTACAGGTAGGCACTTTGCAAAAAACAGCTCTGTTTTCTTTCAAAAAATGGGATGTGTCCACGTTGCGTTTTGGGGCGTTTCTTGTTGCGGGCTCTAGGCCTACCCACACAAGTGAAGTATCATTTTTATCGGGAGACTTGGGGGAACGCTGGGTGGAAGGAAATTTGTGGCTCCTCTCAGATTCCAGAACTTTCTGTCACCGAAATGTGAGGAAAATGCGTTTTTTTAGCCAAAATTTGAGGTTTGCAAAGGATTCTGGGTAACAGAACCTGGTCAGAGCCCCACAAGTCACCCCATCTTGGATTCCCCTAGGTCTCTAGTTTTAAAAAATGCACAGGTTTGGTATGTTTCCCTAGGTGCGGGCTGAGCTAGAGGCCAAAATCTACAGGTAGGCACTTTACAAAAAACAGCTCTGTTTTCTTTCAAAAAATGGGATGTGTCCACGTTGCATTTTGGGGCGTCTCCTGTCGCGGGCGCTAGGCCTACCCACACAAGTGAGGTATCATTTTTATTGGGAGACTTGGGGGAACGCTAGGTGGAAGGAAATTTGTGGCTCCTCTCAGATTCCAGAACTTTCTGTCATCGAAATGTGAGGAAAATGCGTTTTTTTAGCCACAATTTGAGGTTTGCAAAGGATTCTGGGTAACAGAACCTGGTCAGAGCCCCACAAGTCGCCCCTTCTTGGATTCCCCTAGATCTCTAGTTTTCAAAAATGTACAGGTTAGGTAGGTTTCCCTAGGTGCCGGCTGAGCTAGAGGCCAAAATCTACAGGTAGGCACTTTGCAAAAAACAGCTCTGCTTTCTTTCAAAAAATGGGATGTGTCCACGTTGCTTTTTTGGGTGTCTTCTGTCGCGGGCGCTAGGCCTACCCACACAAGTGAGGTATCATTTTTATCGGGAGACTTGGGGGAACGCTGGGTGGAAGGAAATTTGTAGCTCCTCTCAGATTCCAGAACTTTCTGTCACCGAAATGTGAGGAAAATGTGTTTTTTTAGCCAAATGTATTGGTTTGCAAAGGATTCTGGGTAACAGAACCTGGTCAGAGCCCCACAAGTCACCCCATCTTGGAATCCCCTAGGTCTCTAGTTTTCAAAAATGCACAGGTTTGGTAGGTTTCCCTAGGTGCGGGCTGAGCTAGAGGCCAAAATCTACAGGTAGGCACTTTGCAAAAAACAGATCTTTTTTCTGTCAAGAAATGGGATGTGCCCACTTTGTGTTTTGGGACATTTCCTGTCGTGGGCGCTAGGACTACCCACACAAGTGAGGTATCATTTTTATTGGGAGACTTGGGGGAACGCTGTGTGGAAGAAAATTTGTGGCTCCTCTCAGATTTTAGAACTTTCTGTCACTGAAATGTGAGGAAAATATGTTTTTTTAGCCAAATGTTGAGGTTTGCAAAGGATTCTGGGGAACAGAACCTGGTCCGAGCCCCACAAGTCACCCCATCTTGGAATCCCCTAGGTCTCTAGTTTTCAAAAATGCACAGGTTTGGTAGGTTTCCATAGGTGCCGGCTGAGCTAGAGGCCAAAATCTACAGGTAGGCACTTTGCAAAAAACAGCTCTGTTTTCTGTCAAGAAATGGGATGTGCCCACTTTGTGTTTTGGGACATTTCCTGTTGCGGGCGCTAGGACTACCCACACAAGTGAGATATCATTTTTATCGGGAGACTTGGGGGAACGCTGGGTGGAAGGAAATTTGTGGCTCCTCTCAGATTCCAGAACTTTCTGTCACCGAAATATAAGGAAAATGTGTTTTTTTAGCAAATTTTTGAGGTTTGCAAAGGATTCTGGGGAACAGAACCTGGTCAGAGCCCCACAAGTCACCCCATCTTGGATTCCCCTAGGTCTCTAGTTTTCAAAAATGCACAGGTTCGGTAGGTTTCCCTAGGTGCCGGCTGAGCTAGAGGCCAAAATCTACAGGTAGGCACTTTGCAAAAAACAGCTCTGTTTTCTTTCAAAAAATGGGATGTGTCCACGTTGCTTTTTTGGGCGTCTTCTGTCGCGGGCTCTAGGCCTACCCACACAAGTGAGGTATCATTTTTATCGGGAGACTTGGGGGAACGCTGGGTGGAAGGAAATTTGTAGCTCCTCTCAGATTCCAGAACTTTCTGTCTCACGAAATGTTAGGAAAATGTGTTTTTTTAGCCAAATTTATTGGTTTGCAAAGGATTCTGGGTAACAGAACCTGGTCAGAGCCCCACAAGTCACCCCATCTTGGAATCCCCTAGGTCTCTAGTTTTCAAAAATGCACAGGTTTGGTAGGTTTCCCTAGGTGCGGGCTGAGCTAGAGGCCAAAATCTACAGGTAGGCACTTTGCAAAAAACAGCTCTTTTTTCTGTCAAGAAATGGGATGTGCCCACTTTGTGTTTTGGGACATTTCCTGTCGTGGGCGCTAGGACTACCCACATAAGTGAGGTATCATTTTTATCGGGAGACTTGGGGGAACGCTGGGTGGAAGGAAATTTGTGGCTCCTCTCAGATTCCAGAACTTTCTGTCACCGAAATATAAGGAAAATGTGTTTTTTTAGCCAAATTTTGAGGTTTGCAAAGGATTCTGGGGAACAAACCTGGTCAGAGCCCCACAAGTCACCCCATCTTGGATTCCCCTAGGTCTCTAGTTTTCAAAAATGCACAGGTTCGGTAGGTTTTCCTAGGTGCTGGCTGAGCTAGAGGCCAAAATCTACAGGTAGAAACTTTACAAAAAACAGCTCTGTTTTCTTTCAAAAAATGGGATGTGTCCACGTTGCGTTTTGGGGCGTCTCCTGTCGCGGGCTCTAGGCCTACCCACACAAGAGAGGTATCATTTTTATCGGGAGACTTGGGGGAACGCTGGGTGGAAGGAAATTTGTAGCTCCTCTCAGATTCCAGAACTTTCTGTCACCGAAATATGAGGAAAATGTCTTTTTTTAGCTAAATTTTGAGGTTTGCGAAGGATTCTGTGTAACAGAACCTGGTCAGAGCTCCACAGGTCACCCCATCTTGGATTCCCTTAGGTCTCTAGTTTTCAAAAATGCACAGGTTTAGTAGGTTTCCCTAGGTGCCGGCTGAGCTAGAGGCCAAAATCCACAGGTAGGCACTTTGCAAAAAACAGCTCTGTTTTCTTTAAAAAAATGGGATGTGTCTACGTTTTGTTTTGGGGCGTCTCCTGTCGCGGGTGCTAGGCCTACCCACACAAGTGAGGTATCATTTTTATCGGGAGACTTGGGGGAATGCTGGGTGTAAGGAAATTTGTGGCTCCTCTCAGATTCTAGAACTTTCTGTCACCGAAATGTGAGGAAAATGTGTTTTTTTAGCAAAAATTTGAGGTTTGCAAAGGATTCTGGGTAACAGAACCTGGTCAGAGCCCCACAAGTCACCCCATCTTGGATTCCCCTAGGTCTCTAGTTTCCAAAAATGCACTGGTTTGGTAGGTTTCCCTAGGTGCGGGCTGAGCTAGAGGCCAAAATCTGCAGTTAGGCACTTTGCAAAAAACAGCTCTGTTTTCTTTAAAAAAATGGGATGTGTCCACGTTGCGTTTTGGGGCGTCTCCTGTCGCGGGCGCTAGGCCTACCCACACAAGTGAGGTATCATTTTTATCGGGAGACTTGGGGGAACGCTGGGTGGAAGGAAATTTGTGGCTCCTCTCAGATTCCAGAACTTTCTGTCACCGAAATGTGAGGAAAATGCATTTTTTTAGCCAAAATTTGAGGTTTGCAAAGGATTCTGTGTAACAGAACCTGTTCAGAGCCCCACAAGTCACCCCATCTTGGAATCCCCTAGGTCTCTAGTTTTCAAAAATGCACAGGCTTGATAGGTTTCCCTAGGTGTCGGCTGAGCTAGAGGCCAAAATCTACAGGTAGGCACTTAGCAAAAAACAGCTCTGTTTTCTGTCAAAAAATGGGATGTGCCCACTTTGTGTTTTGGGACATTTCCTGTCGTGGGCGCTAGGACTACCCACACAAGTGAGGTATCATTTTTTCGGGAGACTTGGGGGAAGGCTGTGTGGAAGGAAATTTATGGCTCCTCTCAGATTCCAGAACTTTCTGTCACCGAAATGTGAGGAAAATGCGTTTTTTTAGCCAAAATTTGAGGTTTGCAAAGGATTCTGGGTAACAGAACCTGGTCAGAGCCCCACAATTCACCCCATCTTGGATTCCCCTAGGTCTCTAGTTTTCAAAAATGCACAGGTTTGGTAGGTTTCCCTAGGTGCGGGCTGAGCTAGAGGCCAAAATCTACAGTTAGGCACTTTACAAAAAACAGCTCTGTTTTCTTTAATAAAATGGGATGTGTCCACGTTGCATTTTGGGGCGTCTCCTGTCACGGGCGCTAGGCCTACCCACACAAGTGAGGTATAATTTTTATCGGGAGACTTGGGGGAACGCTGGGTGGAAGGAAATTTGTAGCTCCTCTCAGATTCCAGAACTTTCTGTCACCGAAATGTGAGGAAAATGTGTTTTTTTAGCCAAATTTTGAGGTTTGCAAAGGATTCTGGGTAACAGAACCTGGTCAGAGCCCCACAAGTCACCCCATCGTGGATTCACCTAGGTCTCTAGTTTTAAAAAATGCACTGGTTAGGTAGGTTTCCCTAGGTGCCGGCTGAGCTAGAGGCCAAAATCTACAGGTAGGCACTTTGCAAAAAACAGCTCTGTTTTCTTTAAAAAAATGGGATGTGTCCACGTTGCGTTTTGGGGCGTTTCCTGTCGCGGGCGCTAGGCCTACCCACACAAGTGAGGTATCATTTTTATCGGGAGACTTGGGGGAACGCTGGGTGGAAGGAAATTTGTGGCTCCTCTCAGATTCCAGAACTTTCTGTCACCGAAATTTGAGGAAAATGTGTTTTCTTAGCCAAATTTTGAGGTTTGCAAAGGATTCTGGGGAACTGAACCTGGTCAGAGCCCCACAAGTCACCCCATCTTGGATTCCCCTAGGTCTCTAGTTTTAAAAAATGCACAGGTTTGGTAGGTTTCCCTAGGTGCGGGCTGAGCTAGAGGCCAAAATCTACAGGTAGGCACTTTGCAAAAAACAGCTCTGTTTTCTGTCAAAAAATGGGATGTGCCCACTTTGTGTTTTGGGACATTTCCTGTCGCGGGCGCTAGGCCTACCCACACAAGTGAGGTATCATTTTTATCGGGAGACTTGGGGGAACGCTGGGTGGAAGGAAATTTGTAGCTCCTCTCAGATTCCAGAACTTTCTGTCACCGAAATATGAGGAAAATGTCTTTTTTTAGCTAAATTTTGAGGTTTGCGAAGGATTCTGTGTAACAGAACCTGGTCAGAGCTCCACAGGTCACCCCATCTTGGATTCCCTTAGGTCTCTAGTTTTCAAAAATGCACAGGTTCTGTAGGTTTTCCTAGGTGCTGGCTGAGCTAGAGGCCAAAATCTACAGGTAGGCACTTTGCAAAAAACAGCTCTGTTTTCTGTCAAAAAATGGGATGTGCCCACTTTGCGTTTTGGGGCGTCTCCTGTCGCGGGCTCTAGGCCTACCCACACAAGAGAGGTATCATTTTTATCGGGAGACTTGGGGGAACGCTGGGTGGAAGGAAATTTGTAGCTCCTCTCAGATTCCAGAACTTTCTGTCACCGAAACATGAGGAAAATGTCTTTTTTTAGCTAAATTTTGAGGTTTGCGAAGGATTCTGTGTAACAGAACCTGGTCAGAGCTCCACAGGTCACCCCATCTTGGATTCCCTTAGGTCTCTAGTTTTCAAAAATGCACAGGTTTAGTAGGTTTCCCTAGGTGCCGGCTGAGCTAGAGGCCAAAATCCACAGGTAGGCACTTTGCAAAAAACAGCTCTGTTTTCTTTAAAAAAATGGGATGTGTCTACGTTTTGTTTTGGGGCGTCTCCTGTCGCGGGTGCTAGGCCTACCCACACAAGTGAGGTATCATTTTTATCGGGAGACTTGGGGGAATGCTGGGTGTAAGGAAATTTGTGGCTCCTCTCAGATTCCAGAACTTTCTGTCCCCGAAATGTGAGGAAAATGTGTTTTTTTTAGCAAAAATTTGAGGTTTGCAAAGGATTCTGGGTAACAGAACCTGGTCAGAGCCCCACAAGTCACCCCATCTTGGATTCCCCTAGGTCTCTAGTTTCCAAAAATGCACTGGTTTGGTAGGTTTCCCTAGGTGCGGGCTGAGCTAGAGGCCAAAATCTGCAGTTAGGCACTTTGCAAAAAACAGCTCTGTTTTCTTTAAAAAAATGGGATGTGTCCACGTTGCGTTTTGGGGCGTCTCCTGTCGCGGGCGCTAGGCCTACCCACACAAGTGAGGTATCATTTTTATCGGGAGACTTGGGGGAACGCTGGGTGGAAGGAAATTTGTGGCTCCTCTCAGATTCCAGAACTTTCTGTCACCGAAATGTGAGGAAAATGCATTTTTTTAGCCAAAATTTGAGGTTTGCAAAGGATTCTGTGTAACAGAACCTGGTCAGAGCCCCACAAGTCACCCCATCTTGGAATCCCCTAGGTCTCTAGTTTTCAAAAATGCACAGGCTTGATAGGTTTCACTAGGTGCCGGCTGAGCTAGAGGCCAAAATCTACAGGTAGGCACTTTGCAAAAAACAGCTCTGTTTTCTGTCAAAAAATGGGATGTGCCCACTTTGTGTTTTGGGACATTTCCTGTCGTGGGCGCTAGGACTACCCACACAAGTGAGGTATCATTTTTTCGGGAGACTTGGGGGAAGGCTGTGTGGAAGGAAATTTATGGCTCCTCTCAGATTCCAGAACTTTCTGTCACCGAAATGTGAGGAAAATGCGTTTTTTTAGCCAAAATTTGAGGTTTGCAAAGGATTCTGGGTAACAGAACCTGGTCAGAGCCCCACAATTCACCCCATCTTGGATTCCCCTAGGTCTCTAGTTTTCAAAAATGCACAGGTTTGGTAGGTTTCCCTAGGTGCGGGCTGAGCTAGAGGCCAAAATCTACAGTTAGGCACTTTACAAAAAACAGCTATGTTTTCTTTAATAAAATGGGATGTGTCCACGTTGCATTTTGGGGCGTCTCCTGTCACGGGCGCTAGGCCTACCCACACAAGTGAGGTATAATTTTTATCGGGAGACTTGGGGGAACGCTGGGTGGAAGGAAATTTGTAGCTCCTCTCAGATTCCAGAACTTTCTGTCACCGAAATTTGAGGAAAATGTGTTTTTTTAGCCAAATTTTGAGGTTTGCAAAGGATTCTGGGTAACAGAACCTGGTCAGAGCCCCACAAGTCACCCCATCGTGGATTCCCCTAGGTCTCTAGTTTTAAAAAATGCACTGGTTAGGTAGGTTTCCCTAGGTGCCGGCTGAGCTAGAGGCCAAAATCTACAGGTAGGCACTTTGCAAAAAACAGCTCTGTTTTCTTTAAAAAAATGGGATGTGTCCACGTTGCGTTTTGGGGCGTTTCCTGTCGCGGGCGCTAGGCCTACCCACACAAGTGAGGTATCATTTTTATCGGGAGACTTGGGGGAACGCTGGGTGGAAGGAAATTTGTGGCTCCTCTCAGATTCCAGAACTTTCTGTCACCGAAATTTGAGGAAAATGTGTTTTCTTAGCCAAATTTTGATGTTTGCAAAGGATTCTGGGGAACAGAACCTGGTCAGAGCCCCAAAAGTCACCCCATCTTGGATTCCCCTAGGTCTCTAGTTTTCAAAAATGCACTGGTTAGGTAGGTTTCCCTAGGTGCCGGCTGAGCTAGAGGCCAAAATCTACAGGTAGGCACTTTCCAAAAAACAGCTCTGTTTTCTGTCAAAAAATGGGATGTGCCCACTTTGTGTTTTGGGACATTTCCTGTCGCGGGCGCTAGGCCTACCCACACAAGTGAGGTATCATTTTTATCGGGAGACTTGGGGGAACGCTGGGTGGAAGGAAATTTGTGGCTCCTGTCAGATTCCAGAACTTTCTGTCACCGATATGTGAGAAAAATGCGTTTTTTTAGCCAAAATTTGAGGTTTGCAAAGGATTCTGGGGAACAGAACCTGGTCAGAGCCCCACAAGTCACCCCATCTTGGATTCCCTTAGGTCTCTAGTTTTCAAAAATGCACAGGTTTGGTAGGTTTCCCTAGGTGCCGGCTGAGCTAGAGGCCAAAATCCACAGGTAGGCACTTTGCAAAAAACAGCTCTGTTTTCTTTCAAAAAATGGGATGTGTCCACGTTTTGTTTTGGGGCGTCTCCTGTCGCGGGTGCTAGGCCTACCCACACAAGTGAGGTATCATTTTTATCGGGAGACTTGGGGGAATGCTGGGTGTATGGAAATTTGTGGCTCCTCTCAGATTCCAGAACTTTCTGTCACCGAAATGTGAGGAAAATGTGTTTTTTTAGCCAAAATTTGAGGTTTGCAAAGGATTCTGGGTAACAGAACCTGGTCAGAGCCCCACAAGTCGCCCCATCTTGGATTCCCCTAGGTCTCTAGTTTTCGAAAAGGCACAGGTTTGGTAGGTTTTCCTAGGTGCCGGCTGAGCTAGAGGCCAAAATCTACAGGTAGGCACTTTGCAAAAAACAGCTCTGTTTTCTTTAAAAAAATGGGATGTGTGCACGTTGCGTTTTGGGGCGTCTCCTGTCGCGGGCGCTAGGCCTACCCACACAAGTGAGGTATAATTTTTATCGGGAGACTTGGGGGAACGCTGGGTAGAAGGAAATTTGTAGCTCCTCTCAGATTCCAGAACTTTCTGTCACCGAAATGTGAGGAAAATGTGTTTTTTTAGCCAAATTTTGAGGTTTGCAAAGGATTCTGGGTAACAGAACCTGGTCAGAGCCCCACAAGTCACCCCATCGTGGATTCCCCTAGGTCTCTAGTTTTAAAAAATGCACTGGTTAGGTAGGTTTCCCTAGGTGCCGGCTGAGGTAGAGGCCAAAATCTACAGGTAGGCACTTTGTAAAAAACAGCTCTGTTTTCTTTAAAAAAATGGGATGTGCCCACTTTGTGTTTTGGGACATTTCCTGTTGCGGGCGCTAGGCCTACCCACACAAGTGAGGTATCATTTTTATCGGGAGACTTGGGGGAACGCTGGGTGGAAGGAAATGTGTGGCTCCTCTCAGATTCCAGAACTTTCTGTCACCGATATGTGAGAAAAATGCGTTTTTTTAGCCAAAATTTGAGGTTTGCAAAGGATTCTGGGTAACAGAACCTGGTCAGAGCCCCACAAGTCACCCCATCTTGGATTCCCTTAGGTATCTAGTTTTCAAAAATGCACAGGTTTGGTAGGTTTCCCTAGGTGCCGGCTGAGCTAGAGGCCAAAATCCACAGGTAGGCACTTTGCAAAAAACAGCTCTGTTTTCTTTCAAAAAATGGGATGTGTCCACGTTTTGTTTTGGGGCGTCTCCTGTCGCGGGTGCTAGGCCTACCCACACAAGTGAGGTATCATTTTTATCGGGAGACTTGGGGGAATGCTGGGTGTATGGAAATTTGTGGCTCCTCTCAGATTCCAGAACTTTCTGTCACCGAAATGTGAGGAAAATGTGTTTTTTTAGCCAAAATTTGAGGTTTGCAAAGGATTCTGGGTAACAGAACCTGGTCAGAGCCCCACAAGTCGCCCCATCTTGGATTCCCCTAGGTCTCTAGTTTTCGAAAATGCACAGGTTTGGTAGGTTTTCCTAGGTGCCGGCTGAGCTAGAGGCCAAAATCTACAGGTAGGCACTTTGCAAAAAACAGCTCTGTTTTCTGTCAAAAAATGGGATGTGTGCACGTTGCATTTTGGGGCGTCTCCTGTCGCTGGCGCTAGGCCTACCCACACAAGTGAGGTATAATTTTTATCGGGAGACTTGGGGGAACGCTGGGTAGAAGGAAATTTGTAGCTCCTCTCAGATTCCAGAACTTTCTGTCACCGAAATATGAGGAAAATGTGTTTTTTTAGCCAAATTTTGAGGTTTGCAAAGGATTCTGGGTAACAGAACCTGGTCAGAGCCCCACAAGTCACCCCATCTTGGATTCCCCTAGGTCTCTAGTTTTCAAAAATGCACTGGTTAGGTAGGTTTCCCTAGGTGCCGGCTGAGCTAGAGGCCAAAAGCTACAGGTAGGCCCTTTGCAAAAAACAGCTCTGTTTTCTTTCAAAAAATGGGATGTGTCCACGTTGCGTTTTGGGGCGTTTCCTGTCGCGGGCTCTAGGCCTACCCACACAAGTGAGGTATCATTTTTATAGGGAGACTTGGGGGAACGCTGGATGGAAGGAAATTTGTGGCTCCTCTCAGATTCCAGAACTTTCTGTCACCGAAATGTGAGGAAAATGCGTTTTTTTAGCCAAAATTTGAGGTTTGCAAAGGATTCTGGGTAACAGAACCTGATCAGAGCCCCACAAGTCGCCCCATCTTGGATTCCCCTAGGTCTCTAGTTTTAAAAAATGCACAGGTTTGGTAGGTTTTCCTAGGTGCCGGCTGAGCTAGAGGCCAAAATCTACAGGTAGGCACTTTGCAAAAAACAGCTCTGTTTTCTTTCAAAAAATGGGATGTGTCCACGTTGCGTTTTGGGGCGTTTCTTGTTGCGGGCTCTAGGCCTACCCACACAAGTGAAGTATCATTTTTATCGGGAGACTTGGGGGAACGCTGGGTGGAAGGAAATTTGTGGCTCCTCTCAGATTCCAGAACTTTCTGTCACCGAAATGTGAGGAAAATGCGTTTTTTTAGCCAAAATTTGAGGTTTGCAAAGGATTCTGGGTAACAGAACCTGGTCAGAGCCCCACAAGTCACCCCATCTTGGATTCCCCTAGGTCTCTAGTTTTAAAAAATGCACAGGTTTGGTATGTTTCCCTAGGTGCGGGCTGAGCTAGAGGCCAAAATCTACAGGTAGGCACTTTACAAAAAACAGCTCTGTTTTCTTTCAAAAAATGGGATGTGTCCACGTTGCATTTTGGGGCGTCTCCTGTCGCGGGCGCTAGGCCTACCCACACAAGTGAGGTATCATTTTTATTGGGAGACTTGGGGGAACGCTAGGTGGAAGGAAATTTGTGGCTCCTCTCAGATTCCAGAACTTTCTGTCATCGAAATGTGAGGAAAATGCGTTTTTTTAGCCACAATTTGAGGTTTGCAAAGGATTCTGGGTAACAGAACCTGGTCAGAGCCCCACAAGTCGCCCCTTCTTGGATTCCCCTAGATCTCTAGTTTTCAAAAATGTACAGGTTAGGTAGGTTTCCCTAGGTGCCGGCTGAGCTAGAGGCCAAAATCTACAGGTAGGCACTTTGCAAAAAACAGCTCTGCTTTCTTTCAAAAAATGGGATGTGTCCACGTTGCTTTTTTGGGTGTCTTCTGTCGCGGGCGCTAGGCCTACCCACACAAGTGAGGTATCATTTTTATCGGGAGACTTGGGGGAACGCTGGGTGGAAGGAAATTTGTAGCTCCTCTCAGATTCCAGAACTTTCTGTCACCGAAATGTGAGGAAAATGTGTTTTTTTAGCCAAATGTATTGGTTTGCAAAGGATTCTGGGTAACAGAACCTGGTCAGAGCCCCACAAGTCACCCCATCTTGGAATCCCCTAGGTCTCTAGTTTTCAAAAATGCACAGGTTTGGTAGGTTTCCCTAGGTGCGGGCTGAGCTAGAGGCCAAAATCTACAGGTAGGCACTTTGCAAAAAACAGATCTTTTTTCTGTCAAGAAATGGGATGTGCCCACTTTGTGTTTTGGGACATTTCCTGTCGTGGGCGCTAGGACTACCCACACAAGTGAGGTATCATTTTTATTGGGAGACTTGGGGGAACGCTGTGTGGAAGAAAATTTGTGGCTCCTCTCAGATTCTAGAACTTTCTGTCACTGAAATGTGAGGAAAATATGTTTTTTTAGCCAAATGTTGAGGTTTGCAAAGGATTCTGGGGAACAGAACCTGGTCCGAGCCCCACAAGTCACCCCATCTTGGAATCCCCTAGGTCTCTAGTTTTCAAAAATGCACAGGTTTGGTAGGTTTCCATAGGTGCCGGCTGAGCTAGAGGCCAAAATCTACAGGTAGGCACTTTGCAAAAAACAGCTCTGTTTTCTGTCAAGAAATGGGATGTGCCCACTTTGTGTTTTGGGACATTTCCTGTTGCGGGCGCTAGGACTACCCACACAAGTGAGATATCATTTTTATCGGGAGACTTGGGGGAACGCTGGGTGGAAGGAAATTTGTGGCTCCTCTCAGATTCCAGAACTTTCTGTCACCGAAATATAAGGAAAATGTGTTTTTTTAGCAAATTTTTGAGGTTTGCAAAGGATTCTGGGGAACAGAACCTGGTCAGAGCCCCACAAGTCACCCCATCTTGGATTCCCCTAGGTCTCTAGTTTTCAAAAATGCACAGGTTCGGTAGGTTTCCCTAGGTGCCGGCTGAGCTAGAGGCCAAAATCTACAGGTAGGCACTTTGCAAAAAACAGCTCTGTTTTCTTTCAAAAAATGGGATGTGTCCACGTTGCTTTTTTGGGCGTCTTCTGTCGCGGGCTCTAGGCCTACCCACACAAGTGAGGTATCATTTTTATCGGGAGACTTGGGGGAACGCTGGGTGGAAGGAAATTTGTAGCTCCTCTCAGATTCCAGAACTTTCTGTCTCACGAAATGTTAGGAAAATGTGTTTTTTTAGCCAAATTTATTGGTTTGCAAAGGATTCTGGGTAACAGAACCTGGTCAGAGCCCCACAAGTCACCCCATCTTGGAATCCCCTAGGTCTCTAGTTTTCAAAAATGCACAGGTTTGGTAGGTTTCCCTAGGTGCGGGCTGAGCTAGAGGCCAAAATCTACAGGTAGGCACTTTGCAAAAAACAGCTCTTTTTTCTGTCAAGAAATGGGATATGCCCACTTTGTGTTTTGGGACATTTCCTGTCGTGGGCGCTAGGACTACCCACACAAGTGAGGTATCATTTTTATCGGGAGACTTGGGGGAACGCTGGGTGGAAGGAAATTTGTGGCTCCTCTCAGATTCCAGAACTTTCTGTCACTGAAATATAAGGAAAATGTGTTTTTTTAGCCAAATTTTGAGGTTTGCAAAGGATTCTGGGGAACAGAACCTGGTCAGAGCCCCACAAGTCACCCCATCTGGGATTCCCCTAGGTCTCTAGTTTTCAAAAATGCACAGGTTCGGTAGGTTTTCCTAGGTGCTGGCTGAGCTAGAGGCCAAAATCTACAGGTAGAAACTTTACAAAAAACAGCTCTGTTTTCTTTCAAAAAATGGGATGTGTCCACGTTGCGTTTTGGGGCGTCTCCTGTCGCGGGCTCTAGGCCTACCCACACAAGAGAGGTATCATTTTTATCGGGAGACTTGGGGGAACGCTGGGTGGAAGGAAATTTGTAGCTCCTCTCAGATTCCAGAACTTTCTGTCACCGAAATATGAGGAAAATGTCTTTTTTTAGCTAAATTTTGAGGTTTGCGAAGGATTCTGTGTAACAGAACCTGGTCAGAGCTCCACAGGTCACCCCATCTTGGATTCCCTTAGGTCTCTAGTTTTCAAAAATGCACAGGTTTAGTAGGTTTCCCTAGGTGCCGGCTGAGCTAGAGGCCAAAATCCACAGGTAGGCACTTTGCAAAAAACAGCTCTGTTTTCTTTAAAAAAATGGGATGTGTCTACGTTTTGTTTTGGGGCGTCTCCTGTCGCGGGTGCTAGGCCTACCCACACAAGTGAGGTATCATTTTTATCGGGAGACTTGGGGGAATGCTGGGTGTAAGGAAATTTGTGGCTCCTCTCAGATTCTAGAACTTTCTGTCACCGAAATGTGAGGAAAATGTGTTTTTTTAGCAAAAATTTGAGGTTTGCAAAGGATTCTGGGTAACAGAACCTGGTCAGAGCCCCACAAGTCACCCCATCTTGGATTCCCCTAGGTCTCTAGTTTCCAAAAATGCACTGGTTTGGTAGGTTTCCCTAGGTGCGGGCTGAGCTAGAGGCCAAAATCTGCAGTTAGGCACTTTGCAAAAAACAGCTCTGTTTTCTTTAAAAAAATGGGATGTGTCCACGTTGCGTTTTGGGGCGTCTCCTGTCGCGGGCGCTAGGCCTACCCACACAAGTGAGGTATCATTTTTATCGGGAGACTTGGGGGAACGCTGGGTGGAAGGAAATTTGTGGCTCCTCTCAGATTCCAGAACTTTCTGTCACCGAAATGTGAGGAAAATGCATTTTTTTAGCCAAAATTTGAGGTTTGCAAAGGATTCTGTGTAACAGAACCTGGTCAGAGCCCCACAAGTCACCCCATCTTGGAATCCCCTAGGTCTCTAGTTTTCAAAAATGCACAGGCTTGATAGGTTTCCCTAGGTGTCGGCTGAGCTAGAGGCCAAAATCTACAGGTAGGCACTTAGCAAAAAACAGCTCTGTTTTCTGTCAAAAAATGGGATGTGCCCACTTTGTGTTTTGGGACATTTCCTGTCGTGGGCGCTAGGACTACCCACACAAGTGAGGTATCATTTTTTCGGGAGACTTGGGGGAAGGCTGTGTGGAAGGAAATTTATGGCTCCTCTCAGATTCCAGAACTTTCTGTCACCGAAATGTGAGGAAAATGCGTTTTTTTAGCCAAAATTTGAGGTTTGCAAAGGATTCTGGGTAACAGAACCTGGTCAGAGCCCCACAATTCACCCCATCTTGGATTCCCCTAGGTCTCTAGTTTTCAAAAATGCACAGGTTTGGTAGGTTTCCCTAGGTGCGGGCTGAGCTAGAGGCCAAAATCTACAGTTAGGCACTTTACAAAAAACAGCTCTGTTTTCTTTAATAAAATGGGATGTGTCCACGTTGCATTTTGGGGCGTCTCCTGTCACGGGCGCTAGGCCTACCCACACAAGTGAGGTATAATTTTTATCGGGAGACTTGGGGGAACGCTGGGTGGAAGGAAATTTGTAGCTCCTCTCAGATTCCAGAACTTTCTGTCACCGAAATGTGAGGAAAATGTGTTTTTTTAGCCAAATTTTGAGGTTTGCAAAGGATTCTGGGTAACAGAACCTGGTCAGAGCCCCACAAGTCACCCCATCGTGGATTCACCTAGGTCTCTAGTTTTAAAAAATGCACTGGTTAGGTAGGTTTCCCTAGGTGCCGGCTGAGCTAGAGGCCAAAATCTACAGGTAGGCACTTTGCAAAAAACAGCTCTGTTTTCTTTAAAAAAATGGGATGTGTCCACGTTGCGTTTTGGGGCGTTTCCTGTCGCGGGCGCTAGGCCTACCCACACAAGTGAGGTATCATTTTTATCGGGAGACTTGGGGGAACGCTGGGTGGAAGGAAATTTGTGGCTCCTCTCAGATTCCAGAACTTTCTGTCACCGAAATTTGAGGAAAATGTGTTTTCTTAGCCAAATTTTGAGGTTTGCAAAGGATTCTGGGGAACTGAACCTGGTCAGAGCCCCACAAGTCACCCCATCTTGGATTCCCCTAGGTCTCTAGTTTTAAAAAATGCACAGGTTTGGTAGGTTTCCCTAGGTGCGGGCTGAGCTAGAGGCCAAAATCTACAGGTAGGCACTTTGCAAAAAACAGCTCTGTTTTCTGTCAAAAAATGGGATGTGCCCACTTTGTGTTTTGGGACATTTCCTGTCGCGGGCGCTAGGCCTACCCACACAAGTGAGGTATCATTTTTATCGGGAGACTTGGGGGAACGCTGGGTGGAAGGAAATTTGTAGCTCCTCTCAGATTCCAGAACTTTCTGTCACCGAAATATGAGGAAAATGTCTTTTTTTAGCTAAATTTTGAGGTTTGCGAAGGATTCTGTGTAACAGAACCTGGTCAGAGCTCCACAGGTCACCCCATCTTGGATTCCCTTAGGTCTCTAGTTTTCAAAAATGCACAGGTTCTGTAGGTTTTCCTAGGTGCTGGCTGAGCTAGAGGCCAAAATCTACAGGTAGGCACTTTGCAAAAAACAGCTCTGTTTTCTGTCAAAAAATGGGATGTGCCCACTTTGCGTTTTGGGGCGTCTCCTGTCGCGGGCTCTAGGCCTACCCACACAAGAGAGGTATCATTTTTATCGGGAGACTTGGGGGAACGCTGGGTGGAAGGAAATTTGTAGCTCCTCTCAGATTCCAGAACTTTCTGTCACCGAAATATGAGGAAAATGTCTTTTTTTAGCTAAATTTTGAGGTTTGCGAAGGATTCTGTGTAACAGAACCTGGTCAGAGCTCCACAGGTCACCCCATCTTGGATTCCCTTAGGTCTCTAGTTTTCAAAAATGCACAGGTTTAGTAGGTTTCCCTAGGTGCCGGCTGAGCTAGAGGCCAAAATCCACAGGTAGGCACTTTGCAAAAAACAGCTCTGTTTTCTTTAAAAAAATGGGATGTGTCTACGTTTTGTTTTGGGGCGTCTCCTGTCGCGGGTGCTAGGCCTACCCACACAAGTGAGGTATCATTTTTATCGGGAGACTTGGGGGAATGCTGGGTGTAAGGAAATTTGTGGCTCCTCTCAGATTCCAGAACTTTCTGTCCCCGAAATGTGAGGAAAATGTGTTTTTTTTAGCAAAAATTTGAGGTTTGCAAAGGATTCTGGGTAACAGAACCTGGTCAGAGCCCCACAAGTCACCCCATCTTGCATTCCCCTAGGTCTCTAGTTTCCAAAAATGCACTGGTTTGGTAGGTTTCCCTAGGTGCGGGCTGAGCTAGAGGCCAAAATCTGCAGTTAGGCACTTTGCAAAAAACAGCTCTGTTTTCTTTAAAAAAATGGGATGTGTCCACGTTGCGTTTTGGGGTGTCTCCTGTCGCGGGCGCTAGGCCTACCCACACAAGTGAGGTATCATTTTTATCGGGAGACTTGGGGGAACGCTGGGTGGAAGGAAATTTGTGGCTCCTCTCAGATTCCAGAACTTTCTGTCACCGAAATGTGAGGAAAATGCATTTTTTTAGCCAAAATTTGAGGTTTGCAAAGGATTCTGTGTAACAGAACCTGGTCAGAGCCCCACAAGTCACCCCATCTTGGAATCCCCTAGGTCTCTAGTTTTCAAAAATGCACAGGCTTGATAGGTTTCACTAGGTGCCGGCTGAGCTAGAGGCCAAAATCTACAGGTAGGCACTTTGCAAAAAACAGCTCTGTTTTCTGTCAAAAAATGGGATGTGCCCACTTTGTGTTTTGGGACATTTCCTGTCGTGGGCGCTAGGACTACCCACACAAGTGAGGTATCATTTTTTCGGGAGACTTGGGGGAAGGCTGTGTGGAAGGAAATTTATGGCTCCTCTCAGATTCCAGAACTTTCTGTCACCGAAATGTGAGGAAAATGCGTTTTTTTAGCCAAAATTTGAGGTTTGCAAAGGATTCTGGGTAACAGAACCTGGTCAGAGCCCCACAATTCACCCCATCTTGGATTCCCCTAGGTCTCTAGTTTTCAAAAATGCACAGGTTTGGTAGGTTTCCCTAGGTGCGGGCTGAGCTAGAGGCCAAAATCTACAGTTAGGCACTTTACAAAAAACAGCTATGTTTTCTTTAATAAAATGGGATGTGTCCACGTTGCATTTTGGGGCGTCTCCTGTCACGGGCGCTAGGCCTACCCACACAAGTGAGGTATAATTTTTATCGGGAGACTTGGGGGAACGCTGGGTGGAAGGAAATTTGTAGCTCCTCTCAGATTCCAGAACTTTCTGTCACCGAAATTTGAGGAAAATGTGTTTTTTTAGCCAAATTTTGAGGTTTGCAAAGGATTCTGGGTAACAGAACCTGGTCAGAGCCCCACAAGTCACCCCATCGTGGATTCCCCTAGGTCTCTAGTTTTAAAAAATGCACTGGTTAGGTAGGTTTCCCTAGGTGCCGGCTGAGCTAGAGGCCAAAATCTACAGGTAGGCACTTTGCAAAAAACAGCTCTGTTTTCTTTAAAAAAATGGGATGTGTCCACGTTGCGTTTTGGGGCGTTTCCTGTCGCGGGCGCTAGGCCTACCCACACAAGTGAGGTATCATTTTTATCGGGAGACTTGGGGGAACGCTGGGTGGAAGGAAATTTGTGGCTCCTCTCAGATTCCAGAACTTTCTGTCACCGAAATTTGAGGAAAATGTGTTTTCTTAGCCAAATTTTGATGTTTGCAAAGGATTCTGGGGAACAGAACCTGGTCAGAGCCCCAAAAGTCACCCCATCTTGGATTCCCCTAGGTCTCTAGTTTTAAAAAATGCACAGGTTTGGTAGGTTTCCCTAGGTGCGGGCTGAGCTAGAGGCCAAAATCTACAGGTAGGCACTTTGCAAAAAACAGCTCTGTTTTCTGTCAAAAAATGGGATGTGCCCACTTTGTGTTTTGGGACATTTCCTGTCGCGGGCGCTAGGCCTACCCACACAAGTGAGGTATCATTTTTATCGGGAGACTTGGGGGAACGCTGGGTGGAAGGAAATTTGTGGCTCCTGTCAGATTCCAGAACTTTCTGTCACCGATATGTGAGAAAAATGCGTTTTTTTAGCCAAAATTTGAGGTTTGCAAAGGATTCTGGGGAACAGAACCTGGTCAGAGCCCCACAAGTCACCCCATCTTGGATTCCCTTAGGTCTCTAGTTTTCAAAAATGCACAGGTTTGGTAGGTTTCCCTAGGTGCCGGCTGAGCTAGAGGCCAAAATCCACAGGTAGGCACTTTGCAAAAAACAGCTCTGTTTTCTTTCAAAAAATGGGATGTGTCCACGTTTTGTTTTGGGGCGTCTCCTGTCGCGGGTGCTAGGCCTACCCACACAAGTGAGGTATCATTTTTATCGGGAGACTTGGGGGAATGCTGGGTGTATGGAAATTTGTGGCTCCTCTCAGATTCCAGAACTTTCTGTCACCGAAATGTGAGGAAAATGTGTTTTTTTAGCCAAAATTTGAGGTTTGCAAAGGATTCTGGGTAACAGAACCTGGTCAGAGCCCCACAAGTCGCCCCATCTTGGATTCCCCTAGGTCTCTAGTTTTCGAAAAGGCACAGGTTTGGTAGGTTTTCCTAGGTGCCGGCTGAGCTAGAGGCCAAAATCTACAGGTAGGCACTTTGCAAAAAACAGCTCTGTTTTCTTTAAAAAAATGGGATGTGTGCACGTTGCGTTTTGGGGCGTCTCCTGTCGCGGGCGCTAGGCCTACCCACACAAGTGAGGTATAATTTTTATCGGGAGACTTGGGGGAACGCTGGGTAGAAGGAAATTTGTAGCTCCTCTCAGATTCCAGAACTTTCTGTCACCGAAATGTGAGGAAAATGTGTTTTTTTAGCCAAATTTTGAGGTTTGCAAAGGATTATGGGTAACAGAACCTGGTCAGAGCCCCACAAGTCACCCCATCGTGGATTCCCCTAGGTCTCTAGTTTTAAAAAATGCACTGGTTAGGTAGGTTTCCCTAGGTGCCGGCTGAGGTAGAGGCCAAAATCTACAGGTAGGCACTTTGTAAAAAACAGCTCTGTTTTCTTTAAAAAAATGGGATGTGCCCACTTTGTGTTTTGGGACATTTCCTGTTGCGGGCGCTAGGCCTACCCACACAAGTGAGGTATCATTTTTATCGGGAGACTTGGGGGAACGCTGGGTGGAAGGAAATGTGTGGCTCCTCTCAGATTCCAGAACTTTCTGTCACCGATATGTGAGAAAAATGCGTTTTTTTAGCCAAAATTTGAGGTTTGCAAAGGATTCTGGGTAACAGAACCTGGTCAGAGCCCCACAAGTCACCCCATCTTGGATTCCCTTAGGTATCTAGTTTTCAAAAATGCACAGGTTTGGTAGGTTTCCCTAGGTGCCGGCTGAGCTAGAGGCCAAAATCCACAGGTAGGCACTTTGCAAAAAACAGCTCTGTTTTCTTTCAAAAAATGGGATGTGTCCACGTTTTGTTTTGGGGCGTCTCCTGTCGCGGGTGCTAGGCCTACCCACACAAGTGAGGTATCATTTTTATCGGGAGACTTGGGGGAATGCTGGGTGTATGGAAATTTGTGGCTCCTCTCAGATTCCAGAACTTTCTGTCACCGAAATGTGAGGAAAATGTGTTTTTTTAGCCAAAATTTGAGGTTTGCAAAGGATTCTGGGTAACAGAACCTGGTCAGAGCCCCACAAGTCGCCCCATCTTGGATTCCCCTAGGTCTCTAGTTTTCGAAAAAGCACAGGTTTGGTAGGTTTTCCTAGGTGCCGGCTGAGCTAGAGGCCAAAATCTACAGGTAGGCACTTTGCAAAAAACAGCTCTGTTTTCTTTAAAAAAATGGGATGTGTGCACGTTGCGTTTTGGGGCGTCTCCTGTCGCGGGCGCTAGGCCTACCCACACAAGTGAGGTATAATTTTTATCGGGAGACTTGGGGGAACGCTGGGTAGAAGGAAATTTGTAGCTCCTCTCAGATTCCAGAACTTTCTGTCACCGAAATGTGAGGAAAATGTGTTTTTTTAGCCAAATTTTGAGGTTTGCAAAGGATTCTGGGTAACAGAACCTGGTCAGAGCCCCACAAGTCACCCCATCGTGGATTCCCCTAGGTCTCTAGTTTTAAAAAATGCACTGGTTAGGTAGGTTTCCCTAGGTGCCGGCTGAGGTAGAGGCCAAAATCTACAGGTAGGCACTTTGTAAAAAACAGCTCTGTTTTCTTTAAAAAAATGGGATGTGCCCACTTTGTGTTTTGGGACATTTCCTGTCGCGGGCGCTAGGCCTACCCACACAAGTGAGGTATCATTTTTATCGGGAGACTTGGGGGAACGCTGGGTGGAAGGAAATGTGTGGCTCCTCTCAGATTCCAGAACTTTCTGTCACCGATATGTGAGAAAAATGCGTTTTTTTTAGCCAAAATTTGAGGTTTGCAAAGGATTCTGGGTAACAGAACCTGGTCAGAGCCCCACAAGTCACCCCATCTTGGATTCCCTTAGGTCTCTAGTTTTCAAAAATGCACAGGTTTGGTAGGTTTCCCTAGGTGCCGGCTGAGCTAGAGGCAAAAATCCACAGGTAGGCACTTTGCAAAAAACAGCTCGGTTTTCTTTAAAAAAATGGGATGTGTCCACGTTTCGTTTTGGGGCGTCTCCTGTCGCGAATGCTAGGCCTACCCACACAAGTGAGGTATCATTTTTATCGGGAGACTTGGGGGAACGCTGGGTGGAAGGAAATTTGTGGCTCCTCTCAGATTCCAGAACTTTCTGTCACCGAAAGGTGAGGAAAATATGTTTTTTTAGCCAAAATTTGAGGTTTGCAAAGGATTCTGTGTAACAGAAACTGGTCAGAGCCCCACAAGTCGCCCCTTCTTGGATTCCCCTAGGTCTCTAGTTTTAAAAAATGCACAGGTTTGGTAGGTTTCCCTAGGTGCGGGCTGAGCTAGAGGCCAAAATCTACAGGTAGGCACTTTGCAAAAAACAGCTCTGTTTTCTTTAAAAAAATGGGATGTGTCCACGTTTTGTTTTGGGGCGTCTCCTGTCGCGGGTGCTAGGCCTACCCACACAAGTGAGGTATCATTTTTATCGGGAGACTTGGGGGAATGCTGGGTGTATGGAAATTTGTGGCTCCTCTCAGATTCCAGAACTTTCTGTCACCGAAATGTGATGAAAATGTGTTTTTTTAGCCAAAATTTGAGGTTTGCAAAGGATTCTGGGTAACAGAACCTGGTCAGAGCCCCACAAGTCGCCCCATCTTGGATTCCCCTAGGTCTCTAGTTTTCGAAAAAGCACAGGTTTGGTAGGTTTTCCTAGGTGCCGGCTGAGCTAGAGGCCAAAATCTACAGGTAGGCACTTTGCAAAAAACAGCTCTGTTTTCTTTAAAAAAATGGGATGTGTGCACGTTGCGTTTTGGGGCGTCTCCTGTCGCGGGCGCTAGGCCTACCCACACATGTGAGGTATAATTTTTATCGGGAGACTTGGGGGAACGCTGGGTAGAAGGAAATTTGTAGCTCCTCTCAGATTCCAGAACTTTCTGTCACCGAAATGTGAGGAAAATGTGTTTTTTTTAGCTAAATTTTGAGGTTTGCAAAGGATTCTGGGTAACAGAACCTGGTCAGAGCCCCACAAGTCGCCCCATCTTGGATTCCCCTAGGTCTCTAGTTTTCAAAAATGCACAGGTTTGGTAGGTTTCCCTAGGTGCCGGCTGAGCTAGATGCCAAAATCTACAGGTAGGCACTTTGCAAAAAACAGCTCTGTTTTCTTTCAAAAAATGGGATGTGTCCACGTTGCATTTTGGGGCGTCTCCTGTGGCGGGCGCTAGGCCTACCCACACAAGTGAGGTATAATTTTTATCAGGAGACTTGGGGGAACGCTGGGTGAAAGGAAATTTGTAGCTCCTCTCAGATTCTAGAACTTTCTGTCACCGAAATGTGAGGAAAATGTGTTTTTTTAGCCAAAATTTGAGGTTTGCAAAGGATTCTGGGTAACAGAACCTGGTCAGAGCCCCACAAGTCACCCCATCTTGGATTCCCCTAGGTCTCTAGTTTTCGAAAATGCACAGGTTTGGTAGATTTTCCTAGGTGCCGGCTGAGCTAGAGGCCAAAATCTACAGGTAGGCACTTTGCAAAAAACAGCTCTGTTTTCTTTAAAAAAATGGGATGTGTGCACGTTGCGTTTTGGGGCGTCTCCTGTCGCGGGCGCTAGGCCTACCCACACAAGTGAGGTATAATTTTTATCGGGAGACTTGGGGGAACGCTGGGTAGAAGGAAATTTGTAGCTCCTCTCAGATTCCAGAACTTTCTGTCACCGAAATATGAGGAAAATGTGTTTTTCTAGCCAAATTTTGAGGTTTGCAAAGGATTCTGTGTAACAGAACCTGGTCAGAGCCCCACAAGTCACCCTATCTTGGATTCCCCTAGGTCTCTAGTTTTCAAAAATGCACTGGTTAGGTAGGTTTCCCTAGGTGCCGGCTGAGCTAGAGGCCAAAATCTACAGGTAGGCACTTTGCAAAAAACAGCTCTGTTTTCTTTCAAAAAATGGGATGTGTCCACGTTGCGTTTTGGGGCGTTTCCTGTCGCGGGCTCTAGGCCTACCCACACAAGTGAGGTATCATTTTTATAGGGAGACTTGGGGGAACGCTGGATGGAAGGAAATTTGTGGCTCCTCTCAGATTCCAGAACTTTCTGTCACCGAAATGTGAGAAAAATGCGTTTTTTTAGCCAAAATTTGAGGTTTGCTAAGGATTCTGGGGAACAGAACCTGGTCAGAGCCCCACAAGTCACCCCATCTTGGATTCCCTTAGGTCTCTAGTTTTCAAAAATGCACAGGTTTGGTAGGTTTCCCTAGGTGCCGGCTGAGCTAGAGGCCAAAATCCACAGGTAGGCACTTTGCAAAAAACAGCTCTGTTTTCTTTCAAAAAATGGGATGTGTCCACGTTTTGTTTTGGGGCGTCTCCTGTCGCGGGTGCTAGGCCTACCCACACAATTGAGGTATCATTTTTATCGGGAGACTTGGGGGAATGCTGGGTGTATGGAAATTTGTGGCTCCTCTCAGATTCCAGAACTTTCTGTCACCAAAATGTGAGGAAAATGTGTTTTTTTAGCCAAAATTTGAGGTTTGCAAAGGATTCTGGGTAACAGAACCTGGTCAGAGCCCCACAAGTCGCCCCATCTTGGATTCCCCTAGGTCTCTAGTTTTCGAAAAAGCACAGGTTTGGTAGGTTTTCCTAGGTGCCGGCTGAGCTAGAGGCCAAAATCTACAGGTAGGCACTTTGCAAAAAACAGCTCTGTTTTCTTTAAAAAAATGGGATGTGTGCACGTTGCGTTTTGGGGCGTCTCCTGTCGCGGGCGCTAGGCCTACCCACACATGTGAGGTATAATTTTTATCGGGAGACTTGGGGGAACGCTGGGTAGAAGGAAATTTGTAGCTCCTCTCAGATTCCAGAACTTTCTGTCACCGAAATGTGAGGAAAATGTGTTTTTTTTAGCCAAATTTTGAGGTTTGCAAAGGATTCTGGGTAACAGAACCTGGTCAGAGCCCCACAAGTCGCCCCATCTTGGATTCCCCTAGGTCTCTAGTTTTCAAAAATGGACAGGTTTGGTAGGTTTTCCAAGGTGCCGGCTGAGCTAGAGGCGAAAATCTACAGGTAGGCACATTGCAAAAAACAGCTCTGTTTTCTTTCAAAAAATGGGATGTGTCCACGTTGCGTTTTGGGGCGTCTCCTGTCGCGGGCGCTAGGCCTACCCACACAAGTGAGGTATAATTTTTATTGGGAGACTTGGGGGAACGCTGGGTGGATGCAAATTTGTAGCTCCTCTCAGATTCCAGAACTTTCTGTCACCGAAATGTGAGGAAAATTTGTTTTTTTTAGCCAAATTTTGAGGTTTGCAAAGGATTCTGGGTAACAGAACCTGGTCAGAGCCCCACAAGTCACCCCATCTTGGATTCCCCTAGGTCTCTAGTTTTCAAAAATGCACTGGTTAGGTAGGTTTCCCTAGGTGCCGGCTGAGCTAGATGCCAAAATCTACAGGTAGGCACTTTGCAAAAAACAGCTCTGTTTTCTTTCAAAAAATGGGATGTGTCCACGTTGCGTTTTGGGGCGTTTCCTGTCGCGGGCTCTAGGCCTACCCACACAAGTGAGGTATCATTTTTATCGGGAGACTTGGGGGAACGCTGGGTGGAAGGAAATTTGAGGCTCCTCTCAGATTCCAGAAGTTTCTGTCACCGAAATGTGAGGAAAATGCGTTTTTTTAGCCAAAATTTGAGCTTTTGCAAAGGATTCTGGGTAACAGAACCTGGTCAGAGCCCCACAATTCACCCCATCTTGGATTCCCCTAGGTCTCTAGTTTTAAAAAATGCACAGGTTTGGTAGGTTTCCCTAGGTGCGGGCTGAGCTAGAGGCCAAAATCTACAGTTAGGCACTTTACAAAAAACAGCTCTGTTTTCTTTAATAAAATGGGATGTGTCCACGTTGCATTTTGGGGCGTCTCCTGTCGCGGGCGCTAGGCCTACCCACACAAGTGAGGTATAATTTTTATCGGGAGACTTGGGGGAACGCTGGGTGAAAGGAAATTTGTAGCTCCTCTCAGATTCTAGAACTTTCTGTCACCGAAATGTGAGGAAAATGTGTTTTTTTAGCCAAAATTTGAGGTTTGCAAAGGATTCTGGGTAACAGAACCTGGTCAGAGCCCCACAAGTCACCCCATCTTGGATTCCCCTAGGTCTCTAGTTTTCGAAAATGCACAGGTTTGGTAGATTTTCCTAGGTGCCGGCTGAGCTAGAGGCCAAAATCTACAGGTAGGCACTTTGCAAAAAACAGCTCTGTTTTCTTTAAAAAAATGGGATGTGTGCACGTTGCGTTTTGGGGCGTCTCCTGTCGCGGGCGCTAGGCCTACCCACACAAGTGAGGTATATTTTTTATCGGGAGACTTGGGGGAACGCTGGGTAGAAGGAAATTTGTAGCTCCTCTCAGATTCCAGAACTTTCTGTCACCGAAATATGAGGAAAATGTGTTTTTCTAGCCAAATTTTGAGGTTTGCAAAGGATTCTGTGTAACAGAACCTGGTCAGAGCCCCACAAGTCACCCCATCTTGGATTCCCCTAGGTCTCTAGTTTTCAAAAATGCACTGGTTAGGTAGGTTTCCCTAGGTGCCGGCTGAGCTAGAGGCCAAAATCTACAGGTAGGCACTTTGCAAAAAACAGCTCTGTTTTCTTTCAAAAAATGGGATGTGTCCACGTTGCGTTTTGGGGCGTTTCCTGTCGCGGGCTCTAGGCCTACCCACACAAGTGAGGTATCATTTTTATAGGGAGACTTGGGGGAACGCTGGATGGAAGGAAATTTGTGGCTCCTCTCAGATTCCAGAACTTTCTGTCACCGAAATGTGAGGAAAATGCGTTTTTTTAGCCAAAATTTGAGGTTTGCAAAGGATTCTGGCTAACAGAACCTGGTCAGAGCCCCACAAGTCGCCCCATCTTGGATTCCCCTAGGTCTCTAGTTTTAAAAAATGCACAGGTTTGGTAGGTTTTCCTAGGCGCTGGCTGAGCTAGAGGCCAAAATCTACAGGTAGGCACTTTGCAAAAAACAGCTCTGTTTTCTTTCAAAAAATGGGATGTGTCCACGTTGCGTTTTGGGGCGTCTCCTGTCGCGGGCGCTAGGCCTACCCACACAATTGAGGTATAATTTTTATCGAGAGACTTGGGGGAACGCTGGGTGGAAAGAAAATTTGTACCTCCTCTCAGATTCCAGAACTTTCTGTCACCGAAATGTGAGGAAAATGTGTTTTTTTAGCCAAATTTTGAGGTTTGCAAAGGATTCTGGGTAACAGAACCTGGTCAGAGCCCCACAAGTCACCCCATCTTGGATTCCCCTAGGTCTCTAGTTTTCAAAAATGCACTGGTTAGGTAGGTTTCCCTAGGTGCCGGCTGAGCTAGAGGCCAAAATCTACAGGTAGGCACTTTGCAAAAAACAGCTCTGTTTTCTTTCAAAAAATGGGATGTGTCCACGTTGCGTTTTGGGGCGTTTCTTGTTGCGGGCTCTAGGCCTACCCACACAAGTGAAGAATCATTTTTATCGGGAGACTTGGGGGAACGCTGGGTAGAAGGAAATTTGTGGCTCCTCTCAGATTCCAGAACTTTCTGTCACCGAAATGTGAGGAAAATGCGTTTTTTTAGCCAAAATTTGAGGTTTGCAAAGGATTCTGGGTAACAGAACCTGGTCAGAGCCCCACAAGTCGCCCCATCTTGGATTCCCCTAGGTCTCTAGTTTTAAAAAATGCACAGGTTTGGTAGGTTTTCCTAGGTGCCGGCTGAGCTAGAGGCCAAAATCTACAGGTAGGCACTTTGCAAAAAACAGCTCTGTTTTCTTTCAAAAAATGGGATGTGTCCACGTTGCGTTTTGGGGTGTCTCCTGTCGCGGGCGCTAGGCCTACCCACACAATTGAGGTATAATTTTTATCGGGAAACTTGGGGGAACGCTGGGTGGAAAGAAAATTTGTAGATCCTCTCAGATTCCAGACCTTTCTGTCACCGAAATGTGAGGAAAATGTGTTTTTTTAGCCAAATTTTGAGGTTTGCAAAGGATTCTGGGTAACAGAACCTGGTCAGAGCCCCACAAGTCACCCCATCTTGGATTCCCCTAGGTCTCTAGTTTTCAAAAATGCACTGGTTAGGTAGGTTTCCCTAGGTGCCGGCTGAGCTAGAGGCCAAAATCTACAGGTAGGCACTTTGCAAAAAACAGCTCTGTTTTCTTTCAAAAAATGGGATGTGTCCACGTTGCGTTTTGGGGCGTTTCTTGTTGCGGGCTCTAGGCCTACCCACACAAGTGAAGTATCATTTTTATCGGGAGACTTGGGGGAACGCTGGGTGGAAGGAAATTTGAGACTCCTCTCAGATTCCAGAACTTTCTGTCACCGAAATGTGAGGAAAATGCGTTTTTTTAGCCACAATTTGAGGTTTGCAAAGGATTCTGGGTAACAGAACCTGGTCAGAGCCCCACAAGTCGCCCCTTCTTGGATTCCCCTAGATCTCTAGTTTTCAAAAATGCACAGGTTAGGTAGGTTTCCCTAGGTGCCGGCTGAGCTAGAGGCCAAAATCTACAGTTAGGCACTTTGCAAAAAACAGCTCTGTTTTCTTTCAAAAAATGGGATGTGTCCACGTTGCTTTTTTGGGCGTCTTCTGTCGCGGGCGCTAGGCCTACCCACACAAGTGAGGTATCATTTTTATCGGGAGACTTGGGGGAACGCTGGGTGGAAGGAAATTTGTAGCTCCTCTCAGATTCCAGAACTTTCTGTCACCGAAATGTGAGGAAAATGTGTTTTTTTAGCCAAATTTATTGGTTTGCAAAGGATTCTGGGTAACAGAACCTGGTCAGAGCCCCACAAGTCACCCCATCTTGGAATCCCCTAGGTCTCTAGTTTTCAAAAATGCACAGGTTTGGTAGGTTTCCCTAGGTGCGGGCTGAGCTAGAGGCCAAAATCTACAGGTAGGCACTTTACAAAAAACAGCTCTGTTTTCTTTCAAAAAATGGGATGTGTGCACGTTGCGTTTTGGGGAGTCTCCTGTCGCGGGCGCTAGGCCTACCCACACAAGTGAGGTATAATTTTTATCGGGAGACTTGGGGGAACGCTGGGTAGAAGGAAATTTGTAGCTCCTCTCAGATTCCAGAACTTTCTGTCACCGATATGTGAGAAAAATGCGTTTTTTTAGCCAAAATTTGAGGTTTGCAAAGGATTCTGGGGAACAGAACCTGGTCAGAGCCCCACAAGTCACCCCATCTTGGATTCTCTTAGGTCTCTAGTTTTCAAAAATGCACAGGTTTGGTAGGTTTCCCTAGGTGCCGGCTGAGCTAGAGGCCAAAATCCACAGGTAGGCACTTTGCAAAAAACAGCTCTGTTTTCTTTCAAAAAATGGGATGTGTCCACGTTTTGTTTTGGGGCGTCTCCTGTCGCGGGTGCTAGGCCTACCCACACAAGTGAGGTATCATTTTTATCAGGAGACTTGGGGGAATGCTGGGCGTATGAAAATTTGTGGCTCCTCTCAGATTCCAGAACTTTCTGTCACAAAATGTGAGGAAAATGTGTTTTTTTAGCCAAAATTTGAGGTTTGCAAAGGATTCTGGGTAACAGAACCTGGTCAGAGCCCCACAAGTTGCCCCATCTTGGATTCCCCTAGGTCTCTAGTTTTCGAAAAAGCACAGGTTTGGTAGGTTTTCCTAGGTGCCGGCTGAGCTAGAGGCCAAAATCTACAGGTAGGCACTTTGCAAAAAACAGCTCTGTTTTCTTTAAAAAAATGGGATGTGTGCACGTTGCGTTTTGGGGCGTCTCCTGTCGCGGGCGCTAGGCCTACCCACACATGTGAGGTATAATTTTTATCGGGAGACTTGGGGGAACGCTGGGTAGAAGGAAATTTGTAGCTCCTCTCAGATTCCAGAACTTTCTGTCACCGAAATGTGAGGAAAATGTGTTTTTTTTAGCCAAATTTTGAGGTTTGCAAAGGATTCTGGGTAACAGAACCTGGTCAGAGCACCACAAGTCGCCCCATCTTGGATTCCCCTAGGTCTCTAGTTTTAAAAAATGCACAGGTTTGGTAGGTTTTCCTAGGTGCCGGCTGAGCTAGAGGCGAAAATCTACAGGTAGGCACATTGCAAAAAACAGCTCTGTTTTCTTTCAAAAAATGGGATGTGTCCACGTTGCGTTTTGGGGCGTCTCCTGTCGCGGGCGCTAGGCCTACCCACACAAGTGAGGTATAATTTTTATTGGGAGACTTGGGGGAACGCTGGGTTGATGGAAATTTGTAGCTCCTCTCAGATTCCAGAACTTTCTGTCACCGAAATGTGAGGAAAATGTGTTTTTTTTAGCCAAATTTTGAGGTTTGCAAAGGATTCTGGGTAACAGAACCTGGTCAGAGCCCCACAAGTCACCCCATCTTGGATTCCCCTAGGTCTCTAGTTTTCAAAAATGCACTGGTTAGGGAGGTTTCCCTAGGTGCCGGCTGAGCTAGATGCCAAAATCTACAGGTAGGCACTTTGCAAAAAACAGCTCTGTTTTCTTTCAAAAAATGGGATGTGTCCACGTTGCGTTTTGGGGCGTTTCCTGTCGCGGGCTCTAGGCCTACCCACACAAGTGAGGTATCATTTTTATCGGGAGACTTGGGGGAACGCTGGGTGGAAGGAAATTTGTGGCTCCTCTCAGATTCCAGAACTTTCTGTCACCGAAATGTGAGGAAAATGCGTTTTTTTAGCCAAAATTTGAGCTTTTGCAAAGGATTCTGGGTAACAGAACCTGGTCAGAGCCCCACAATTCACCCCATCTTGGATTCTCCTAGGTCTCTAGTTTTCAAAAATGCACAGGTTTGGTAGGTTTCCCTAGGTGCGGGCTGAGCTAGAGGCCAAAATCTACAGTTAGGCACTTTACAAAAAACAGCTCTGTTTTCTTTAATAAAATGGGATGTGTCCACGTTGCATTTTGGGGCGTCTCCTGTCGCGGGCGCTAGGCCTACCCACACAAGTGAGGTATAATTTTTATCGGGAGACTTGGGGGCACGCTGGGTGAAAGGAAATTTGTAGCTCCTCTCAGATTCTAGAACTTTCTGTCACCGAAATGTGAGGAAAATGTGTTTTTTTAGCCAAAATTTGAGGTTTGCAAAGGATTCTGGGTAACAGAACCTGGTCAGAGCCCCACAAGTCACCCCATCTTGGATTCCCCTAGGTCTCTAGTTTTCGAAAATGCACAGGTTTGGTAGATTTTCCTAGGTGCCGGCTGAGCTAGAGGCCAAAATCTACAGGTAGGCACTTTGCAAAAAACAGCTCTGTTTTCTTTAAAAAAATGGGATGTGTGCACGTTGCGTTTTGGGGCGTCTCCTGTCGCGGGCGCTAGGCCTACCCACACAAGTGAGGTATAATTTTTATCGGGAGACTTGGGGGAACGCTGGGTAGAAGGAAATTTGTAGCTCCTCTCAGATTCCAGAACTTTCTGTCACCGAAATATAAGGAAAATGTGTTTTTCTAGCCAAATTTTGAGGTTTGGAAAGGATTCTGTGTAACAGAACCTGGTCAGAGCCCCACAAGTCACCCCATCTTGGATTCCCCTAGGTCTCTAGTTTTCATAAATGCACTGGTTAGGTAGGTTTCCCTAGGTGCCGGCTGAGCTAGAGGCCAAAATCTACAGGTAGGCACTTTGCAAAAAACAGCTCTGTTTTCTTTCAAAAAATGGGATGTGTCCACGTTGCGTTTTGGGGCGTTTCCTGTCGCGGGCTCTAGGCCTACCCACACAAGTGAGGTATCATTTTTATAGGGAGACTTGGGGGAACGCTGGATGGAAGGAAATTTGTGGCTCCTCTCAGATTCCAGAACTTTCTGTCACCGAAATGTGAGAAAAATGCGTTTTTTTAGCCAAAATTTGAGGTTTGCTAAGGATTCTGGGGAACAGAACCTGGTCAGAGCCCCACAAGTCACCCCATCTTGGATTCCCTTAGGTCTCTAGTTTTAAAAAATGCACAGGTTTGGTAGGTTTCCCTAGGTGCCGGCTGAGCTAGAGGCCAAAATCCACAGGTAGGCACTTTGCAAAAAACAGCTCTGTTTTCTTTCAAAAAATGGGATGTGTCCACGTTTTGTTTTGGGGCGTCTCCTGTCGCGGGTGCTAGGCCTACCCACACAATTGAGGTATCATTTTTATCGGGAGACTTGGGGGAATGCTGGGTGTATGGAAATTTGTGGCTCCTCTCAGATTCCAGAACTTTCTGTCACCAAAATGTGAGGAAAATGTGTTTTTTTAGCCAAAATTTGAGGTTTGCAAAGGATTCTGGGTAACAGAACCTGGTCAGAGCCCCACAAGTCGCCCCATCTTGGATTCCCCTAGGTCTCTAGTTTTCGAAAAAGCACAGGTTTGGTAGGTTTTCCTAGGTGCCGGCTGAGCTAGAGGCCAAAATCTACAGGTAGGCACTTTGCAAAAAACAGCTCTGTTTTCTTTAAAAAAATGGGATGTGTGCACGTTGCGTTTTGGGGCGTCTCCTGTCGCGGGCGCTAGGCCTACCCACACATGTGAGGTATAATTTTTATCGGGAGACTTGGGGGAACGCTGGGTAGAAGGAAATTTGTAGCTCCTCTCAGATTCCAGAACTTTCTGTCACCGAAATGTGAGGAAAATGTGTTTTTTTTAGCCAAATTTTGAGGTTTGCAAAGGATTCTGGGTAACAGAACCTGGTCAGAGCCCCACAAGTCGCCCCATCTTGGATTCCCCTAGGTCTCTAGTTTTCAAAAATGGACAGGTTTGGTAGGTTTTCCAAGGTGCCGGCTGAGCTAGAGGCGAAAATCTACAGGAAGGCACATTGCAAAAAACAGCTCTGTTTTCTTTAAAAAAATGGGATGTGTCCACGTTGCGTTTTGGGGCGTCTCCTGTTGCGGGCGCTAGGCCTACCCACACAAGTGAGGTATAATTTTTATTGGGAGACTTGGGGGAACGCTGGGTGGATGCAAATTTGTAGCTCCTCTCAGATTCCAGAACTTTCTGTCACCGAAATGTGAGGAAAATGTGTTTTTTTTAGCCAAATTTTGAGGTTTGCAAAGGATTCTGGGTAACAGAACCTGGTCAGAGCCCCACAAGTCACCCCATCTTGGATTCCCCTAGGTCTCTAGTTTTCAAAAATGCACTGGTTAGGTAGGTTTCCCTAGGTGCCGGCTGAGCTAGATGCCAAAATCTACAGGTAGGCACTTTGCAAAAAACAGCTCTGTTTTCTTTCAAAAAATGGGATGTGTCCACGTTGCATTTTGGGGCGTTTCCTGTCGCGGGCTCTAGGCCTACCCACACAAGTGAGGTATCATTTTTATCGGGAGACTTGGGGGAACGCTGGGTGGAAGGAAATTTGAGGCTCCTCTCAGATTCCAGAAGTTTCTGTCACCGAAATGTGAGGAAAATGCGTTTTTTTAGCCAAAATTTGAGCTTTTGCAAAGGATTCTGGGTAACAGAACCTGGTCAGAGCCCCACAATTCACCCCATCTTGGATTCCCCTAGGTCTCTAGTTTTCAAAAATGCACAGGTTTGGTAGGTTTCCTTAGGTGCGGGCTGAGCTAGAGGCCAAAATCTACAGTTAGGCACTTTACAAAAAACAGCTCTGTTTTCTTTAATAAAATGGGATGTGTCCACGTTGCATTTTGGGGCGTCTCCTGTCGCGGGCGCTAGGCCTACCCACACAAGTGAGGTATAATTTTTATCGGGAGACTTGGGGGAACGCTGGGTGAAAGGAAATTTGTAGCTCCTCTCAGATTCTAGAACTTTCTGTCACCGAAATGTGAGGAAAATGTGTTTTTTTAGCCAAAATTTGAGGTTTGCAAAGGATTCTGGGTAACAGAACCTGGTCAGAGCCCCACAAGTCACCCCATCTTGGATTCCCCTAGGTCTCTAGTTTTCGAAAATGCACAGGTTTGGTAGATTTTCCTAGGTGCCGGCTGAGCTAGAGGCCAAAATCTACAGGTAGGCACTTTGCAAAAAACAGCTCTGTTTTCTTTAAAAAAATGGGATGTGTGCACGTTGCGTTTTGGGGCGTCTCCTGTCGCGGGCGCTAGGCCTACCCACACAAGTGAGGTATAATTTTTATCGGGAGACTTGGGGGAACGCTGGGTAGAAGGAAATTTGTAGCTCCTCTCAGATTCCACAACTTTCTGTCACCGAAATATGAGGAAAATGTGTTTTTCTAGCCAAATTTTGAGGTTTGCAAAGGATTCTGTGTAACAGAACCTGGTCAGAGCCCCACAAGTCACCCCATCTTGGATTCCCCTAGGTCTCTAGTTTTCAAAAATGCACTGGTTAGGTAGGTTTCCCTAGGTGCCGGCTGAGCTAGAGGCCAAAATCTACAGGTAGGCACTTTGCAAAAAACAGCTCTGTTTTCTTTCAAAAAATGGGATGTGTCCACGTTGCGTTTTGGGGCGTTTCCTGTCGCGGGCTCTAGGCCTACCCACACAAGTGAGGTATCATTTTTATAGGGAGACTTGGGGGAACGCTGGATGGAAGGAAATTTGTGGCTCCTCTCAGATTCCAGAACTTTCTGTCACCGAAATGTGAGGAAAATGCGTTTTTTTAGCCAAAATTTGAGGTTTGCAAAGGATTCTGGCTAACAGAACCTGGTCAGAGCCCCACAAGTCGCCCCATCTTGGATTCCCCTAGGTCTCTACTTTTAAAAAATGCACAGGTTTGGTAGGTTTTCCTAGGTGCTGGCTGAGCTAGAGGCCAAAATCTACAGGTAGGCACTTTGCAAAAAACAGCTCTGTTTTCTTTCAAAAAATGGGATGTGTCCACGTTGCGTTTTGGGGCGTCTCCTGTCGCGGGCGCTAGGCCTACCCACACAATTGAGGTATAATTTTTATCGGGAGACTTGGGGGAACGCTGGGTGGAAAGAAAATTTGTACCTCCTCTCAGATTCCAGAACTTTCTGTCACCGAAATGTGAGGAAAATGTGTTTTTTTAGCCAAATTTTGAGGTTTGCAAAGGATTCTGGGTAACAGAACCTGGTCAGAGCCCCACAAGTCACCCCATCTTGGATTCCCCTAGGTCTCTAGTTTTCAAAAATGCACTGGTTAGGTAGGTTTCCCTAGGTGCCGGCTGAGCTAGAGGCCAAAATCTACAGGTAGGCACTTTGCAAAAAACAGCTCTGTTTTCTTTCAAAAAATGGGATGTGTCCACGTTGCGTTTTGGGGCGTTTCTTGTTGCGGGCTCTAGGCCTACCCACACAAGTGAAGTATCATTTTTATCGGGAGACTTGGGGGAACGCTGGGTAGAAGGAAATTTGTGGCTCCTCTCAGATTCCAGAACTTTCTGTCACCGAAATGTGAGGAAAATGCGTTTTTTTAGCCAAAATTTGAGGTTTGCAAAGGATTCTGGGTAACAGAACCTGGTCAGAGCCCCACAAGTCGCCCCATCTTGGATTCCCCTAGGTCTCTAGTTTTAAAAAATGCACAGGTTTGGTAGGTTTTCCTAGGTGCCGGCTGAGCTAGAGGCCAAAATCTACAGGTAGGCACTTTGCAAAAAACAGCTCTGTTTTCTTTCAAAAAATGGGATGTGTCCACGTTGCGTTTTGGGGTGTCTCCTGTCGCGGGCGCTAGGCCTACCCACACAATTGAGGTATAATTTTTATCGGGAAACTTGGGGGAACGCTGGGTGGAAAGAAAATTTGTAGATCCTCTCAGATTCCAGACCTTTCTGTCACCGAAATGTGAGGAAAATGTGTTTTTTTAGCCAAATTTTGAGGTTTGCAAAGGATTCTGGGTAACAGAACCTGGTCAGAGCCCCACAAGTCACCCCATCTTGGATTCCCCTAGGTCTCTAGTTTTCAAAAATGCACTGGTTAGGTAGGTTTCCCTAGGTGCCGGCTGAGCTAGAGGCCAAAATCTACAGGTAGGCACTTTGCAAAAAACAGCTCTGTTTTCTTTCAAAAAATGGGATGTGTCCACGTTGCGTTTTGGGGCGTTTCTTGTTGCGGGCTCTAGGCCTACCCACACAAGTGAAGTATCATTTTTATCGGGAGACTTGGGGGAACGCTGGGTGGAAGGAAATTTGAGGCTCCTCTCAGATTCCAGAACTTTCTGTCACCGAAATGTGAGGAAAATGCGTTTTTTTAGCCACAATTTGAGGTTTGCAAAGGATTCTGGGTAACAGAACCTGGTCAGAGCCCCACAAGTCGCCCTTTCTTGGATTCCCCTAGATCTCTAGTTTTCAAAAATGCACAGGTTAGGTAGGTTTCCCTAGGTGCCGGCTGAGCTAGAGGCCAAAATCTACAGGTAGGCACTTTGCAAAAAACAGCTCTGTTTTCTTTCAAAAAATGAGATGTGTCCACGTTGCTTTTTTGGGCGTCTTCTGTCGCGGGCGCTAGGCCTACCCACACAAGTGAGGTATCATTTTTATCGGGAGACTTGGGGGAACGCTGGGTGGAAGGAAATTTGTAGCTCCTCTCAGATTCCAGAACTTTCTGTCACCGAAATGTGAGGAAAATGTGTTTTTTTAGCCAAATTTATTGGTTTGCAAAGGATTCTGGGTAACAGAACCTGGTCAGAGCCCCACAAGTCACCCCATCTTGGAATCCCCTAGGTCTCTAGTTTTCAAAAATGCACAGGTTTGGTAGGTTTCCCTAGGTGCGGGCTGAGCTAGAGGCCAAAATCTACAGGTAGGCACTTTACAAAAAACAGCTCTGTTTTCTTTCAAAAAATGGGATGTGTGCACGTTGCGTTTTGGGGAGTCTCCTGTCGCGGGCGCTAGGCCTACCCACACAAGTGAGGTATAATTTTTATCGGGAGACTTGGGGGAACGCTGGGTAGAAGGAAATTTGTAGCTCCTCTCAGATTCCAGAACTTTCTGTCACCGATATGTGAGAAAAATGCGTTTTTTTAGCCAAAATTTGAGGTTTGCAAAGGATTCTGGGGAACAGAACCTGGTCAGAGCCCCACAAGTCACCCCATCTTGGATTCCCTTAGGTCTCTAGTTTTCAAAAATGCACAGGTTTGGTAGGTTTCCCTAGGTGCCGGCTGAGCTAGAGGCCAAAATCCACAGGTAGGCACTTTGCAAAAAACAGCTCTGTTTTCTTTCAAAAAATGGGATGTGTCCACGTTTTGTTTTGGGGCGTCTCCTGTCGCGGGTGCTAGGCCTACCCACACAAGTGAGGTATCATTTTTATCAGGAGACTTGGGGGAATGCTGGGCGTATGAAAATTTGTGGCTCCTCTCAGATTCCAGAACTTTCTGTCACAAAATGTGAGGAAAATGTGTTTTTTTAGCCAAAATTTGAGGTTTGCAAAGGATTCTGGGTAACAGAACCTGGTCAGAGCCCCACAAGTTGCCCCATCTTGGATTCCCCTAGGTCTCTAGTTTTCGAAAAAGCACAGGTTTGGTAGGTTTTCCTAGGTGCCGGCTGAGCTAGAGGCCAAAATCTACAGGTAGGCACTTTGCAAAAAACAGCTCTGTTTTCTTTAAAAAAATGGGATGTGTGCACGTTGCGTTTTGGGGCGTCTCCTGTCGCGGGCGCTAGGCCTACCCACACATGTGAGGTATAATTTTTATCGGGAGACTTGGGGGAACGCTGGGTAGAAGGAAATTTGTAGCTCCTCTCAGATTCCAGAACTTTCTGTCACCGAAATGTGAGGAAAATGTGTTTTTTTTAGCCAAATTTTGAGGTTTGCAAAGGATTCTGGGTAACAGAACCTGGTCAGAGCCCCACAAGTCGCCCCATCTTGGATTCCCCTAGGTCTCTAGTTTTCAAAAATGCACAGGTTTGGTAGGTTTTCCTAGGTGCCGGCTGAGCTGGAGGCGAAAATCTACAGGTAGGCACATTGCAAAAAACAGCTCTGTTTTCTTTCAAAAAATGGGATGTGTCCACGTTGCGTTTTGGGGCGTCTCCTGTCGCGGGCGCTAGGCCTACCCACACAAGTGAGGTATCATTTTTATTGGGAGACTTGGGGGAACGCTGGGTTGATGGAAATTTGTAGCTCCTCTCAGATTCCAGAACTTTCTGTCACCGAAATGTGAGGAAAATGTGTTTTTTTTAGCCAAATTTTGAGGTTTGCAAAGGATTCTGGGTAACAGAACCTGGTCAGAGCCCCACAAGTCACCCCATCTTGGATTCCCCTAGGTCTCTAGTTTTCAAAAATGCACTGGTTAGGGAGGTTTCCCTAGGTGCCGGCTGAGCTAGATGCCAAAATCTACAGGTAGGCACTTTGCAAAAAACAGCTCTGTTTTCTTTCAAAAAATGGGATGTGTCCACGTTGCGTTTTGGGGCGTTTCCTGTCGCGGGCTCTAGGCCTACCCACACAAGTGAGGTATCATTTTTATCGGGAGACTTGGGGGAACGCTGGGTGGAAGGAAATTTGTGGCTCCTCTCAGATTCCAGAACTTTCTGTCACCGAAATGTGAGGAAAATGCGTTTTTTTAGCCAAAATTTGAGCTTTTGCAAAGGATTCTGGGTAACAGAACCTGGTCAGAGCCCCACAATTCACCCCATCTTGGATTCTCCTAGGTCTCTAGTTTTCAAAAATGCACAGGTTTGGTAGGTTTCCCTAGGTGCGGGCTGAGCTAGAGGCCAAAATCTACAGTTAGGCACTTTACAAAAAACAGCTCTGTTTTCTTTAATAAAATGGGATGTGTCCACGTTGCATTTTGGGGCGTCTCCTGTCGCGGGCGCTAGGCCTACCCACACAAGTGAGGTATAATTTTTATCGGGAGACTTGGGGGAACGCTGGGTGAAAGGAAATTTGTAGCTCCTCTCAGATTCTAGAACTTTCTGTCACCGAAATGTGAGGAAAATGTGTTTTTTTAGCCAAAATTTGAGGTTTGCAAAGGATTCTGGGTAACAGAACCTGGTCAGAGCCCCACAAGTCACCCCATCTTGGATTCCCCTAGGTCTCTAGTTTTCGAAAATGCACAGGTTTGGTAGATTTTCCTAGGTGCCGGCTGAGCTAGAGGCCAAAATCTACAGGTAGGCACTTTGCAAAAAACAGCTCTGTTTTCTTTAAAAAAATGGGATGTGTGCACGTTGCGTTTTGGGGCGTCTCCTGTCGCGGGCGCTAGGCCTACCCACACAAGTGAGGTATAATTTTTATCGGGAGACTTGGGGGAACGCTGGGTAGAAGGAAATTTGTAGCTCCTCTCAGATTCCAGAACTTTCTGTCACCGAAATATGAGGAAAATGTGTTTTTCTAGCCAAATTTTGAGGTTTGCAAAGGATTCTGTGTAACAGAACCTGGTCAGAGCCCCACAAGTCACCCCATCTTGGATTCCCCTAGGTCTCTAGTTTTCAAAAATGCACTGGTTAGGTAGGTTTCCCTAGGTGCCGGCTGAGCTAGAGGCCAAAATCTACAGGTAGGCACGTTGCAAAAAACAGCTCTGTTTTCTTTCAAAAAATGGGATGTGTCCACGTTGCGTTTTGGGGCGTTTCCTGTCGCGGGCTCTAGGCCTACCCACACAAGTGAGGTATCATTTTTATAGGGAGACTTGGGGGAACGCTGGATGGAAGGAAATTTGTGGCCCCTCTCAGATTCCAGAACTTTCTGTCACCGAAATGTGAGAAAAATGCGTTTTTTTAGCCAAAATTTGAGGTGTGCAAAGGATTCTGGGGAACAGAACCTGGTTAGAGCCCCACAAGTCACCCCATCTTGGATTCCCTTAGGTCTCTAGTTTTAAAAAATGCACAGGTTTGGTAGGTTTCCCTAGGTGCCGGCTGAGCTAGAGGCCAAAATCCACAGGTAGGCACTTTGCAAAAAACAGCTCTGTTTTCTTTCAAAAAATGGGATGTGTCCACGTTTTGTTTTGGGGCGTCTCCTGTCGCGGGTGCTAGGCCTACCCACACAAGTGAGGTATCATTTTTATCGGGAGACTTGGGGGAATGCTGGGTGTATGGAAATTTGTGGCTCCTCTCAGATTCCAGAACTTTCTGTCACCAAAATGTGAGGAAAATGTGTTTTTTTAGCCAAAATTTGAGGTTTGCAAAGGATTCTGGGTAACAGAACCTGGTCAGAGCCCCACAAGTCGCCCCATCTTGGATTCCCCTAGGTCTCTAGTTTTCGAAAAAGCACAGGTTTGGTAGGTTTTCCTAGGTGCCGGCTGAGCTAGAGGCCAAAATCTACAGGTAGGCACATTGCAAAAAACAGCTCTGTTTTCTTTAAAAAAATGGGATGTGTGCACGTTGCGTTTTGGGGCGTCTCCTGTCGCGGGCGCTAGGCCTACCCACACATGTGAGGTATAATTTTTATCGGGAGACTTGGGGGAACGCTGGGTAGAAGGAAATTTGTAGCTCCTCTCAGATTCCAGAACTTTCTGTCACCGAAATGTGAGGAAAATGTGTTTTTTTTAGCCAAATTTTGAGGTTTGCAAAGGATTCTGGGTAACAGAACCTGGTCAGAGCCCCACAAGTCGCCCCATCTTGGATTCCCCTAGGTCTCTAGTTTTCAAAAATGCACAGGTTTGGTAGGTTTCCCTAGGTGCCGGCTGAGCTAGATGCCAAAATCTACAGGTAGGCACTTTGCAAAATACAGCTCTGTTTTCTTTCAAAAAATGGGATGTGTCCACGTTGCGTTTTGGGGCGTTTCCTGTCGCGGGCTCTAGGCCTACCCACACAAGTGAGGTATCATTTTTATCGGAAGACTTGGGGGAACGCTGGGTGGAAGGAAATTTGTGGCTCCTCTCAGATTCCAGAACTTTCTGTCACCGAAATGTGAGGAAAATGCGTTTTTTTAGCCAAAATTTGAGCTTTTGCAAAGGATTCTGGGTAACAGAACCTGGTCAGAGCCCCACAATTCACCCCATCTTGGATTCCCCTAGGTCTCTAGTTTTCAAAAATGCACAGGTTTGGTAGGTTTCCCTAGGTGCGGGCTGAGCTAGAGGCCAAAATCTACAGTTAGGCACTTTACAAAAAACAGCTCTGTTTTCTTTAATAAAATGGGATGTGTCCACGTTGCATTTTGGGGCGTCTCCTGTCGCGGGCGCTAGGCCTACCCACTCAAGTGAGGTATAATTTTTATCGGGAGACTTGGGGGAACGCTGGGTGAAAGGAAATTTGTAGCTCCTCTCAGATTCTAGAACTTTCTGTCACCGAAATGTGAGGAAAATGTGTTTTTTTAGCCAAAATTTGAGGTTTGCAAAGGATTCTGGGTAACAGAACCTGGTCAGAGCCCCACAAGTCACCCCATCTTGGATTCCCCTAGGTCTCTAGTTTTCGAAAATGCACAGGTTTGGTAGATTTTCCTAGGTGCCGGCTGAGCTAGAGGCCAAAATCTACAGGTAGGCACTTTGCAAAAAACAGCTCTGTTTTCTTTAAAAAAATGGGATGTGTGCACGTTGCGTTTTGGGGCGTCTCCTGTCGCGGGCGCTAGGCCTACCCACACAAGTGAGGTATAATTTTTATCGGGAGACTTGGGGGAACGCTGGGTAGAAGGAAATTTGTAGCTCCTCTCAGATTCCAGAACTTTCTGTCACCGAAATATGAGGAAAATGTGTTTTTCTAGCCAAATTTTGAGGTTTGCAAAGGATTCTGTGTAACAGAACCTGGTCAGAGCCCCACAAGTCACCCCATCTTGGATTCCCCTAGGTCTCTAGTTTTCAAAAATGCACTGGTTAGGTAGGTTTCCCTAGGTGCCGGCTGAGCTAGAGGCCAAAATCTACAGGTAGGCACTTTGCAAAAAACAGCTCTGTTTTCTTTCAAAAAATGGGATGTGTCCACGTTGCGTTTTGGGGCGTTTCCTGTCGCGGGCTCTAGGCCTACCCACACAAGTGAGGTATCATTTTTATAGGGAGACTTGGGGGAACGCTGGATGGAAGGAAATTTGTGGCTCCTCTCAGATTCCAGAACTTTCTGTCACCGAAATGTGAGAAAAATGCGTTTTTTTAGCCAAAATTTGAGGTTTGCAAAGGATTCTGGGGAACAGAACCTGGTCAGAGCCCCACAAGTCACCCCATCTTGGATTCCCTTAGGTCTCTAGTTTTAAAAAATGCACAGGTTTGGTAGGTTTCCCTAGGTGCCGGCTGAGCTAGAGGCCAAAATCCACAGGTAGGCACTTTGCAAAAAACAGCTCTGTTTTCTTTCAAAAAATGGGATGTGTCCACGTTTTGTTTTGGGGCGTCTCCTGTCGCGGGTGCTAGGCCTACCCACACAAGTGAGGTATCATTTTTATCGGGAGACTTGGGGGAATGCTGGGTGTATGGAAATTTGTGGCTCCTCTCAGATTCCAGAACTTTCTGTCACCAAAATGTGAGGAAAATGTGTTTTTTTAGCCAAAATTTGAGGTTTGCAAAGGATTCTGGGTAACAGAACCTGGTCAGAGCCCCACAAGTCGCCCCATCTTGGATTCCCCTACGTCTCTAGTTTTCGAAAAAGCACAGGTTTGGTAGGTTTTCCTAGGTGCCGGCTGAGCTAGAGGCCAAAATCTACAGGTAGGCACTTTGCAAAAAACAGCTCTGTTTTCTTTAAAAAAATGGGATGTGTGCACGTTGCGTTTTGGGGCGTCTCCTGTCGCGGGCGCTAGGCCTACCCACACATGTGAGGTATAATTTTTATCGGGAGACTTGGGGGAACGCTGGGTAGAAGGAAATTTGTAGCTCCTCTCAGATTCCAGAACTTTCTGTCACCGAAATGTGAGGAAAATGTGTTTTTTTTAGCCAAATTTTGAGGTTTGCAAAGGATTCTGGGTAACAGAACCTGGTCAGAGCCCCACAAGTCGCCCCATCTTGGATTCCCCTAGGTCTCTAGTTTTCAAAAATGGACAGGTTTGGTAGGTTTTCCAAGGTGCCGGCTGAGCTAGAGGCGAAAATCTACAGGTAGGCACATTGCAAAAAACAGCTCTGTTTTCTTTCAAAAAATGGGATGTGTCCACGTTGCGTTTTGGGGCGTCTCCTGTCGCGGGCGCTAGGCCTACCCACACAAGTGAGGTATAATTTTTATTGGGAGACTTGGGGGAACGCTGGGTGGATGGAAATTTGTAGCTCCTCTCAGATTCCAGAACTTTCTGTCACCGAAATGTGAGGAAAATGTGTTTTTTTTAGCCAAATTTTGAGGTTTGCAAAGGATTCTGGGTAACAGAACCTGGTCAGAGCCCCACAAGTCACCCCATCTTGGATTCCCCTAGGTCTCTAGTTTTCAAAAATGCACTGGTTAGGTAGGTTTCCCTAGGTGCCGGCTGAGCTAGATGCCAAAATCTACAGGTAGGCACTTTGCAAAAAACAGCTCTGTTTTCTTTCAAAAAATGGGATGTGTCCACGTTGCGTTTTGGGGCGTTTCCTGTCGCGGGCTCTAGGCCTACCCACACAAGTGAGGTATCATTTTTATCGGGAGACTTGGGGGAACGCTGGGTGGAAGGAAATTTGTGGCTCCTCTCAGATTCCAGAAGTTTCTGTCACCGAAATGTGAGGAAAATGCGTTTTTTTAGCCAAAATTTGAGCTTTTGCAAAGGATTCTGGGTAACAGAACCTGGTCAGAGCCCCACAATTCACCCCATCTTGGATTCCCCTAGGTCTCTAGTTTTCAAAAATGCACAGGTTTGGTAGGTTTCCCTATGTGCGGGCTGAGCTAGAGGCCAAAATCTACAGTTAGGCACTTTACAAAAAACAGCTCTGTTTTCTTTAATAAAATGGGATGTGTCCACGTTGCATTTTGGGGCGTCTCCTGTCGCGGGCGCTAGGCCTACCCACACAAGTGAGGTATAATTTTTATCGGGAGACTTGGGGGAACGCTGGGTGAAAGGAAATTTGTAGCTCCTCTCAGATTCTAGAACTTTCTGTCACCGAAATGTGAGGAAAATGTGTTTTTTTAGCCAAAATTTGAGGTTTGCAAAGGATTCTGGGTAACAGAACCTGGTCAGAGCCCCACAAGTCACCCCATCTTGGATTCCCCTAGGTTTCTAGTTTTCGAAAATGCACAGGTTTGGTAGATTTTCCTAGGTGCCGGCTGAGCTAGAGGCCAAAATCTACAGGTAGGCACTTTGCAAAAAACAGCTCTGTTTTCTTTAAAAAAATGGGATGTGTGCACGTTGCGTTTTGGGGCGTCTCCTGTCGCGGGCACTAGGCCTAACCACACAAGTGAGGTATAATTTTTATCGGGAGACTTGGGGGAACGCTGGGTAGAAGGAAATTTGTAGCTCCTCTCAGATTCCAGAACTTTCTGTCACCGAAATATGAGGAAAATGTGTTTTTCTAGCCAAATTTTGAGGTTTGCAAAGGATTCTGTGTAACAGAACCTGGTCAGAGCCCCACAAGTCACCCCATCTTGGATTCCCCTAGGTCTCTAGTTTTCAAAAATGCACTGGTTAGGTAGGTTTCCCTAGGTGCCGGCTGAGCTAGAGGCCAAAATCTACAGGTAGGCACTTTGCAAAAAACAGCTCTGTTTTCTTTCAAAAAATGGGATGTGTCCACGTTGCGTTTTGGGGCGTTTCCTGTCGCGGGCTCTAGGCCTACCCACACAAGTGAGGTATCATTTTTATAGGGAGACTTGGGGGAACGCTGGATGGAAGGAAATTTGTGGCTCCTCTCAGATTCCAGAACTTTCTGTCACCGAAATGTGAGGAAAATGTGTTTTTTTAGCCAAAATTTGAGGTTTGCAAAGGATTCTGGCTAACAGAACCTGGTCAGAGCCCCACAAGTCGCCCCATCTTGGATTCCCCTAGGTCTCTACTTTTAAAAAATGCACAGGTTTGGTAGGTTTCCCTAGGTGCGGGCTGAGCTAGAGGCCAAAATCTACAGGTAGGCACTTTGCAAAAAACAGCTCTGTTTTCTTTCAAAAAATGGGATGTGTGCACGTTGCGTTTTGGGGCGTCTCCTGTCGCGGGCGCTAGGCCTACCCACACAAGTGAGGTATAATTTTTATCGGGAGACTTGGGGGAACGCTGGGTAGAAGGAAATTTGTAGCTCCTCTCAGATTCCAGAACTTTCTGTCACCGATATGTGAGAAAAATGCGTTTTTTTAGCCAAAATTTGAGGTTTGCAAAGGATTCTGGGGAACAGAACCTGGTCAGAGCCCCACAAGTCACCCCATCTTGGATTCCCTTAGGTCTCTAGTTTTCAAAAATGCACAGGTTTGGTAGGTTTCCCTAGGTGCCGGCTGAGCTAGAGGCCAAAATCCACAGGTAGGCACTTTGCAAAAAACAGCTCTGTTTTCTTTCAAAAAATGGGATGTGTCCACGTTTTGTTTTGGGGCATCTCCTGTCGCGGGTGCTAGGCCTACCCACACAAGTGAGGTATCATTTTTATCGGGAGACTTGGGGGAATGCTGGGTGTATGAAAATTTGAGGCTCCTCTCAGATTCCAGAACTTTCTGTCACCAAAATGTGAGGAAAATGTGTTTTTTTAGCCAAAATTTGAGGTTTGCAAAGGATTCTGGGTAACAGAACCTGGTCAGAGCCCCACAAGTCGCCCCATCTTGGATTCCCCTAGGTCTCTAGTTTTCGAAAAAGCACAGGTTTGGTAGGTTTTCCTAGGTGCCGGCTGAGCTAGAGGCCAAAATCTACAGGTAGGCACTTTGCAAAAAACAGCTCTGTTTTCTTTAAAAAAATGGGATGTGTGCACGTTGCGTTTTGGGGCGTCTCCTGTCGCGGGCGCTAGGCCTACCCACACATGTGAGGTATAATTTTTATCGGGAGACTTGGGGGAACGCTGGGTAGAAGGAAATTTGTAGCTCCTCTCAGATTCCAGAACTTTCTGTCACCGAAATGTGAGGAAAATGTGTTTTTTTTAGCCAAATTTTGAGGTTTGCAAAGGATTCTGGGTAACAGAACCTGGTCAGAGCCCCACAAGTCGCCCCATCTTGGATTCCCCTAGGTCTCTAGTTTTCAAAAATGCACAGGTTTGGTAGGTTTTCCTAGGTGCCGGCTGAGCTAGAGGCGAAAATCTACAGGTAGGCACATTGCAAAAAACAGCTCTGTTTTCTTTCAAAAAATGGGATGTGTCCACGTTGCGTTTTGGGGCGTCTCCTGTCGTGGGCGCTAGGCCTACCCACACAAGTGAGGTATAATTTTTATTGGGAGACTTGGGGGAACGCTGGGTGGATGGAAATTTGTAGCTCCTCTCAGATTCCAGAACTTTCTGTCACCGAAATGTGAGGAAAATGTGGTTTTTTTAGCCAAATTTTGAGGTTTGCAAAGGATTCTGGGTAACAGAACCTGGTCAGAGCCCCACAAGTCACCCCATCTTGGATTCCCCTAGGTCTCTAGTTTTCAAAAATGCACTGGTTAGGTAGGTTTCCCTAGGTGCCGGCAGAGCTAGATGCCAAAATCTACAGGTAGGCACTTTGCAAAAAACAGCTCTGTTTTCTTTCAAAAAATGGGATGTGTCCACGTTGCGTTTTGGGGCGTTTCCTGTCGCGGGCTCTAGGCCTACCCACACAAGTGAGGTATCATTTTTATCGGGAGACTTGGGGGAACGCTGGGTGGAAGGAAATTTGTGGCTCCTCTCAGATTCCAGAAGTTTCTGTCACCAAAATGTGAGGAAAATGCGTTTTTTTAGCCAAAATTTGAGCTTTTGCAAAGGATTCTGGGTAACAGAACCTGGTCAGAGCCCCACAATTCACCCCATCTTGGATTCCCCTAGGTCTCTAGTTTTCAAAAATGCACAGGTTTGGTAGGTTTCCCTAGGTGCGGGCTGAGCTAGAGGCCAAAATCTACAGTTAGGCACTTTACAAAAAACAGCTCTGTTTTCTTTAATAAAATGGGATGTGTCCACGTTGCATTTTGGGGCGTCTCCTGTCGCGGGCGCTAGGCCTACCCACACAAGTGAGGTATAATTTTTATCGGGAGACTTGGGGGAACGCTGGGTGAAAGGAAATTTGTAGCTCCTCTCAGATTCTAGAACTTTCTGTCACCGAAATGTGAGGAAAATGTGTTTTTTTAGCCAAAATTTGAGGTTTGCAAAGGATTCTGGGTAACAGAACCTGGTCAGAGCCCCACAAGTCACCCCATCTTGGATTCCCCTAGGTCTCTAGTTTTCGAAAATGCACAGGTTTGGTAGATTTTCCTAGGTGCCGGCTGAGCTAGAGGGCAAAATCTACAGGTAGGCACTTTGCAAAAAACAGCTCTGTTTTCTTTAAAAAAATGGGATGTGTGCACGTTGCGTTTTGGGGCGTCTCCTGTCGCGGGCGCTAGGCCTACCCACACAAGTGAGGTATAATTTTTATCGGGAGACTTGGGGGAACGCTGGGTAGAAGGAAATTTGTAGCTCCTCTCAGATTCCAGAACTTTCTGTCACCGAAATATGAGGAAAATGTGTTTTTCTAGCCAAATTTTGAGGTTTGCAAAGGATTCTGTGTAACAGAACCTGGTCAGAGCCCCACAAGTCACCCCATCTTGGATTCCCCTAGGTCTCTAGTTTTCAAAAATGCACTGGTTAGGTAGGTTTCCCTAGGTGCCGGCTGAGCTAGAGGCCAAAATCTACAGGTAGGCACTTTGCAAAAAACAGCTCTGTTTTCTTTCAAAAAATGGGATGTGTCCACGTTGCGTTTTGGGGCGTTTCCTGTCGCGGGCTCTAGGCCTACCCACACAAGTGAGGTATCATTTTTATAGGGAGACTTGGGGGAACGCTGGATGGAAGGAAATTTGTGGCTCCTCTCAGATTCCAGAACTTTCTGTCACCGAAATGTGAGGAAAATGCGTTTTTTTAGCCAAAATTTGAGGTTTGCAAAGGATTCTGGCTAACAGAACCTGGTCAGAGCCCCACAAGTCGCCCCATCTTGGATTCCCCTAGGTCTCTACTTTTAAAAAATGCACAGGTTTGGTAGGTTTCCCTAGGTGCGGGCTGAGCTAGAGGCCAAAATCTACAGGTAGGCACTTTGCAAAAAACAGCTCTGTTTTCTTTAAAAAAATGGGATGTGTCCACGTTGCGTTTTGGGGCGTCTCCTGTCGCGGGCGCTAGGCCTACCCACACAAGTGAGGTATAATTTTTATTGGGAGACTTGGGGGAACGCTGGGTGGATGGAAATTTGTAGCTCCTCTCAGATTCCAGAACTTTCTGTCACCGAAATGTGAGGAAAATGTGTTTTTTTTAGCCAAATTTTGAGGTTTGCAAAGGATTCTGGGTAACAGAACCTGGTCAGAGCCCCACAAGTCACCCCATCTTGGATTCCCCTAGGTCTCTAGTTTTCAAAAATGCACTGGTTAGGTAGGTTTCCCTAGGTGCCGGCTGAGCTAGATGCCAAAATCTACAGGTAGGCACTTTGCAAAAAACAGCTCTGTTTTCTTTCAAAAAATGGGATGTGTCCACGTTGCGTTTTGGGGCGTTTCCTGTCGCGGGCTCTAGGCCTACCCACACAAGTGAGGTATCATTTTTATCGGGAGACTTGGGGGAACGCTGGGTGGAAGGAAATTTGTGGCTCCTCTCAGATTCCAGAAGTTTCTGTCACCGAAATGTGAGGAAAATGCGTTTTTTTAGCCAAAATTTGAGCTTTTGCAAAGGATTCTGGGTAACAGAACCTGGTCAGAGCCCCACAATTCACCCCATCTTGAATTCCCCTAGGTCTATAGTTTTCAAAAATGCACAGGTTTGGTAGGTTTCCCTATGTGCGGGCTGAGCTAGAGGCCAAAATCTACAGTTAGGCACTTTACAAAAAACAGCTCTGTTTTCTTTAATAAAATGGGATGTGTCCACGTTGCATTTTGGGGCGTCTCCTGTCGCGGGCGCTAGGCCTACCCACACAAGTGAGGTATAATTTTTATCGGGAGACTTGGGGGAACGCTGGGTGAAAGGAAATTTGTAGCTCCTCTCAGATTCTAGAACTTTCTGTCACCGAAATGTGAGGAAAATGTGTTTTTTTAGCCAAAATTTGAGGTTTGCAAAGGATTCTGGGTAACAGAACCTGGTCAGAGCCCCACAAGTCACCCCATCTTGGATTCCCCTAGGTTTCTAGTTTTCGAAAATGCACAGGTTTGGTAGATTTTCCTAGGTGCCGGCTGAGCTAGAGGCCAAAATCTACAGGTAGGCACTTTGCAAAAAACAGCTCTGTTTTCTTTAAAAAAATGGGATGTGTGCACGTTGCGTTTTGGGGCGTCTCCTGTCGCGGGCACTAGGCCTACCCACACAAGTGAGGTATAATTTTTATCGGGAAACTTGGGGGAACGCTGGGTAGAAGGAAATTTGTAGCTCCTCTCAGATTCCAGAACTTTCTGTCACCGAAATATGAGGAAAATGTGTTTTTCTAGCCAAATTTTGAGGTTTGCAAAGGATTCTGTGTAACAGAACCTGGTCAGAGCCCCACAAGTCACCCCATCTTGGATTCCCCTAGGTCTCTAGTTTTCAAAAATGCACTGGTTAGGTAGGTTTCCCTAGGTGCCGGCTGAGCTAGAGGCCAAAATCTACAGGTAGGCACTTTGCAAAAAACAGCTCTGTTTTCTTTCAAAAAATGGGATGTGTCCACGTTGCGTTTTGGGGCGTTTCCTGTCGCGGGCTCTAGGCCTACCCACACAAGTGAGGTATCATTTTTATAGGGAGACTTGGGGGAACGCTGGATGGAAGGAAATTTGTGGCTCCTCTCAGATTCCAGAACTTTCTGTCACCGAAATGTGAGGAAAATGTGTTTTTTTAGCCAAAATTTGAGGTTTGCAAAGGATTCTGGCTAACAGAACCTGGTCAGAGCCCCACAAGTCGCCCCATCTTGGATTCCCCTAGGTCTCTACTTTTAAAAAATGCACAGGTTTGGTAGGTTTCCCTAGGTGCGGGCTGAGCTAGAGGCCAAAATCTACAGGTAGGCACTTTGCAAAAAACAGCTCTGTTTTCTTTCAAAAAATGGGATGTGTGCACGTTGCGTTTTGGGGCGTCTCCTGTCGCGGGCGCTAGGCCTACCCACACAAGTGAGGTATAATTTTTATCGGGAGACTTGGGGGAACGCTGGGTAGAAGGAAATTTGTAGCTCCTCTCAGATTCCAGAACTTTCTGTCACCGATATGTGAGAAAAATGCGTTTTTTTAGCCAAAATTTGAGGTTTGCAAAGGATTCTGGGGAACAGAACCTGGTCAGAGCCCCACAAGTCACCCCATCTTGGATTCCCTTAGGTCTCTAGTTTTCAAAAATGCACAGGTTTGGTAGGTTTCCCTAGGTGCCGGCTGAGCTAGAGGCCAAAATCCACAGGTAGGCACTTTGCAAAAAACAGCTCTGTTTTCTTTCAAAAAATGGGATGTGTCCACGTTTTGTTTTGGGGCATCTCCTGTCGCGGGTGCTAGGCCTACCCACACAAGTGAGGTATCATTTTTATCGGGAGACTTGGGGGAATGCTGGGTGTATGAAAATTTGAGGCTCCTCTCAGATTCCAGAACTTTCTGTCACCAAAATGTGAGGAAAATGTGTTTTTTTAGCCAAAATTTGAGGTTTGCAAAGGATTCTGGGTAACAGAACCTGGTCAGAGCCCCACAAGTCGCCCCATCTTGGATTCCCCTAGGTCTCTAGTTTTCGAAAAAGCACAGGTTTGGTAGGTTTTCCTAGGTGCCGGCTGAGCTAGAGGCCAAAATCTACAGGTAGGCACTTTGCAAAAAACAGCTCTGTTTTCTTTAAAAAAATGGGATGTGTGCACGTTGCGTTTTGGGGCGTCTCCTGTCGCGGGCGCTAGGCCTACCCACACATGTGAGGTATAATTTTTATCGGGAGACTTGGGGGAACGCTGGGTAGAAGGAAATTTGTAGCTCCTCTCAGATTCCAGAACTTTCTGTCACCGAAATGTGAGGAAAATGTGTTTTTTTTAGCCAAATTTTGAGGTTTGCAAAGGATTCTGGGTAACAGAACCTGGTCAGAGCCCCACAAGTCGCCCCATCTTGGATTCCCCTAGGTCTCTAGTTTTCAAAAATGCACAGGTTTGGTAGGTTTTCCTAGGTGCCGGCTGAGCTAGAGGCGAAAATCTACAGGTAGGCACATTGCAAAAAACAGCTCTGTTTTCTTTCAAAAAATGGGATGTGTCCACGTTGCGTTTTGGGGCGTCTCCTGTCGTGGGCGCTAGGCCTACCCACACAAGTGAGGTATAATTTTTATTGGGAGACTTGGGGGAACGCTGGGTGGATGGAAATTTGTAGCTCCTCTCAGATTCCAGAACTTTCTGTCACCGAAATGTGAGGAAAATGTGGTTTTTTTAGCCAAATTTTGAGGTTTGCAAAGGATTCTGGGTAACAGAACCTGGTCAGAGCCCCACAAGTCACCCCATCTTGGATTCCCCTAGGTCTCTAGTTTTCAAAAATGCACTGGTTAGGTAGGTTTCCCTAGGTGCCGGCAGAGCTAGATGCCAAAATCTACAGGTAGGCACTTTGCAAAAAACAGCTCTGTTTTCTTTCAAAAAATGGGATGTGTCCACGTTGCGTTTTGGGGCGTTTCCTGTCGCGGGCTCTAGGCCTACCCACACAAGTGAGGTATCATTTTTATCGGGAGACTTGGGGGAACGCTGGGTGGAAGGAAATTTGTGGCTCCTCTCAGATTCCAGAAGTTTCTGTCACCAAAATGTGAGGAAAATGCGTTTTTTTAGCCAAAATTTGAGCTTTTGCAAAGGATTCTGGGTAACAGAAACTGGTCAGAGCCCCACAATTCACCCCATCTTGGATTCCCCTAGGTCTCTAGTTTTCAAAAATGCACAGGTTTGGTAGGTTTCCCTAGGTGCGGGCTGAGCTAGAGGCCAAAATCTACAGTTAGGCACTTTACAAAAAACAGCTCTGTTTTCTTTAATAAAATGGGATGTGTCCACGTTGCATTTTGGGGCGTCTCCTGTCGCGGGCGCTAGGCCTACCCACACAAGTGAGGTATAATTTTTATCGGGAGACTTGGGGGAACGCTGGGTGAAAGGAAATTTGTAGCTCCTCTCAGATTCTAGAACTTTCTGTCACCGAAATGTGAGGAAAATGTGTTTTTTTAGCCAAAATTTGAGGTTTGCAAAGGATTCTGGGTAACAGAACCTGGTCAGAGCCCCACAAGTCACCCCATCTTGGATTCCCCTAGGTCTCTAGTTTTCGAAAATGCACAGGTTTGGTAGATTTTCCTAGGTGCCGGCTGAGCTAGAGGCCAAAATCTACAGGTAGGCACTTTGCAAAAAACAGCTCTGTTTTCTTTAAAAAAATGGGATGTGTGCACGTTGCGTTTTGGGGCGTCTCCTGTCGCGGGCGCTAGGCCTACCCACACAAGTGAGGTATAATTTTTATCGGGAGACTTGGGGGAACGCTGGGTAGAAGGAAATTTGTAGCTCCTCTCAGATTCCAGAACTTTCTGTCACCGAAATATGAGGAAAATGTGTTTTTCTAGCCAAATTTTGAGGTTTGCAAAGGATTCTGTGTAACAGAACCTGGTCAGAGCCCCACAAGTCACCCCATCTTGGATTCCCCTAGGTCTCTAGTTTTCAAAAATGCACTGGTTAGGTAGGTTTCCCTAGGTGCCGGCTGAGCTAGAGGCCAAAATCTACAGGTAGGCACTTTGCAAAAAACAGCTCTGTTTTCTTTCAAAAAATGGGATGTGTCCACGTTGCGTTTTGGGGCGTTTCCTGTCGCGGGCTCTAGGCCTACCCACACAAGTGAGGTATCATTTTTATAGGGAGACTTGGGGGAACGCTGGATGGAAGGAAATTTGTGGCTCCTCTCAGATTCCAGAACTTTCTGTCACCGAAATGTGAGGAAAATGCGTTTTTTTAGCCAAAATTTGAGGTTTGCAAAGGATTCTGGCTAACAGAACCTGGTCAGAGCCCCACAAGTCGCCCCATCTTGGATTCCCCTAGGTCTCTACTTTTAAAAAATGCACAGGTTTGGTAGGTTTCCCTAGGTGCGGGCTGAGCTAGAGGCCAAAATCTACAGGTAGGCACTTTGCAAAAAACAGCTCTGTTTTCTTTAAAAAAATGGGATGTGTCCACGTTGCGTTTTGGGGCGTTTCCTGTCGCGGGCGCTAGGCCTACCCACACAAGTGAGGTATCATTTTTATCGGGAGACTTGGGGGAACGCTGGGTGGAAGGAAATTTGTGGCTCCTCTCAGATTCCATAACTTTCTGTCACCGATATGTGAGAAAAATGCATTTTTTTAGCCAAAATTTGAGGTTTGCAAAGGATTCTGGGGAACAGAACCTGATCAGAGCCCCACAAGTCACCCCATCTTGGATTCCCTTAGGTCTCTAGTTTTCAAAAATGCACAGGTTTGGTAGGTTTCCCTAGGTGCCGGCTGAGCTAGAGGCCAAAATCCACAGGTAGGCACTTTGCAAAAAACAGCTCTGTTTTCTTTCAAAAAATGGGATGTGTCCACGTTTTGTTTTGGGGCGTCTCCTGTCGCGGGTGCTAGGCCTACCCACACAAGTGAGGTATCATTTTTATCGGGAGACTTGGGGGAATGCTGGGTGTATGGAAATTTGTGGCTCCTCTCAGATTCCAGAACTTTCTGTCACCAAAATGTGAGGAAAATGTGTTTTTTTAGCCAAAATTTGAGGTTTGCAAAGGATTCTGGGTAACAGAACCTGGTCAGAGCCCCACAAGTCGCCCCATCTTGGATTCCCCTAGGTCTCTAGTTTTCGAAAAAGCACAGGTTTGGTAGGTTTTCCTAGGTGCCGGCTGAGCTAGAGGCCAAAATCTACAGGTAGGCACTTTGCAAAAAACAGCTCTGTTTTCTTTAAAAAAATGGGATGTGTGCACGTTGCGTTTTGGGGCGTCTCCTGTCGCGGGCGCTAGGCCTACCCACACATGTGAGGTATAATTTTTATCGGGAGACTTGGGGGAACGCTGGGTAGAAGGAAATTTGTAGCTCCTCTCAGATTCCAGAACTTTCTGTCACCGAAATGTGAGGAAAATGTGTTTTTTTTAGCCAAATTTTGAGGTTTGCAAAGGATTCTGGATAACAGAACCTGGTCAGAGCCCCACAAGTCGCCCCATCTTGGATTCCCCTAGGTCTCTAGTTTTCAAAAATGCACAGGTTTGGTAGGTTTCCCTAGGTGCCGGCTGAGCTAGATGCCAAAATCTACAGGTAGGCACTTTGCAAAAAACAGCTCTGTTTTCTTTCAAAAAATGGGATGTGTCCACGTTGCGTTTTGGGGCGTTTCCTGTCGCGGGCTCTAGGCCTACCCACACAAGTGAGGTATCATTTTTATCGGGAGACTTGGGGGAACGCTGGGTGGAAGGAAATTTGTGGCTCCTCTCAGATTCCAGAACTTTCTGTCACCGAAATGTGAGGAAAATGCGTTTTTTTAGCCAAAATTTGAGCTTTTGCAAAGGATTCTGGGTAACAGAACCTGGTCAGAGCCCCACAATTCACCCCATCTTGGATTCCCCTAGGTCTCTAGTTTTCAAAAATGCACAGGTTTGGTAGGTTTCCCTAGGTGCGGGCTGAGCTAGAGGCCAAAATCTACAGTTAGGCACTTTACAAAAAACAGCTCTGTTTTCTTTAATAAAATGGGATGTGTCCACGTTGCATTTTGGGGCGTCTCCTGTCGCGGGCGCTAGGCCTACCCACACAAGTGAGGTATAATTTTTATTGGGAGACTTGGGGGAACGCTGGGTGAAAGGAAATTTGTAGCTCCTCTCAGATTCTAGAACTTTCTGTCACCGAAATGTGAGGAAAATGTGTTTTTTTAGCCAAAATTTGAGGTTTGCAAAGGATTCTGGGTAACAGAACCTGGTCAGAGCCCCACAAGTCACCCCATCTTGGATTCCCCTAGGTCTCTAGTTTTCGAAAATGCACAGGTTTGGTAGATTTTCCTAGGTGCCGGCTGAGCTAGAGGCCAAAATCTACAGGTAGGCACTTTGCAAAAAACAGCTCTGTTTTCTTTAAAAAAATGGGATGTGTGCACGTTGCGTTTTGGGGCGTCTCCTGTCGCGGGCGCTAGGCCTACCCACACAAGTGAGGTATAATTTTTATCGGGAGACTTGGGGGAACGCTGGGTAGAAGGAAATTTGTAGCTCCTCTCAGATTCCAGAACTTTCTGTCACCGAAATATGAGGAAAATGTGTTTTTCTAGCCAAATTTTGAGGTTTGCAAAGTATTCTGTGTAACAGAACCTGGTCAGAGCCCCACAAGTCACCCCATCTTGGATTCCCCTAGGTCTCTAGTTTTCAAAAATGCACTGGTTAGGTAGGTTTCCCTAGGTGCCGGCTGAGCTAGAGGCCAAAATCTACAGGTAGGCACTTTGCAAAAAACAGCTCTGTTTTCTTTCAAAAAATGGGATGTGTCCACGTTGCGTTTTGGGGCGTTTCCTGTCGCGGGCTCTAGGCCTACCCACACAAGTGAGGTATCATTTTTATAGGGAGACTTGGGGGAACGCTGGATGGAAGGAAATTTGTGGCTCCTCTCAGATTCCAGAACTTTCTGTCACCGAAATGTGAGAAAAATGCGTTTTTTTAGCCAAAATTTGAGGTTTGCAAAGGATTCTGGGGAACAGAACCTGGTCAGAGCCCCACAAGTCACCCCATCTTGGATTCCCTTAGGTCTCTAGTTTTCAAAAATGCACAGGTTTGGTAGGTTTCCCTAGGTGTCGGCTGAGCTAGAGGCCAAAATCCACAGGTAGGCACTTTGCAAAAAACAGCTCTGTTTTCTTTCAAAAAATGGGATGTGTCCACGTTCTGTTTTGGGGCGTCTCCTGTCGCGGGTGCTAGGCCTACCCACACAAGTGAGGTATCATTTTTATCGGGAGACTTGGGGGAATGCTGGGTGTATGGAAATTTGTGGCTCCTCTCAGATTCCAGAACTTTCTGTCACCAAAATGTGAGGAAAATGTGTTTTTTTAGCCAAAATTTGAGGTTTGCAAAGGATTCTGGGTAACAGAACCTGGTCAGAGCCCCACAAGTCGCCCCATCTTGGATTCCCCTAGGTCTCTAGTTTTCGAAAAAGCACAGGTTTGGTAGGTTTTCCTAGGTGCCGGCTGAGCTAGAGGCCAAAATCTACAGGTAGGCACTTTGCAAAAAACAGCTCTGTTTTCTTTAAAAAAATGGGATGTGTGCACGTTGCGTTTTGGGGCGTCTCCTGTCGCGGGCGCTAGGCCTACCCACACATGTGAGGTATAATTTTTATCGGGAGACTTGGGGGAACGCTGGGTAGAAGGAAATTTGTAGCTCCTCTCAGATTCCAGAACTTTCTGTCACCGAAATGTGAGGAAAATGTGTTTTTTTTAGCCAAATTTTGAGGTTTGCAAAGGATTCTGGGTAACAGAACCTGGTCAGAGCCCCACAAGTCGCCCCATCTTGGATTCCCCTAGGTCTCTAGCTTTCAAAAATGCACAGGTTTGGTAGGTTTTCCTAGGTGCCGGCTGAGCTAGAGGCGAAAATCTACAGGTAGGCACATTGCAAAAAACAGCTCTGTTTTCTTTCAAAAAATGGGATGTGTCCATGTTGCGTTTTGGGGCGTCTCCTGTCGCGGGCGCTAGGCCTACCCACACAAGTGAGGTATAATTTTTATTGGGAGACTTGGGGGAACGCTGGGTGGATGGAAATTTGTAGCTCCTCTCAGATTCCAGAACTTTCTGTCACCGAAATGTGAGGAAAATGTGTTTTTTTTAGCCAAATTTTGAGGTTTGCAAAGGATTCTGGGTAACAGAACCTGGTCAGAGCCCCACAAGTCACCCCATCTTGGATTCCCCTAGGTCTCTAGTTTTCAAAAATGCACTGGTTAGGTAGGTTTCCCTAGGTGCCGGCTGAGCTAGATGCCAAAATCTACAGGTAGGCACTTTGCAAAAAACAGCTCTGTTTTCTTTAAAAAAATGGGATGTGTCCACGTTGCGTTTTGGGGCGTTTCCTGTCGCGGGCTCTAGGCCTACCCACACAAGTGAGGTATCATTTTTATCGGGAGACTTGGGGGAACGCTGGGTGGAAGGAAATTTGTGGCTCCTCTCAGATTCCAGAACTTTCTGTCACCAAAATGTGAGGAAAATGCGTTTTTTTAGCCAAAATTTGAGCTTTTGCAAAGGATTCTGGGTAACAGAACCTGGTCAGAGCCCCACAATTCACCCCATCTTGGATTCCCCTAGGTCTCTAGTTTTCAAAAATGCACAGGTTTGGTAGGTTTCCCTAGGTGCGGGCTGAGCTAGAGGCCAAAATCTACAGTTAGGCACTTTACAAAAAACAGCTCTGTTTTCTTTAATAAAATGGGATGTGTCCACGTTGCATTTTGAGGCGTCTCCTGTCGCGGGCGCTCGGCCTACCCACACAAGTGAGGTATAATTTTTATCTGGAGACTTGGGGGAACGCTGGGTGAAAGGAAATTTGTAGCTCCTCTCAGATTCTAGAACTTTCTGTCACCGAAATGTGAGGAAAATGTGTTTTTTTAGCCAAAATTTGAGGTTTGCAAAGGATTCTGGGTAACAGAACCTGGTCAGAGCCCCACAAGTCACCCCATCTTGGATTCCCCTAGGTCTCTAGTTTTCGAAAATGCACAGGTTTGGTAGATTTTCCTAGGTGCCGGCTGAGCTAGAGGCCAAAATCTACAGGTAGGCACTTTGCAAAAAACAGCTCTGTTTTCTTTAAAAAAAATGGGATGTGTGCACGTTGCGTTTTGGGGCGTCTCCTGTCGCGGGCGCTAGGCCTACCCACACAAGTGAGGTATAATTTTTATCGGGAGACTTGGGGGAACGCTGGGTAGAAGGAAATTTGTAGCTCCTCTCAGATTCCAGAACTTTCTGTCACCGATATGTGAGAAAAATGCGTTTTTTTAGCCAAAATTTGAGGTTTGCAAAGGATTCTGGGGAACAGAACCTGGTCAGAGCCCCACAAGTCACCCCATCTTGGATTCCCTTAGGTCTCTAGTTTTCAAAAATGCACAGGTTTGGTAGGTTTCCCTAGGTGCCGGCTGAGCTAGAGGCCAAAATCCACAGGTAGGCACTTTGCAAAAAACAGCTCTGTTTTCTTTAAAAAAATGGGATGTGTCCACGTTTTGTTTTGGGGCATCTCCTGTCGCGGGTGCTAGGCCTACCCACACAAGTGAGGTATCATTTTTATCGGGAGACTTGGGGGAATGCTGGGTGTATGAAAATTTGAGGCTCCTCTCAGATTCCAGAACTTTCTGTCACCAAAATGTGAGGAAAATGTGTTTTTTTAGCCAAAATTTGAGGTTTGCAAAGGATTCTGGGTAACAGAACCTGGTCAGAGCCCCACAAGTCGCCCCATCTTGGATTCCCCTAGGTCTCTAGTTTTCGAAAAAGCACAGGTTTGGTAGGTTTTCCTAGGTGCCGGCTGAGCTAGAGGCCAAAATCTACAGGTAGGCACTTTGCAAAAAACAGCTCTGTTTTCTTTAAAAAAATGGGATGTGTGCACGTTGCGTTTTGGGGCGTCTCCTGTCGCGGGCGCTAGGCCTACCCACACATGTGAGGTATAATTTTTATCGGGAGACTTGGGGGAACGCTGGGTAGAAGGAAATTTGTAGCTCCTCTCAGATTCCAGAACTTTCTGTCACCGAAATGTGAGGAAAATGTGTTTTTTTTAGCCAAATTTTGAGGTTTGCAAAGGATTCTGGGTAACAGAACCTGGTCAGAGCCCCACAAGTCGCCCCATCTTGGATTCCCCTAGGTCTCTAGTTTTCAAAAATGCACAGGTTTGGTAGGTTTTCCTAGGTGCCGGCTGAGCTAGAGGCGAAAATCTACAGGTAGGCACATTGCAAAAAACAGCTCTGTTTTCTTTCAAAAAATGGGATGTGTCCACGTTGCGTTTTGGGGCGTCTCCTGTCGTGGGCGCTAGGCCTACCCACACAAGTGAGGTATAATTTTTATTGGGAGACTTGGGGGAACGCTGGGTGGATGGAAATTTGTAGCTCCTCTCAGATTCCAGAACTTTCTGTCACCGAAATGTGAGGAAAATGTGGTTTTTGTAGCCAAATTTTGAGGTTTGCAAAGGATTCTGGGTAACAGAACCTGGTCAGAGCCCCACAAGTCACCCCATCTTGGATTCCCCTAGGTCTCTAGTTTTCAAAAATGCACTGGTTAGGTAGGTTTCCCTAGGTGCCGGCAGAGCTAGATGCCAAAATCTACAGGTAGGCACTTTGCAAAAAACAGCTCTGTTTTCTTTCAAAAAATGGGATGTGTCCACGTTGCGTTTTGGGGCGTTTCCTGTCGCGGGCTCTAGGCCTACCCACACAAGTGAGGTATCATTTTTATCGGGAGACTTGGGGGAACGCTGGGTGGAAGGAAATTTGTGGCTCCTCTCAGATTCCAGAAGTTTCTGTCACCAAAATGTGAGGAAAATGCGTTTTTTTAGCCAAAATTTGAGCTTTTGCAAAGGATACTGGGTAACAGAACCTGGTCAGAGCCCCACAATTCACCCCATCTTGGATTCCCCTAGGTCTCTAGTTTTCAAAAATGCACAGGTTTGGTAGGTTTCCCTAGGTGCGGGCTGAGCTAGAGGCCAAAATCTACAGTTAGGCACTTTACAAAAAACAGCTCTGTTTTCTTTAATAAAATGGGATGTGTCCACGTTGCATTTTGGGGCGTCTCCTGTCGCGGGCGCTAGGCCTACCCACACAAGTGAGGTATAATTTTTATCGGGAGACTTGGGGGAACGCTGGGTGAAAGGAAATTTGTAGCTCCTCTCAGATTCTAGAACTTTCTGTCACCGAAATGTGAGGAAAATGTGTTTTTTTAGCCAAAATTTGAGGTTTGCAAAGGATTCTGGGTAACAGAACCTGGTCAGAGCCCCACAAGTCACCCCATCTTGGATTCCCCTAGGTCTCTAGTTTTCGAAAATGCACAGGTTTGGTAGATTTTCCTAGGTGCCGGCTGAGCTAGAGGCCAAAATCTACAGGTAGGCACTTTGCAAAAAACAGCTCTGTTTTCTTTAAAAAAATGGGATGTGTGCACGTTGCGTTTTGGGGCGTCTCCTGTCGCGGGCGCTAGGCCTACCCACACAAGTGAGGTATAATTTTTATCGGGAGACTTGGGGGAACGCTGGGTAGAAGGAAATTTGTAGCTCCTCTCAGATTCCAGAACTTTCTGTCACCGAAATATGAGGAAAATGTGTTTTTCTAGCCAAATTTTGAGGTTTGCAAAGGATTCTGTGTAACAGAACCTGGTCAGAGCCCCACAAGTCACCCCATCTTGGATTCCCCTAGGTCTCTAGTTTTCAAAAATGCACTGGTTAGGTAGGTTTCCCTAGGTGCCGGCTGAGCTAGAGGCCAAAATCTACAGGTAGGCACTTTGCAAAAAACAGCTCTGTTTTCTTTCAAAAAATGGGATGTGTCCACGTTGCGTTTTGGGGCGTTTCCTGTCGCGGGCTCTAGGCCTACCCACACAAGTGAGGTATCATTTTTATAGGGAGACTTGGGGGAACGCTGGATGGAAGGAAATTTGTGGCTCCTCTCAGATTCCAGAACTTTCTGTCACCGAAATGTGAGGAAAATGCGTTTTTTTAGCCAAAATTTGAGGTTTGCAAAGGATTCTGGCTAACAGAACCTGGTCAGAGCCCCACAAGTCGCCCCATCTTGGATTCCCCTAGGTCTCTACTTTTAAAAAATGCACAGGTTTGGTAGGTTTCCCTAGGTGCGGGCTGAGCTAGAGGCCAAAATCTACAGGTAGGCACTTTGCAAAAAACAGCTCTGTTTTCTTTAAAAAAATGGGATGTGTCCACGTTGCGTTTTGGGGCGTTTCCTGTCGCGGGCGCTAGGCCTACCCACACAAGTGAGGTATCATTTTTATCGGGAGACTTGGGGGAACGCTGGGTGGAAGGAAATTTGTGGCTCCTCTCAGATTCCATAACTTTCTGTCACCGATATGTGAAAAAAATCCATTTTTTTAGCCAAAATTTGAGGTTTGCAAAGGATTCTGGGGAACAGAACCTGGTCAGAGCCCCACAAGTCACCCCATCTTGGATTCCCTTAGGTCTCTAGTTTTCAAAAATGCACAGGTTTGGTAGGTTTCCCTAGGTGCCGGCTGAGCTAGAGGCCAAAATCCACAGGTAGGCACTTTGCAAAAAACAGCTCTGTTTTCTTTCAAAAAATGGGATGTGTCCACGTTTTGTTTTGGGGCGTCTCCTGTCGCGGGTGCTAGGCCTACCCACACAAGTGAGGTATCATTTTTATCGGGAGACTTGGGGGAATGCTGGGTGTATGGAAATTTGTGGCTCCTCTCAGATTCCAGAACTTTCTGTCACCAAAATGTGAGGAAAATGTGTTTTTTTTAGCCAAAATTTGAGGTTTGCAAAGGATTCTGGATAACAGAACCTGGTCAGAGCCCCACAAGTCGCCCCATCTTGGATTCCCCTAGGTCTCTAGTTTTCAAAAATGCACAGGTTTGGTAGGTTTCCCTAGGTGCCGGCTGAGCTAGATGCCAAAATCTACAGGTAGGCACTTTGCAAAAAACAGCTCTGTTTTCTTTCAAAAAATGGGATGTGTCCACGTTGCGTTTTGGGGCGTTTCCTGTCGCGGGCTCTAGGCCTACCCACACAAGTGAGGTATCATTTTTATCGGGAGACTTGGGGGAACGCTGGGTGGAAGGAAATTTGTGGCTCCTCTCAGATTCCAGAACTTTCTGTCACCGAAATGTGAGGAAAATGCGTTTTTTTAGCCAAAATTTGAGCTTTTGCAAAGGATTCTGGGTAACAGAACCTGGTCAGAGCCCCACAATTCACCCCATCTTGGATTCCCCTAGGTCTCTAGTTTTCAAAAATGCACAGGTTTGGTAGGTTTCCCTAGGTGCGGGCTGAGCTAGAGGCCAAAATCTACAGTTAGGCACTTTACAAAAAACAGCTCTGTTTTCTTTAATAAAATGGGATGTGTCCACGTTGCATTTTGGGGCGTCTCCTGTCGCGGGCGCTAGGCCTACCCACACAAGTGAGGTATAATTTTTATCGGGAGACTTGGGGGAACGCTGGGTGAAAGGAAATTTGTAGCTCCTCTCAGATTCTAGAACTTTCTGTCACCGAAATGTGAGGAAAATGTGTTTTTTTAGCCAAAATTTGAGGTTTGCAAAGGATTCTGGGTAACAGAACCTGGTCAGAGCCCCACAAGTCACCCCATCTTGGATTCCCCTAGGTCTCTAGTTTTCGAAAATGCACAGGTTTGGTAGATTTTCCTAGGTGCCGGCTGAGCTAGAGGCCAAAATCTACAGGTAGGCACTTTGCAAAAAACAGCTCTGTTTTCTTTCAAAAAATGGGATGTGTGCACGTTGCGTTTTGGGGCGTCTCCTGTCGCGGGCGCTAGGCCTACCCACACAAGTGAGGTATAATTTTTATCGGGAGACTTGGGGGAACGCTGGGTAGAAGGAAATTTGTAGCTCCTCTCAGATTCCAGAACTTTCTGTCACCGAAATATGAGGAAAATGTGTTTTTCTAGCCAAATTTTGAGGTTTGCAAAGGATTCTGTGTAACAGAACCTGGTCAGAGCCCCACAAGTCACCCCATCTTGGATTCCCCTAGGTCTCTAGTTTTCAAAAATGCACTGGTTAGGTAGGTTTCCCTAGGTGCCGGCTGAGCTAGAGGCCAAAATCTACAGGTAGGCACTTTGCAAAAAACAGCTCTGTTTTCTTTCAAAAAATGGGATGTGTCCACGTTGCGTTTTGGGGCGTTTCCTGTCGCGGGCTCTAGGCCTACCCACACAAGTGAGGTATCATTTTTATAGGGAGACTTGGGGGAACGCTGGATGGAAGGAAATTTGTGGCTCCTCTCAGATTCCAGAACTTTCTGTCACCGAAATGTGAGAAAAATGCGTTTTTTTAGCCAAAATTTGAGGTTTGCAAAGGATTCTGGGGAACAGAACCTGGTCAGAGCCCCACAAGTCACCCCATCTTGGATTCCCTTAGGTCTCTAGTTTTCAAAAATGCACAGGTTTGGTAGGTTTCCCTAGGTGCCGGCTGAGCTAGAGGCCAAAATCCACAGGTAGGCACTTTGCAAAAAACAGCTCTGTTTTCTTTCAAAAAATGGGATGTGTCCACGTTTTGTTTTGGGGCGTCTCCTGTCGCGGGTGCTAGGCCTACCCACACAAGTGAGGTATCATTTTTATCGGGAGACTTGGGGGAATGCTGGGTGTATGGAAATTTGTGGCTCCTCTCAGATTCCAGAACTTTCTGTCACCAAAATGTGAGGAAAATGTGTTTTTTTAGCCAAAATTTGAGGTTTGCAAAGGATTCTGGGTAACAGAACCTGGTCAGAGCCCCACAAGTCGCCCCATCTTGGATTCCCCTAGGTCTCTAGTTTTCGAAAAAGCACAGGTTTGGTAGGTTTTCCTAGGTGCCGGCTGAGCTAGAGGCCAAAATCTACAGGTAGGCACTTTGCAAAAAACAGCTCTGTTTTCTTCAAAAAAATGGGATGTGTGCACGTTGCGTTTTGGGGCGTCTCCTGTCGCGGGCGCTAGGCCTACCCACACATGTGAGGTATAATTTTTATCGGGAGACTTGGGGGAACGCTGGGTAGAAGGAAATTTGTAGCTCCTCTCAGATTCCAGAACTTTCTGTCACCGAAATGTGAGGAAAATGTGTTTTTTTTAGCCAAATTTTGAGGTTTGCAAAGGATTCTGGGTAACAGAACCTGGTCAGAGCCCCACAAGTCGCCCCATCTTGGATTCCCCTAGGTCTCTAGTTTTCAAAAATGCACAGGTTTGGTAGGTTTTCCTAGGTGCCGGCTGAGCTAGAGGCGAAAATCTACAGGTAGGCACATTGCAAAAAACAGCTCTGTTTTCTTTAAAAAAATGGGATGTGTCCACGTTGCGTTTTGGGGCGTCTCCTGTCGCGGGCGCTAGGCCTACCCACACAAGTGAGGTATAATTTTTATTGGGAGACTTGGGGGAACGCTGGGTGGATGGAAATTTGTAGCTCCTCTCAGATTCCAGAACTTTCTGTCACCGAAATGTGAGGAAAATGTGTTTTTTTTAGCCAAATTTTGAGGTTTGCAAAGGATTCTGGGTAACAGAACCTGGTCAGAGCCCCACAAGTCACCCCATCTTGGATTCCCCTAGGTCTCTAGTTTTCAAAAATGCACTGGTTAGGTAGGTTTCCCTAGGTGCCGGCTGAGCTAGATGCCAAAATCTACAGGTAGGCACTTTGCAAAAAACAGCTCTGTTTTCTTTCAAAAAATGGGATGTGTCCACGTTGCGTTTTGGGGCGTTTCCTGTCGCGGGCTCTAGGCCTACCCACACAAGTGAGGTATCATTTTTATCGGGAGACTTGGGGGAACGCTGGGTGGAAGGAAATTTGTGGCTCCTCTCAGATTCCAGAACTTTCTGTCACCAAAATGTGAGGAAAATGCGTTTTTTTAGCCAAAATTTGAGCTTTTGCAAAGGATTCTGGGTAACAGAACCTGGTCAGAGCCCCACAAGTCACCCCATCTTGGATTCCCCTAGGTCTCTAGTTTTCGAAAATGCACAGGTTTGGTAGATTTTCCTAGGTGCCGGCTGAGCTAGAGGCCAAAATCTACAGGTAGGCACTTTGCAAAAAACAGCTCTGTTTTCTTTAAAAAAATGGGATGTGTGCACGTTGCGTTTTGGGGCGTCTCCTGTCGCGGGCGCTAGGCCTACCCACACAAGTGAGGTATAATTTTTATCGGGAGACTTGGGGGAACGCTGGGTAGAAGGAAATTTGTAGCTCCTCTCAGATTCCAGAACTTTCTGTCACCGAAATATGAGGAAAATGTGTTTTTCTAGCCAAATTTTGAGGTTTGCAAAGGATTCTGTGTAACAGAACCTGGTCAGAGCCCCACAAGTCACCCCATCTTGGATTCCCCTAGGTCTCTAGTTTTCAAAAATGCACTCGTTAGGTAGGTTTCCCTAGGTGCCGGCTGAGCTAGAGGCCAAAATCTACAGGTAGGCACTTTGCAAAAAACAGCTCTGTTTTCTTTCAAAAAATGGGATGTGTCCACGTTGCGTTTTGGGGCGTTTCCTGTCGCGGGCTCTAGGCCTACCCACACAAGTGAGGTATCATTTTTATAGGGAGACTTGGGGGAACGCTGGATGGAAGGAAATTTGTGGCTCCTCTCAGATTCCAGAACTTTCTGTCACCGAAATGTGAGGAAAATGCGTTTTTTTAGCCAAAATTTGAGGTTTGCAAAGGATTCTGGCTAACAGAACCTGGTCAGAGCCCCACAAGTCGCCCCATCTTGGATTCCCCTAGGTCTCTACTTTTAAAAAATGCACAGGTTTGGTAGGTTTCCCTAGGTGCGGGCTGAGCTAGAGGCCAAAATCTACAGGTAGGCACTTTGCAAAAAACAGCTCTGTTTTCTTTAAAAAAATGGGATGTGTCCACGTTGCGTTTTGGGGCGTTTCCTGTCGCGGGCGCTAGGCCTACCCACACAAGTGAGGTATCATTTTTATCGGGAGACTTGGGGGAACGCTGGGTGGAAGGAAATTTGTGGCTCCTCTCAGATTCCATAACTTTCTGTCACCGATATGTGAGAAAAATGCATTTTTTTTGCCAAAATTTGAAGTTTGCAAAGGATTCTGGGGAACAGAACCTGGTCAGAGCCCCACAAGTCACCCCATCTTGGATTCCCTTAGGTCTCTAGTTTTCAAAAATGCACAGGTTTGGTAGGTTTCCCTAGGTGCCGGCTGAGCTAGAGGCCAAAATCCACAGGTAGGCACTTTGCAAAAAACAGCTCTGTTTTCTTTCAAAAAATGGGATGTGTCCACGTTTTGTTTTGGGGCGTCTCCTGTCGCGGGTGCTAGGCCTACCCACACAAGTGAGGTATCATTTTTATCGGGAGACTTGGGGGAATGCTGGGTGTATGGAAATTTGTGGCTCCTCTCAGATTCCAGAACTTTCTGTCACCAAAATGTGAGGAAAATGTGTTTTTTTAGCCAAAATTTGAGGTTTGCAAAGGATTCTGGGTAACAGAACCTGGTCAGAGCCCCACAAGTCGCCCCATCTTGGATTCCCCTAGGTCTCTAGTTTTCGAAAAAGCACAGGTTTGGTAGGTTTTCCTAGGTGCCGGCTGAGCTAGAGGCCAAAATCTACAGGTAGGCACTTTGCAAAAAACAGCTCTGTTTTCTTTAAAAAAATGGGATGTGTGCACGTTGCGTTTTGGGGCGTCTCCTGTCGCGGGCGCTAGGCCTACCCACACATGTGAGGTATAATTTTTATCGGGAGACTTGGGGGAACGCTGGGTAGAAGGAAATTTGTAGCTCCTCTCAGATTCCAGAACTTTCTGTCACCGAAATGTGAGGAAAATGTGTTTTTTTTAGCCAAATTTTGAGGTTTGCAAAGGATTCTGGATAACAGAACCTGGTCAGAGCCCCACAAGTCGCCCCATCTTGGATTCCCCTAGGTCTCTAGTTTTAAAAAATGCACAGGTTTGGTAGGTTTCCCTAGGTGCCGGCTGAGCTAGATGCCAAAATCTACAGGTAGGCACTTTGCAAAAAACAGCTCTGTTTTCTTTCAAAAAATGGGATGTGTCCACGTTGCGTTTTGGGGCGTTTCCTGTTGCGGGCTCTAGGCCTACCCACACAAGTGAGGTATCATTTTTATCGGGAGACTTGGGGGAACGCTGGGTGGAAGGAAATTTGTGGCTCCTCTCAGATTCCAGAACTTTCTGTCACCGAAATGTGAGGAAAATGCGTTTTTTAAGCCAAAATTTGAGCTTTTGCAAAGGATTCTGGGTAACAGAACCTGGTCAGAGCCCCACAATTCACCCCATCTTGGATTCCCCTAGGTCTCTAGTTTTCAAAAATGCACAGGTTTGGTAGGTTTCCCTAGGTGCGGGCTGAGCTAGAGGCCAAAATCTACAGTTAGGCACTTTACAAAAAACAGCTCTGTTTTCTTTAATAAAATGGGATGTGTCCACGTTGCATTTTGGGGCGTCTCCTGTCGCGGGCGCTAGGCCTACCCACACAAGTGAGGTATAATTTTTATCGGGAGACTTGGGGGAACGCTGGGTGAAAGGAAATTTGTAGCTCCTCTCAGATTCTAGAACTTTCTGTCACCGAAATGTGAGGAAAATGTGTTTTTTTAGCCAAAATTTGAGGTTTGCAAAGGATTCTGGGTAACAGAACCTGGTCAGAGCCCCACAAGTCACCCCATCTTGGATTCCCCTAGGTCTCTAGTTTTCGAAAATGCACAGGTTTGGTAGATTTTCCTAGGTGCCGGCTGAGCTAGAGGCCAAAATCTACAGGTAGGCACTTTGCAAAAAACAGCTCTGTTTTCTTTAAAAAAATGGGATGTGTGCACGTTGCGTTTTGGGGCGTCTCCTGTCGCGGGCGCTAGGCCTACCCACACAAGTGAGGTATAATTTTTATCGGGAGACTTGGGGGAACGCTGGGTAGAAGGAAATTTGTAGCTCCTCTCAGATTCCAGAACTTTCTGTCACCGAAATATGAGGAAAATGTGTTTTTCTAGCCAAATTTTGAGGTTTGCAAAGGATTCTGTGTAACAGAACCTGGTCAGAGCCCCACAAGTCACCCCATCTTGGATTCCCCTAGGTCTCTAGTTTTCAAAAATGCACTGGTTAGGTAGGTTTCCCTAGGTGCCGGCTGAGCTAGAGGCCAAAATCTACAGGTAGGCACTTTGCAAAAAACAGCTCTGTTTTCTTTCAAAAAATGGGATGTGTCCACGTTGCGTTTTGGGGCGTTTCCTGTCGCGGGCTCTAGGCCTACCCACACAAGTGAGGTATCATTTTTATAGGGAGACTTGGGGGAACGCTGGATGGAAGGAAATTTGTGGCTCCTCTCAGATTCCAGAACTTTCTGTCACCGAAATGTGAGAAAAATGCGTTTTTTTAGCCAAAATTTGAGGTTTGCAAAGCATTCTGGGGAACAGAACCTGGTCAGAGCCCCACAAGTCACCCCATCTTGGATTCCCTTAGGTCTCTAGTTTTCAAAAATGCACAGGTTTGGTAGGTTTCCCTAGGTGCCGGCTGAGCTAGAGGCCAAAATCCACAGGTAGGCACTTTGCAAAAAACAGCTCTGTTTTCTTTCAAAAAATGGGATGTGTCCACGTTTTGTTTTGGGGCGTCTCCTGTCGCGGGTGCTAGGCCTACCCACACAAGTGAGGTATCATTTTTATCGGGAGACTTGGGGGAATGCTGGGTGTATGGAAATTTGTGGCTCCTCTCAGATTCCAGAACTTTCTGTCACCAAAATATGAGGAAAATGTGTTTTTTTAGCCAAAATTTGAGGTTTGCAAAGGATTCTGGGTAACAGAACCTGGTCAGAGCCCCACAAGTCGCCCCATCTTGGATTCCCCTAGGTCTCTAGTTTTCGAAAAAGCACAGGTTTGGTAGGTTTTCCTAGGTGCCGGCTGAGCTAGAGGCCAAAATTTACAGGTAGGCACTTTGCAAAAAACAGCTCTGTTTTCTTTAAAAAAATGGGATGTGTGCACGTTGCGTTTTGGGGCGTCTCCTGTCGCGGGCGCTAGGCCTACCCACACATGTGAGGTATAATTTTTATCGGGAGACTTGGGGGAACGCTGGGTAGAAGGAAATTTGTAGCTCCTCTCAGATTCCAGAACTTTCTGTCACCGAAATGTGAGGAAAATGTGTTTTTTTTAGCCAAATTTTGAGGTTTGCAAAGGATTCTGGGTAACAGAACCTGGTCAGAGCCCCACAAGTCGCCCCATCTTGGATTCCCCTAGGTCTCTAGTTTTCAAAAATGCACAGGTTTGGTAGGTTTTCCTAGGTGCCGGCTGAGCTAGAGGCGAAAATCTACAGGTAGGCACATTGCAAAAAACAGCTCTGTTTTCTTTCAAAAAATGGGATGTGTCCACGTTGCGTTTTGGGGCGTCTCCTGTCGCGGGCGCTAGGCCTACCTACACAAGTGAGGTATAATTTTTATTGGGAGACTTGGGGGAACGCTGGGTGGATGGAAATTTGTAGCTCCTCTCAGATTCCAGAACTTTCTGTCACCGAAATGTGAGGAAAATGTGTTTTTTTTTTAGCCAAATTTTGAGGTTTGCAAAGGATTCTGGGTAACAGAACCTGGTCAGAGCCCCACAAGTCACCCCATCTTGGATTCCCCTAGGTCTCTAGTTTTCAAAAATGCACTGGTTAGGTAGGTTTCCCTAGGTGCCGGCTGAGCTAGATGCCAAAATCTACAGGTAGGCACTTTGCAAAAAACAGCTCTGTTTTCTTTCAAAAAATGGGATGTGTCCACGTTGCGTTTTGGGGCGTTTCCTGTCGCGGGCTCTAGGCCTACCCACACAAGTGAGGTATCATTTTTATCGGGAGACTTGGGGGAACGCTGGGTGGAAGGAAATTTGTGGCTCCTCTCAGATTCCAGAAGTTTCTGTCACCGAAATGTGAGGAAAATGCGTTTTTTTAGCCAAAATTTGAGCTTTTGCAAAGGATTCTGGGTAACAGAACCTGGTCAGAGCCCCACAATTCACCCCATCTTGGATTCCCCTAGGTCTCTAGTTTTCAAAAATGCACAGGTTTGGTAGGTTTCCCTAGGTGCGGGCTGAGCTAGAGGCCAAAATCTACAGTTAGGCACTTTACAAAAAACAGCTCTGTTTTCTTTAATAAAATGGGATGTGTCCACGTTGCATTTTGGGGCGTCTCCTGTCGCGGGCGCTAGGCCTACCCACACAAGTGAGGTATCATTTTTATCGGGAGACTTGGGGGAACGCTGGGTGAAAGGAAATTTGTAGCTCCTCTCAGATTCTAGAACTTTCTGTCACCGAAATGTGAGGAAAATGTGTTTTTTTAGCCAAAATTTGAGGTTTGCAAAGGATTCTGGGTAACAGAACCTGGTCAGAGCCCCACAAGTCACCCCATCTTGGATTCCCCTAGGTCTCTAGTTTTCGAAAATGCACAGGTTTGGTAGATTTTCCTAGGTGCCGGCTGAGCTAGAGGCCAAAATCTACAGGTAGGCACTTTGCAAAAAACAGCTCTGTTTTCTTTTAAAAAATGGGATGAGTGCACGTTGCGTTTTGGGGCGTCTCCTGTCGCGGGCGCTAGGCCTACCCACACAAGTGAGGTATAATTTTTATCGGGAGACTTGGGGGAACGCTGGGTAGAAGGAAATTTGTAGCTCCTCTCAGATTCCAGAACTTTCTGTCACCGAAATATGAGGAAAATGTGTTTTTCTAGCCAAATTTTGAGGTTTGCAAAGGATTCTGTGTAACAGAACCTGGTCAGAGCCCCACAAGTCACCCCATCTTGGATTCCCCTAGGTCTCTAGTTTTCAAAAATGCACTGGTTAGGTAGGTTTCCCAAGGTGCCGGCTGAGCTAGAGGCCAAAATCTACAGGTAGGCACTTTGCAAAAAACAGCTCTGTTTTCTTTCAAAAAATGGGATGTGTCCACGTTGCGTTTTGGGGCGTTTCCTGTCGCGGGCTCTAGGCCTACCCACACAAGTGAGGTATCATTTTTATAGGGAGACTTGGGGGAACGCTGGATGGAAGGAAATTTGTGGCTCCTCTCAGATTCCAGAACTTTCTGTCACCGAAATGTGAGGAAAATTCGTTTTTTTAGCCAAAATTTGAGGTTTGCAAAGGATTCTGGCTAACAGAACCTGGTCAGAGCCCCACAAGTCGCCCCATCTTGGATTCCCCTAGGTCTCTACTTTTAAAAAATGCACAGGTTTGGTAGGTTTTCCTAGGTGCTGGCTGAGCTAGAGGCCAAAATCTACAGGTAGGCACTTTGCAAAAAACAGCTCTGTTTTCTTTAAAAAAATGGGATGTGTCCACGTTGCGTTTTGGGGCGTCTCCTGTCGCGGGCGCTAGGCCTACCCACACAATTGAGGTATAATTTTTATCGGGAGACTTGGGGGAACGCTGGGTGGAAAGAAAATTTGTACCTCCTCTCAGATTCCAGAACTTTCTGTCACCGAAATGTGAGGAAAATGTGTTTTTTTAGCCAAATTTTGAGGTTTGCAAAGGATTCTGGGTAACAGAACCTGGTCAGAGCCCCACAAGTCACCCCATCTTGGATTCCCCTAGGTCTCTAGTTTTCAAAAATGCACTGGTTAGGTAGGTTTCCCTTGGTGCCGGCTGAGCTAGAGGCCAAAATCTACAGGTAGGCACTTTGCAAAAAACAGCTCTGTTTTCTTTCAAAAAATGGGATGTGTCCACGTTCCGTTTTGGGGCGTTTCTTGTTGCGGGCTCTAGGCCTACCCACACAAGTGAAGTATCATTTTTATCGGGAGACTTGGGGGAACGCTGGGTAGAAGGAAATTTGTGGCTCCTCTCAGATTCCAGAACTTTCTGTCACCGAAATGTGAGGAAAATGCGTTTTTTTAGCCAAAATTTGAGGTTTGCAAAGGATTCTGGGTAACAGAACCTGGTCAGAGCCCCACAAGTCGCCCCATCTTGGATTCCCCTAGGTCTCTAGTTTTAAAAAATGCACAGGTTTGGTAGGTTTTCCTAGGTGCCGGCTGAGCTAGAGGCCAAAATCTACAGGTAGGCACTTTGCAAAAAACAGCTCTGTTTTCTTTCAAAAAATGGGATGTGTCCACGTTGCGTTTTGGGGCGTCTCCTGTCGCGGGCGCTAGGCCTACCCACACAATTGAGGTATAATTTTTATCGGGAAACTTGGGGGAACGCTGGGTGGAAAGAAAATTTGTAGATCCTCTCAGATTCCAGAACTTTCTGTCACCGAAATGTGAGGAAAATGTGTTTTTTTAGCCAAATTTTGAGGTTTGCAAAGGATTCTGGGTAACAGAACCTGGTCAGAGCCCCACAAGTCACCCCATCTTGGATTCCCCTAGGTCTCTAGTTTTCAAAAATGCACTGGTTAGGTAGGTTTCCCTAGGTGCCGGCTGAGCTAGAGGCCAAAATCTACAGGTAGGCACTTTGCAAAAAACAGCTCTGTTTTCTTTCAAAAAATGGGATGTGTCCACGTTGCGTTTTGGGGCGTTTCTTGTTGCGGGCTCTAGGCCTACCCACACAAGTGAAGTATCATTTTTATCGGGAGACTTGGGGGAACGCTGGGTGGAAGGAAATTTGTGGCTCCTCTCAGATTCCAGAACTTTCTGTCACCGAAATGTGAGGAAAATGTGTTTTTTTAGCCAAATTTATTGGTTTGCAAAGGATTCTGGGTAACAGAACCTGGTCAGAGGCCCACAAGTCGCCCCATCTTGGATTCCCCTAGGTCTCTAGTTTTCAAAAATGCACAGGTTTGGTAGATTTTCCTAGGTGCCGGCTGAGCTAGAGGCCAAAATCTACAGGTAGGCACTTTGCAAAAAACAGCTCTGTTTTCTTTAAAAAAATGGGATGTGTGCACGTTGCGTTTTGGGGCGTCTCCTGTCGCAGGCGCTAGGCCTACCCACACAAGTGAGGTATAATTTTTATCGGGAGACTTGGGGGAACGCTGGGTGTATGAAAATTTGTGGCTCCTCTCAGATTCCAGAACTTTCTGTCACCAAAATGTGAGGAAAATGTGTTTTTTTAGCCAAAATTTGAGGTTTGCAAAGGATTCTGGGTAACAGAACCTGGTCAGAGCCCCACAAGTCGCCCCATCTTGGATTCCCCTAGGTCTCTAGTTTTCGAAAAAGCACAGGTTTGGTAGGTTTTCCTAGGTGCCGGCTGAGCTAGAGGCCAAAATCTACAGGTAGGCACTTTGCAAAAAACAGCTCTGTTTTCTTTAAAAAAATGGGATGTGTGCACGTTGCGTTTTGGGGCGTCTCGTGTCGTGGGCGCTAGGCCTACCCACACATGTGAGGTATAATTTTTATCGGGAGACTTGGGGGAACGCTGGGTAGAAGGAAATTTGTAGCTCCTCTCAGATTCCAGAACTTTCTGTCACCGAAATGTGAGGAAAATGTGTTTTTTTTAGCCAAATTTTTGAGGTTTGCAAAGGATTCTGGGTAACAGAACCTGGTCAGAGCCCCACAAGTCGCCCCATCTTGGATTCCCCTAGGTCTCTAGTTTTCAAAAATGCACAGGTTTGGTAGGTTTTCCTAGGTGCCGGCTGAGCTGGAGGCGAAAATCTACAGGTAGGCACATTGCAAAAAACAGCTCTGTTTTCTTTCAAAAAATGGGATGTGTCCACGTTGCGTTTTGGGGCGTCTCCTGTCGCGGGCGCTAGGCCTACCCACACAAGTGAGGTATAATTTTTATTGGGAGACTTGGGGGAACGCTGGGTGGATGGAAATTTGTAGCTCCTCTCAGATTCCAGAACTTTCTGTCACCGAAATGTGAGGAAAATGTGTTTTTTTTAGCCAAATTTTGAGGTTTGCAAAGGATTCTGGGTAACAGAACCTGGTCAGAGCCCCACAAGTCACCCCATCTTGGATTCCCCTAGGTCTCTAGTTTTCAAAAATGCACTGGTTAGGTAGGTTTCCCTAGGTGCCGGCTGAGCTAGATGCCAAAATCTACAGGTAGGCACTTTGCAAAAAACAGCTCTGTTTTCTTTCAAAAAATGGGATGTGTCCACGTTGCGTTTTGGGGCGTTTCCTGTCGCGGGCTCTAGCCCTACCCACACAAGTGAGGTATCATTTTTATCGGGAGACTTGGGGGAACGCTGGGTGGAAGGAAATTTGTGGCTCCTCTCAGATTCCAGAAGTTTCTGTCACCGAAATGTGAGGAAATTCGTTTTTTTAGCCAAAATTTGAGCTTTTGCAAAGGATTCTGGGTAACAGAACCTGGTCAGAGCCCCACAATTCACCCCATCTTGGATTCCCCTAGGTCTCTAGTTTTCAAAAATGCACAGGTTTGGTAGGTTTCCCTAGGTGCGGGCTGAGCTAGAGGCCAAAATCTACAGTTAGGCACTTTACAAAAAACAGCTCTGTTTTCTTTAATAAAATGGGATGTGTCCACGTTGCATTTTGGGGCGTCTCCTGTCGCGGGCGCTAGGCCTACCCACACAAGTGAGGTATAATTTTTATCGGGAGACTTGGGGGAACGCTGGGTGAAAGGAAATTTGTAGCTCCTCTCAGATTCTAGAACTTTCTGTCACCGAAATGTGAGGAAAATGTGTTTTTTTAGCCAAAATTTGAGGTTTGCAAAGGATTCTGGGTAACAGAACCTGGTCAGAGCCCCACAAGTCATCCCATCTTGGATTCCCCTAGGTCTCTAGTTTTCGAAAATGCACAGGTTTGGTAGATTTTCCTAGGTGCCGGCTGAGCTAGAGGCCAAAATCTACAGGTAGGCACTTTGCAAAAAACAGCTCTGTTTTCTTTAAAAAAATGGGATGTGTGCACGTTGCGTTTTGGGGCGTCTCCTGTCGCGGGCGCTAGGCCTACCCACACAAGTGAGGTATAATTTTTATCGGGAGACTTGGGGGAACGCTGGGTAGAAGGAAATTTGTAGCTCCTCTCAGATTCCAGAACTTTCTGTCACCGAAATATGAGGAAAATGTGTTTTTCTAGCCAAATTTTGAGGTTTGCAAAGGATTCTGTGTAACAGAACCTGGTCAGAGCCCCACAAGTCACCCCATCTTGGATTCCCCTAGGTCTCTAGTTTTCAAAAATGCACTGGTTAGGTAGGTTTCCCTAGGTGCCGGCTGAGCTAGAGGCCAAAATCTACAGGTAGGCACTTTGCAAAAAACAGCTCTGTTTTCTTTCAAAAAATGGGATGTGTCCACGTTGCGTTTTGGGGCGTTTCCTGTCGCGGGCTCTAGGCCTACCCACACAAGTGAGGTATCATTTTTATAGGGAGACTTGGGGGAACGCTGGATGGAAGGAAATTTGTGGCTCCTCTCAGATTCCAGAACTTTCTGTCACCGAAATGTGAGGAAAATGCGTTTTTTTAGCCAAAATTTGAGGTTTGCAAAGGATTCTGGCTAACAGAACCTGGTCAGAGCCCCACAAGTCGCCCCATCTTGGATTCCCCTAGGTCTCTACTTTTAAAAAATGCACAGGTTTGGTAGGTTTTCCTAGGTGCTGGCTGAGCTAGAGGCCAAAATCTACAGGTAGGCACTTTGCAAAAAACAGCTCTGTTTTCTTTCAAAAAATGGGATGTGTCCACGTTGCGTTTTGGGGCGTCTCCTGTCGTGGGCGCTAGGCCTACCCACACAATTGAGGTATAATTTTTATCGGGAGACTTGGGGGAACGCTGGGTGGAAAGAAAATTTGTACCTCCTCTCAGATTCCAGAACTTTCTGTCACCGAAATGTGAGGAAAATGTGTTTTTTTAGCCAAATTTTGAGGTTTGCAAAGGATTCTGGGTAACAGAACCTGGTCAGAGCCCCACAAGTCACCCCATCTTGGATTCCCCTAGGTCTCTAGTTTTCAAAAATGCACTGGTTAGGTAGGTTTCCCTAGGTGCCGGCTGAGCTAGAGGCCAAAATCTACAGGTAGGCACTTTGCAAAAAACAGCTCTGTTTTCTTTCAAAAAATGGGATGTGTCCACGTTGCGTTTTGGGGCGTTTCTTGTTACGGGCTCTAGGCCTACCCACACAAGTGAAGTATCATTTTTATCGGGAGACTTGGGGGAACGCTGGGTAGAAGGAAATTTGTGGCTCCTCTCAGATTCCAGAACTTTCTGTCACCGAAATGTGAGGAAAATGCGTTTTTTTAGCCAAAATTTGAGGTTTGCAAAGGATTCTGGGTAACAGAACCTGGTCAGAGCCCCACAAGTCGCCCCATCTTGGATTCCCCTAGGTCTCTAGTTTTAAAAAATGCACAGGTTTGGAAGGTTTTCCTAGGTGCCGGCTGAGCTAGAGGCCAAAATCTACAGGTAGGCACTTTGCAAAAAACAGCTCTGTTTTCTTTCAAAAAATTGGATGTGTCCACGTTGCGTTTTGGGGCGTCTCCTGTCGCGGGCGCTAGGCCTACCCACACAATTGAGGTATAATTTTTATCGGGAAACTTGGGGGAACGCTGGGTGGAAAGAAAATTTGTAGATCCTCTCAGATTCCAGAACTTTCTGTCACCGAAATGTGAGGAAAATGTGTTTTTTTAGCCAAATTTTGAGGTTTGCAAAGGATTCTGGGTAACAGAACCTGGTCAGAGCCCCACAAGTCAACCCATCTTGGATTCCCCTAGGTCTCTAGTTTTCAAAAATGCACTGGTTAGGTAGGTTTCCCTAGGTGCCGGCTGAGCTAGAGGCCAAAATCTACAGGTAGGCACTTTGCAAAAAACAGCTCTGTTTTCTTTCAAAAAATGGGATGTGTCCACGTTGCGTTTTGGGGCGTTTCTTGTTGCGGGCTCTAGGCCTACCCACACAAGTGAAGTATCATTTTTATCGGGAGACTTGGGGGAACGCTGGGTGGAAGGAAATTTGTGGCTCCTCTCAGATTCCAGAACTTTCTGTCACCGAAATGAGAGGAAAATGCGTTTTTTTAGCCACAATTTGAGGTTTGCAAAGGATTCTGGGTAACAGAACCTGGTCAGAGCCCCACAAGTCACCCCTTCTTGGATTCCCCTAGATCTCTAGTTTTCAAAAATGCACAGGTTAGGTAGGTTTCCCTAGGTGCCGGCTGAGCTAGAGGCCAAAATCTACAGGTAGGCACTTTGCAAAAAACAGCTCTGTTTTCTTTCAAAAAATGGGATGTGTCCACGTTGCTTTTTTGGGCGTCTTCTGTCGCGGGCGCTAGGCCTACCCACACAAGTGAGGTATCATTTTTATCGGGAGACTTGGGGGAACGCTGGGTGGAAGGAAATTTGTAGCTCCTCTCAGATTCCAGAACTTTCTGTCACCGAAATGTGAGGAAAATGTGTTTTTTTAGCCAAATTTATTGGTTTGCAAAGGATTCTGGGTAACAGAACCTGGTCAGAGCCCCACAAGTCACCCCATCTTGGAATCCCCTAGGTCTCTAGTTTTAAAAAATGCACAGGTTTGGTAGGTTTCCCTAGGTGCGGGCTGAGCTAGAGGCCAAAATCTACAGGTAGGCACTTTACAAAAAACAGCTCTGATTTCTTTCAAAAAATGGGATGTGTGCACGTTGCGTTTTGGGGCGTCTCCTGTCGCGGGAGCTAGGCCTACCCACACAAGTGAGGTATAATTTTTATCGGGAGACTTGGGGGAACGCTGGGTAGAAGGAAATTTGTAGCTCCTCTCAGATTCCAGAACTTTCTGTCACCGATATGTGAGAAAAATGCGTTTTTTTAGCCAAAATTTGAGGTTTGCAAAGGATTCTGGGGAACAGAACCTGGTCAGAGCCCCACAAGTCACCCCATCTTGGATTCCCTTAGGTCTCTAGTTTTCAAAAATGCACAGGTTTGGTAGGTTTCCCTAGGTGCCGGCTGAGCTAGAGGCCAAAATCCACAGGTAGGCACTTTGCAAAAAACAGCTCTGTTTTCTTTCAAAAAATGGGATGTGTCCACGTTTTGTTTTGGGGCGTCTCCTGTCGCGGGTGCTAGGCCTACCCACACAAGTGAGGTATCATTTTTATCGGGAGACTTGGGGGAATGCTGGGTGTATGAAAATTTGTGGCTCCTCTCAGATTCCAGAACTTTCTGTCACCAAAATGTGAGGAAAATGTGTTTTTTTTAGCCAAAATTTGAGGTTTGCAAAGGATTCTGGGTAACAGAACCTGGTCAGAGCCCCACAAGTCGCCCCATCTTGGATTCCCCTAGGTCTCTAGTTTTCGAAAAAGCACAGGTTTGGTAGGTTTTCCTAGGTGCCGGCTGAGCTAGAGGCCAAAATCTACAGGTAGGCACTTTGCAAAAAACAGCTCTGTTTTCTTTAAAAAAATGGGATGTGTGCACGTTGCGTTTTGGGGCGTCTCCTGTCGCGGGCGCTAGGCCTACCCACACATGTGAGGTATATTTTTTATCGGGAGACTTGGGGAAACGCTGGGTAGAAGGAAATTTGTAGCTCCTCTCAGATTCCAGAACTTTCTGTCACCGAAATGTGAGGAAAATGTGTTTTTTTTAGCCAAATTTTGAGGTTTGCAAAGGATTCTGGGTAACAGAACCTGGTCAGAGCCCCACAAGTCGCCCCATCTTGGATTCCCGTAGGTCTCTAGTTTTCAAAAATGCACAGGTTTGGTAGGTTTTCCTAGGTGCCGGCTGAGCTAGAGGCGAAAATCTACAGGTAGGTACATTGCAAAAAACAGCTCTGTTTTCTTTCAAAAAATGGGATGTGTCCACGTTGCGTTTTGGGGCGTCTCCTGTCGCGGGCGCTAGGCCTACCCACACAAGTGAGGTATAATTTTTATTGGGAGACTTGGGGGAACGCTGGGTGGATGGAAATTTGTAGCTCCTCTCAGATTCCAGAACTTTCTGTCACCGAAATGTGAGGAAAATGTATTTTTTTTAGCCAAATTTTGAGGTTTGCAAAGGATTCTGGGTAACAGAACCTTGTCAGAGCCCCACAAGTCACCCCATCTTGGATTCCCCTAGGTCTCTAGTTTTCAAAAATGCACTGGTTAGGTAGGTTTCCCTAGGTGCCGGCTGAGCTAGATGCCAAAATCTACAGGTAGGCACTTTGCAAAAAACAGCTCTGTTTTCTTTCAAAAAATGGGATGTGTCCACGTTGCGTTTTGGGGCGTTTCCTGTCGCGGGCTCTAGGCCTACCCACACAAGTGAGGTATCATTTTTATCGGGAGATTTGGGGGAACGCTGGGTGGAAGGAAATTTGTGGCTCCTCTCAGATTCCAGAACTTTCTGTCACCGAAATGTGAGGAAAATGTGTTTTTTTAGCCAAAATTTGAGCTTTTGCAAAGGATTCTGGGGAACAGAACCTGGTCAGAGCCCCACAAGTCACCCCATCTTGGATTCCCCTAGGTCTCTAGTTTTCAAAAATGCACAGGTTTGGTAGGTTTCCCTAGGTGCGGGCTGAGCTAGAGGCCAAAATCTACAGTTAGGCACTTTACAAAAAACAGCTCTGTTTTCTTTAATAAAATGGGATGTGTCCACGTTGCATTTTGGGGCGTCTCCTGTCGCGGGCGCTAGGCCTACCCACACAAGTGAGGTATAATTTTTATCGGGAGACTTGGGGGAACGCTGGGTGAAAGGAAATTTGTAGCTCCTCTCAGATTCTAGAACTTTCTGTCACCGAAATGTGAGGAAAATGTGTTTTTTAGCAAAAATTTGAGGTTTGTAAAGGATTCTGGGTAACAGAACCTGGTCAGAGCCCCACAAGTCACCCCATCTTGGATTCCCCTAGGTCTCTAGTTTTCGAAAATGCACAGGTTTGGTAGATTTTCCTAGGTGCCGGCTGAGCTAGAGGCCAAAATCTACAGGTAGGCACTTTGCAAAAAACAGCTCTGTTTTCTTTAAAAAAATGGGATGTGTGCACGTTGCGTTTTGGGGCGTCTCCTGTCGCGGGCGCTAGGCCTACCCACACAAGTGAGGTATAATTTTTATCGGGAGACTTGGGGGAACGCTGGGTAGAAGGAAATTTGTAGCTCCTCTCAGATTCCAGAACTTTCTGTCACCGAAATATGAGGAAAATGTGTTTTTCTAGCCAAATTTTGAGGTTTGCAAAGGATTCTGTGTAACAGAACCTGGTCAGAGCCCCACAAGTCACCCCATCTTGGATTCTCCTAGGTCTCTAGTTTTCAAAAATGCACTGGTTAGGTAGGTTTCCCTAGGTGCCGGCTGAGCTAGAGGCCAAAATCTACAGGTAGGCACTTTGCAAAAAACAGCTCTGTTTTCTTTCAAAAAATGGGATGTGTCCACGTTGCGTTTTGGGGCGTTTCCTGTCGCGGGCTCTAGGCCTACCCACACAAGTGAGGTATCATTTTTATAGGGAGACTTGGGGGAACGCTGGATGGAAGGAAATTTGTGGCTCCTCTCAGATTCCAGAACTTTCTGTCACCGAAATGTGAGGAAAATGCGTTTTTTTAGCCTAAATTTGAGGTTTGCAAAGGATTCTGGCTAACAGAACCTGGTCAGAGCCCCACAAGTCGCCCCATCTTGGATTCCCCTAGGTCTCTACTTTTAAAAAATGCACAGGTTTGGTAGGTTTTCCTAGGTGCTGGCTGAGCTAGAGGCCAAAATCTACAGGTAGGCACTTTGCAAAAAACAGCTCTGTTTTCTTTCAAAAAATGGGATGTGTCCACGTTGCGTTTTGGGGCGTCTCCTGTCGCGGGCGCTAGGCCTACCCACACAATTGAGGTATAATTTTTATCGGGAGACTTGGGGGAACGCTGGGTGGAAAGAAAATTTGTACCTCCTCTCAGATTCCAGAACTTTCTGTCACCGAAATGTGAGGAAAATGTGTTTTTTTAGCCAAATTTTGAGGTTTGCAAAGGATTCTGGGTAACAGAACCTGGTCAGAGCCCCACAAGTCACCCCATCTTGGATTCCCCTAGGTCTCTAGTTTTCAAAAATGCACTGGTTAGGTAGGTTTCCCTAGGTGCCGGCTGAGCTAGATGCCAAAATCTACAGGTAGGCACTTTGCAAAAAACAGCTCTGTTTTCTTTCAAAAAATGGGATGTGTCCACGTTGCGTTTTGGGGCGTTTCTTGTTGCGGGCTCTAGGCCTACCCACACAAGTGAAGTATCATTTTTATCGGGAGACTTGGGGGAACGCTGGGTAGAAGGAAATTTGTGGCTCCTCTCAGATTCCAGAACTTTCTGTCACCGAAATGTGAGGAAAATGCGTTTTTTTAGCCAAAATTTGAGGTTTGCAAAGGATTCTGGGTAACAGAACCTGGTCAGAGCCCCACAAGTCGCCCCATCTTGGATTCCCCTAGGTCTCTAGTTTTAAAAAATGCACAGGTTTGGTAGGTTTTCCTAGGTGCCGGCTGAGCTAGAGGCCAAAATCTACAGGTAGGCACTTTGCAAAAAACAGCTCTGTTTTCTTTCAAAAAATGGGATGTGTCCACGTTGCGTTTTGGGGCGTCTCCTGTCGCGGGCGCTAGGCCTACCCACACAATTGAGGTATAATTTTTATCGGGAAACTTGGGGGAACGCTGGGTGGAAAGAAAATTTGTAGATCCTCTCAGATTCCAGAACTTTCTGTCACCGAAATGTGAGGAAAATGTGTTTTTTTAGCCAAATTTTGAGGTTTGCAAAGGATTCTGGGTAACAGAACCTGGTCAGAGCCCCACAAGTCACCCCATCTTGCATTCCCCTAGGTCTCTAGTTTTCAAAAATGCACTGGTTAGGTAGGTTTCCCTAGGTGCCGGCTGAGCTAGAGGCCAAAATCTACAGGTAGGCACTTTGCAAAAAACAGCTCTGTTTTCTTTCAAAAAATGGGATGTGTCCACGTTGCGTTTTGGGGCGTTTCTTGTTGCGGGCTCTAGGCCTACCCACACAAGTGAAGTATCATTTTTATCGGGAGACTTGGGGGAACGCTGGGTGGAAGGAAATTTGTGGCTCCTCTCAGATTCCAGAACTTTCTGTCACCGAAATGTGAGGAAAATGCGTTTTTTTAGCCACAATTTGAGGTTTGCAAAGGATTCTGGGTAACAGAACCTGGTCAGAGCCCCACAAGTCGCCCCTTCTTGGATTCCCCTAGATCTCTAGTTTTCAAAAATGCACAGGTTAGGTAGGTTTCCCTAGGTGCCGGCTGAGCTAGAGGCCAAAATCTACAGGTAGGCACTTTGCAAAAAACAGCTCTGTTTTCTTTCAAAAAATGGGATGTGTCCACGTTGCTTTTTTGGGCGTCTTCTGTCGCGGGCGCTAGGCCTACCCACACAAGTGAGGTATCATTTTTATCGGGAGACTTGGGGGAACGCTGGGTGGAAGGAAATTTGTAGCTCCTCTCAGATTCCAGAACTTTCTGTCACCGAAATGTGAGGAAAATGTGTTTTTTTAGCCAAATTTATTGGTTTGCAAAGGATTCTGGGTAACAGAACCTGGTCAGAGCCCCACAAGTCACCCCATCTTGGAATCCCCTAGGTCTCTAGTTTTCAAAAATGCACAGGTTTGGTAGGTTTCCCTAGGTGCGGGCTGAGCTAGAGGCCAAAATCTACAGGTAGGCACTTTACAAAAAACAGCTGTTTTCTTTCAAAAAATGGGATGTGTGCACGTTGCGTTTTGGGGCGTCTCCTGTCGCGGGCGCTAGGCCTACCCACACAAGTGAGGTATAATTTTTATCGGGAGACTTGGGGGAACGCTGGGTAGAATGAAATTTGTAGCTCCTCTCAGATTCCAGAACTTTCTGTCACCGAAATATGAGGAAAATGTGTTTTTTTAGCCAAATTTTGAGGTTTGCAAAGGATTCTGGGTAACAGAACCTGGTCAGAGCCCCACAAGTCACCCCATCTTGGATTCCCCTAGGTCTCTAGTTTTCAAAAATGCACTGGTTAGGTAGGTTTCCCTAGGTGCGGGCTGAGCTAGAGGCCAAAATCTACAGGTAGGCACTTTGCAAAAAACAGATCTTTTTTCTGTCAAGAAATGGGATGTGCCCACTTTGTGTTTTGGGACATTTCCTGTCGTGGGCGCTAGGACTACCCACACAAGTGAGGTATCATTTTTATCGTGAGACTTGGGGGAACGCTGGGTGGAAGGAAATTTGTGGCTCCTCTCAGATTCCAGAACTTTCTGTCACCGAAATATAAGGAAAATGTGTTTTTTTAGCCAATTTTTGAGGTTTGCAAAGGATTCTTGGGAACAGAACCTGGTCAGAGCCCCACAAGTCACCCCATCTTGGATTCCCCTAGGTCTCTAGTTTTCAAAAATGCACAGGTTCGGTAGGTTTCCCTAGGTGCCGGCTGAGCTAGAGGCCAAAATCTACAGGTAGGCACTTTGCAAAAAACAGCTCTGTTTTCTTTCAAAAAATGGGATGTGTCCACGTTGCTTTTTTGGGCGTCTTCTGTCGCGGGCTCTAGGCCTACCCACACAAGTGAGGTATCATTTTTATCGGGAGACTTGGGGGAACGCTGGGTGGAAGGAAATTTGTAGCTCCTCTCAGATTCCAGAACTTTCTGTCACCGAAATGTTAGGAAAATGTGTTTTTTTAGCCAAATTTATTGGTTTGCAAAGGATTCTGAGTAACAGAACCTGGTCAGAGCCCCACAAGTCACCCCATCTTGGAATCCCCTAGGTCTCTAGTTTTCAAAAATGCACAGGTTTGGTAGGTTTCCCTAGGTGCGGGCTGAGCTAGAGGCCAAAATCTACAGGTAGGCACTTTGCAAAAAACAGCTCTTTTTGCTGTCAAGAAATGGGATGTGCCCACTTTGTGTTTTGGGACATTTCCTGTCGTGGGCGCTAGGACTACCCACACAAGTGAGGTATCATTTTTATCGGGAGACTTGGGGAAACGCTGTGTGGAAGAAAATTTGTGGCTCCTCTCAGATTCTAGAACTTTCTGTCACCGAAATGTGAGGAAAATATGTTTTTTTAGCCAAATGTTGAGGTTTGCAAAGGATTCTGGGGAACAGAACCTGGTCAGAGCCCCACAAGTCACCCCATCTTGGAATCCCCTAGGTCTCTAGTTTTCAAAAATGCACAGGTTTGGTAGGTTTCCATAGGTGCCGGCTGAGCTAGAGGCCAAAATCTACAGGTAGGCACTTTGCAAAAAACAGCTCTGTTTTCTGTCAAGAAATGGGATGTGCCCACTTTGTGTTTTGGGACATTTCCTGTTGCGGGCGCTAGGACTACCCACACAAGTGAGATATCATTTTTATCGGGAGACTTGGGGGAACGCTGGGTGGAAGGAAATTTGTGGCTCCTCTCAGATTCCAGAACTTTCTGTCACCGAAATATAAGGAAAATGTGTTTTTTTAGCCAAATTTTGAGGTTTGCAAAGGATTCTGGGGAACAGAACCTGGTCAGAGCCCCACAAGTCACCCCATCTTGGATTCCCCTAGGTCTCTAGTTTTCAAAAATGCACAGGTTCGGTAGGTTTTCCTAGGTGCTGGCTGAGCTAGAGGCCAAAATCTACAGGTAGAAACTTTACAAAAAACAGCTCTGTTTTCTTTCAAAAAATGGGATGTGTCCACGTTGCGTTTTGGGGCGTCTCCTGTCGCGGGCTCTAGGCCTACCCACACAAGTGAGGTATCATTTTTATCGGGAGACTTGGGGGAACGCTGGGTGGAAGGAAATTTGTATCTCCTCTCAGATTCCAGAACTTTCTGTCACCGAAATATGAGGAAAATGTCTTTTTTTAGCTAAATTTTGAGGTTTGCGAAGGATTCTGTGTAACAGAACCTGGTCAGTGCTCCACAGGTCACCCCATCTTGGATTCCCTTAGGTCTCTAGTTTTCAAAAATGCACAGGTTTAGTAGGTTTCCCTAGGTGCCGGCTGAGCTAGAGGCCAAAATCCACAGGTAGGCACTTTGCAAAAAACAGCTCTGTTTTCTTTAAAAAAATGGGATGTGTCTACGTTTTGTTTTGGGGCGTCTCCTGTCTCGGGTGCTAGGCCTACCCACACAAGTGAGGTATCATTTTTATCGGGAGACTTGGGGGAATGCTGGGTGTAAGGAAATTTGTGGCTCCTCTCAGATTCCAGAACTTTCTGTCACCGAAATGTGAGGAAAATGTGTTTTTTTAGCAAAAATTTGAGGTTTGCTAAGGATTCTGGGTAACAGAACCTGGTCAGAGCCCCACAAGTCACCCCATCTTGGATTCCCCTAGGTCTCTAGTTTCCAAAAATGCACAGGTTTGGTAGGTTTCCCTAGGTGCGGGCTGAGCTAGAGGCCAAAATCTGCAGGTAGGCACTTTGCAAAAAACAGCTCTGTTTTCTTTCAAAAAATGGGATGTGTCCACGTTGCGTTTTGGGGCATCTCCTGTCGCGGGCGCTAGGCCTACCCACACAAGTGAGGTATCATTTTTATCGGGAGACTTGGGGGAACGCTGGGTGGAAGGAAATTTGTGGCTCCTCTCAGATTCCAGAACTTTCTGTCACCGAAATGTGAGGAAAATGCATTTTTTTAGCCAAAATTTGAGGTTTGCAAAGGATTCTGTGTAACAGAACCTGGTCAGAGCCCCACAAGTCACCCCATCTTGGAATCCCCTAGGTCTCTAGTTTTCAAAAATGCACAGGCTTGATAGGTTTCCCTAGGTGCCGGCTGAGCTAGAGGCCAAAATCTACAGGTAGGCACTTTGCAAAAAACAGCTCTGTTTTCTGTCAAAAAATGGGATGTGCCCACTTTGTGTTTTGGGACATTTCCTGTCGTGGGCGCTAGGACTACCCACACAAGTGAGGTATCATTTTTTCTGGAGACTTGGGGGAAGGCTGTGTGTAAGGAAATTTATGGCTCCTCTCAGATTCCAGAACTTTCTGTCACCAAAATGTGAGGAAAATATGTTTTTTTAGCCAAATGTTGAGGTTTGCAAAGGATTCTGGGTAACAGAACCTGGTCAGAGCCCCACAAGTCGCCCCATCTTGGATTCCCCTAGGTCTCTAGTTTTCAAAAATGCACAGGTTTGGTAGATTTTCCTAGGTGCCGGCTGAGCTAGAGGCCAAAATCTACAGGTAGGCACTTTGCAAAAAACAGCTCTGTTTTCTTTAAAAAAATGGGATGTGTCCACGTTGCGTTTTGGGGCGTCTCCTGTCGCGGGCGCTAGGCCTACCCACACAATTGAGGTATAATTTTTATCGGGAGACTTGGGGGAACGCTGGGTGGAAGGAAATTTGTAGCTCTTCTCAGATTCCAGAACTTTCTGTCACCGAAATGTGAGGAAATTGTGTTTTTTTAGCCAAATTTTGAGGTTTGCAAAGGATTCTGGGTAACAGAACCTGGTCAGAGCCCCACAAGTCACCCCATCTTGGATTCCCCTAGGTCTCTAGTTTTCAAAAATGCACTGGTTAGGTAGGTTTCCCTAGGTGCCGGCTGAGCTAGAGGCCAAAATCTACAGGTAGGCACTTTGCAAAAAACAGCTCTGTTTTCTGTCAAAAAATGGGATGTGCCCACTTTGTGTTTTGGGACATTTCCTGTCGCGGGCGCTAGGCCTACCCACACAAGTGAGGTATCATTTTTATCGGGAGACTTGGGGGAACGCTGGGTGGAAGGAAATTTGTGGCTCCTCTCAGATTCCAGACCTTTCTGTCACCGAAATGTGAGGAAAATGTGTTTTTTTAGCCAAATTTTGAGGTTTGCAAAGGATTCTGGGGAACAGAACCTGGTCAGAGCCCCACAAGTCACCCCATCTTGGATTCCCCTAGGTCTCTAGTTTTCAAAAATGCACAGGTTCGGTAGGTTTTCCTAGGTGCTGGCTGAGCTAGAGGCCAAAATCTACAGGTAGAAACTTTACAAAAAACAGCTCTGTTTTCTTTCAAAAAATGGGATGTGTCCACGTTGCGTTTTGGGGCGTCTCATGTCGCGGGCTCTAGGCCTACCCACACAAGTGAGGTATCATTTTTATCGGGAGACTTGGGGGAACGCTGGGTGGAAGGAAATTTGTATCTCCTCTCAGATTCTAGAACTTTCTGTCACCGAAATATGAGGAAAATGTCTTTTTTTAGCTAAATTTTGAGGTTTGCGAAGGATTCTGTGTAACAGAACCTGGTCAGTGCTCCACAGGTCACCCCATCTTGGATTCCCTTAGGTCTCTAGTTTTCAAAAATGCACAGGTTTGGTAGGTTTCCCTAGGTGCGGGCTGAGCTAGAGGCCAAAATCTGCAGGTAGGCACTTTGCAAAAAACAGCTCTGTTTTCTTTCAAAAAATGGGATGTGTCCACGTTGCGTTTTGGGGCATCTCCTGTCGCGGGCGCTAGGCCTACCCACACAAGTGAGGTATCATTTTTATCGGGAGACTTGGGGGAACGCTGGGTGGAAGGAAATTTGTGGCTCCTCTCAGATTCCAGAACTTTCTGTCACCGAAATGTGAGGAAAATGCATTTTTTTAGCCAAAATTTGAGGTTTGCAAAGGATTCTGTGTAACAGAACCTGGTCAGAGCCCCACAAGTCACCCCATCTTGGAATCCCCTAGGTCTCTAGTTTTCAAAAATGCACAGGCTTGATAGGTTTCCCTAGGTGCCGGCTGAGCTAGAGGCCAAAATCTACAGGTAGGCACTTTGCAAAAAACAGCTCTGTTTTCTGTCAAAAAATGGGATGTGCCCACTTTGTGTTTTGGGACATTTCCTGTCGTGGGCGCTAGGACTACCCACACAAGTGAGGTATCATTTTTTCTGGAGACTTGGGGGAAGGCTGTGTGTAAGGAAATTTATGGCTCCTCTCAGATTCCAGAACTTTCTGTCACCAAAATGTGAGGAAAATATGTTTTTTTAGCCAAATGTTGAGGTTTGCAAAGGATTCTGGGTAACAGAACCTGGTCAGAGCCCCACAAGTCGCCCCATCTTGGATTCCCCTAGGTCTCTAGTTTTCAAAAATGCACAGGTTTGGTAGATTTTCCTAGGTGCCGGCTGAGCTAGAGGCCAAAATCTACAGGTAGGCACTTTGCAAAAAACAGCTCTGTTTTCTTTAAAAAAATGGGATGTGTCCACGTTGCGTTTTGGGGCGTCTCCTGTCGCGGGCGCTAGGCCTACCCACACAATTGAGGTATAATTTTTATCGGGAGACTTGGGGGAACGCTGGGTGGAAGGAAATTTGTAGCTCTTCTCAGATTCCAGAACTTTCTGTCACCGAAATGTGAGGAAATTGTGTTTTTTTAGCCAAATTTTGAGGTTTGCAAAGGATTCTGGGTAACAGAACCTGGTCAGAGCCCCACAAGTCACCCCATCTTGGATTCCCCTAGGTCTCTAGTTTTCAAAAATGCACTGGTTAGGTAGGTTTCCCTAGGTGCCGGCTGAGCTAGAGGCCAAAATCTACAGGTAGGCACTTTGCAAAAAACAGCTCTGTTTTCTGTCAAAAAATGGGATGTGCCCACTTTGTGTTTTGGGACATTTCCTGTCGCGGGCGCTAGGCCTACCCACACAAGTGAGGTATCATTTTTATCGGGAGACTTGGGGGAACGCTGGGTGGAAGGAAATTTGTGGCTCCTCTCAGATTCCAGACCTTTCTGTCACCGAAATGTGAGGAAAATGTGTTTTTTTAGCCAAATTTTGAGGTTTGCAAAGGATTCTGGGGAACAGAACCTGGTCAGAGCCCCACAAGTCACCCCATCTTGGATTCCCCTAGGTCTCTAGTTTTCAAAAATGCACAGGTTCGGTAGGTTTTCCTAGGTGCTGGCTGAGCTAGAGGCCAAAATCTACAGGTAGAAACTTTACAAAAAACAGCTCTGTTTTCTTTCAAAAAATGGGATGTGTCCACGTTGCGTTTTGGGGCGTCTCATGTCGCGGGCTCTAGGCCTACCCACACAAGTGAGGTATCATTTTTATCGGGAGACTTGGGGGAACGCTGGGTGGAAGGAAATTTGTATCTCCTCTCAGATTCTAGAACTTTCTGTCACCGAAATATGAGGAAAATGTCTTTTTTTAGCTAAATTTTGAGGTTTGCGAAGGATTCTGTGTAACAGAACCTGGTCAGTGCTCCACAGGTCACCCCATCTTGGATTCCCTTAGGTCTCTAGTTTTCAAAAATGCACAGGTTTGGTAGGTTTCCCTAGGTGCGGGCTGAGCTAGAGGCCAAAATCTGCAGGTAGGCACTTTGCAAAAAACAGCTCTGTTTTCTTTCAAAAAATGGGATGTGTCCACGTTGCGTTTTGGGGCATCTCCTGTCGCGGGCGCTAGGCCTACCCACACAAGTGAGGTATCATTTTTATCGGGAGACTTGGGGGAATGCTGGGTGGAAGGAAATTTGTGGCTCCTCTCAGATTCCAGAACTTTCTGTCACCGAAATGTGAGGAAAATGCATTTTTTTAGCCAAAATTTGAGGTTTGCAAAGGATTCTGTGTAACAGAACCTGGTCAGAGCCCCACAAGTCACCCCATCTTGGAATCCCCTAGGTCTCTAGTTTTCAAAAATGCACAGGCTTGATAGGTTTCCCTAGGTGCCGGCTGAGCTAGAGGCCAAAATCTACAGGTAGGCACTTTGCAAAAAACAGCTCTGTTTTCTGTCAAAAAATGGGATGTGCCCACTTTGTGTTTTGGGACATTTCCTGTCGTGGGCGCTAGGACTACCCACACAAGTGAGGTATCATTTTTTCTGGAGACTTGGGGGAAGGCTGTGTGTAAGGAAATTTATGGCTCCTCTCAGATTCCAGAACTTTCTGTCACCAAAATGTGAGGAAAATATGTTTTTTTAGCCAAATGTTGAGGTTTGCAAAGGATTCTGGGTAACAGAACCTGGTCAGAGCCCCACAAGTCGCCCCATCTTGGATTCCCCTAGGTCTCTAGTTTTCAAAAATGCACAGGTTTGGTAGATTTTCCTAGGTGCCGGCTGAGCTAGAGGCCAAAATCTACAGGTAGGCACTTTGTAAAAAACAGCTCTGTTTTCTTTAAAAAAATGGGATGTGTCCACGTTGCGTTTTGGGGCGTCTCCTGTCGCGGGCGCTAGGCCTACCCACACAATTGAGGTATAATTTTTATCGGGAGACTTGGGGGAACGCTGGGTGGAAGGAAATTTGTAGCTCCTCTCAGATTCCAGAACTTTCTGTCACCGAAATGTGACGAAATTGTGTTTTTTTAGCCAAATTTTGAGGTTTGCAAAGGATTCTGGGTAACAGAACCTGGTCAGAGCCCCACAAGTCACCCCATCTTGGATTCCCCTAGGTCTCTAGTTTTCAGAAATGCACTGGTTAGGTAGGTTTCCCTAGGTGCCGGCTGAGCTAGAGGCCAAAATCTACAGGTAGGCACTTTGCAAAAAACAGCTCTGTTTTCTGTCAAAAAATGGGATGTGCCCACTTTGTGTTTTGGGACATTTCCTGTCGCGGGCGCTAGGCCTACCCACACAAGTGAGGTATCATTTTTATCGGGAGACTTGGGGGAACGCTGGGTGGAAGGAAATTTGTGGCTCCTCTCAGATTCCAGACCTTTCTGTCACCGAAATGTGAGGAAAATGTGTTTTTTTAGCCAAATTTTGAGGTTTGCAAAGGATTCTGGGGAACAGAACCTGGTCAGAGCCCCACAAGTCACCCCATCTTGGATTCCCCTAGGTCTCTAGTTTTCAAAAATGCACAGGTTCGGTAGGTTTTCCTAGGTGCTGGCTGAGCTAGAGGCCAAAATCTACAGGTAGAAACTTTACAAAAAACAGCTCTGTTTTCTTTCAAAAAATGGGATATGTCCACGTTGCGTTTTGGGGCGTCTCATGTCGCGGGCTCTAGGCCTACCCACACAAGTGAGGTATCATTTTTATCGGGAGACTTGGGGGAACGCTGGGTGGAAGGAAATTTGTATCTCCTCTCAGATTCTAGAACTTTCTGTCACCGAAATATGAGGAAAATGTCTTTTTTTAGCTAAATTTTGAGGTTTGCGAAGGATTCTGTGTAACAGAACCTGGTCAGTGCTCCACAGGTCACCCATCTTGGATTCCCTTAGGTCTCTAGTTTTCAAAAATGCACAGGTTTGGTAGGTTTCCCTAGGTGTGGGCTGAGCTAGAGGCCAAAATCTGCAGGTAGGCACTTTGCAAAAAACAGCTCTGTTTTCTTTCAAAAAATGGGATGTGTCCACGTTGCGTTTTGGGGCATCTCCTGTCGCGGGCGCTAGGCCTACCCACACAAGTGAGGTATCATTTTTATCGGGAGACTTGGGGGAACGCTGGGTGGAAGGAAATTTGTGGCTCCTCTCAGATTCCAGAACTTTCTGTCACCGAAATGTGAGGAAAATGCATTTTTTTAGCCAAAATTTGAGGTTTGCAAAGGATTCTGTGTAACAGAACCTGGTCAGAGCCCCACAAGTCACCCCATCTTGGAATCCCCTAGGTCTCTAGTTTTCAAAAATGCACAGGCTTGATAGGTTTCCCTAGGTGCCGGCTGAGCTAGAGGCCAAAATCTACAGGTAGGCACTTTGCAAAAAACAGCTCTGTTTTCTGTCAAAAAATGGGATGTGCCCACTTTGTGTTTTGGGACATTTCCTGTCGTTGGCGCTAGGACTACCCACACAAGTGAGGTATCATTTTTTCTGGAGACTTGGGGGAAGGCTGTGTGTAAGGAAATTTATGGCTCCTCTCAGATTCCAGAACTTTCTGTCACCGAAATGTGAGGAAAATATGTTTTTTTAGCCAAATGTTGAGGTTTGCAAAGGATTCTGGGTAACAGAACCTGGTCAGAGCCCCACAAGTCGCCCCATCTTGGATTCCCCTAGGTCTCTAGTTTTCATAAATGCCCAGGTTTGGTAGATTTTCCTAGGTGCCGGCTGAGCTAGATGCCAAAATCTACAGGTAGGCACTTTGCAAAAAACAGCTCTGTTTTCTTTCAAAAAATGGGATGTGTCCACGTTGCGTTTTGGGGCGTCTCCTGTCGCGGGCGCTAGGCCTACCCACACAATTGAGGTATAATGTTTATCGGGAGACTTGGGGGAACGCTGGGTGGAAGGAAATTTGTAGCTCCTCTCAGATTCCAGAACTTTCTGTCACCGAAATGTGAGGAAATTGTGTTTTTTTAGCCAAATTTTGAGGTTTGCAAAGGATTCTGGGTAACAGAACCTGGTCAGAGCCCCACAAGTCACCCCATCTTGGATTCCCCTAGGTCTCTAGTTTTCAAAAATGCACTGGTTAGGTAGGTTTCCCTAGGTGCCGGCTGAGCTAGAGGCCAAAATCTACAGGTAGGCACTTTGCAAAAAACAGCTCTGTTTTCTGTCAAAAAATGGGATGTGCCCACTTTGTGTTTTGGGACATTTCCTGTCGCGGGCGCTAGGCCTACCCTCACAAGTGAGGTATCATTTTTATCGGGAGACTTGGGGGAACGCTGGGTGGAAGGAAATTTGTGGCTCCTCTCAGATTCCAGACCTTTCTGTCACCGAAATGTGAGGAAAATGTGTTTTTTTAGCCAAATTTTGAGGTTTGCAAAGGATTCTGGGGAACAGAACCTGGTCAGAGCCCCACAAGTCACCCCATCTTGGATTCCCCTAGGTCTCTAGTTTTCAAAAATGCACAGGTTCGGTAGGTTTTCCTAGGTGCTGGCTGAGCTAGAGGCCAAAATCTACAGGTAGAAACTTTACAAAAAACAGCTCTGTATTCTTTCAAAAAATGGGATGTGTCCACGTTGCGTTTTGGGGCGTCTCATGTCGCGGGCTCTAGGCCTACCCACACAAGTGAGGTATCATTTTTATCGGGAGACTTGGGGGAACGCTGGGTGGAAGGAAATTTGTATCTCCTCTCAGATTCCAGAACTTTCTGTCACCGAAATATGAGGAAAATGTCTTTTTTTAGCTAAATTTTGAGGTTTGCGAAGGATTCTGTGTAACAGAACCTGGTCAGTGCTCCACAGGTCACCCCATCTTGGATTCCCTTAGGTCTCTAGTTTTCAAAAATGCACAGGTTTAGTAGGTTTCCCTAGGTGCCGGCTGAGCTAGAGGCCAAAATCCACAGGTAGGCACTTTGCAAAAAACAGCTCTGTTTTCTTTAAAAAAATGGGATGTGTCTACGTTTTGTTTTGGGGCGTCTCCTGTCGCGGGTGCTAGGCCTACCCACACAAGTGAGGTATCATTTTTATCGGGAGACTTGGGGGAATGCTGGGTGTAAGGAAATTTGTGGCTCCTCTCAGATTCCAGAACTTTCTGTCACCGAAATGTGAGGAAAATGTGTTTTTTTAGCAAAAATTTGAGGTTTGCAAAGGATTCTGGGTAACAGAACCTGGTCAGAGCCCCACAAGTCACCCCATCTTGGATTCCCCTAGGTCTCTAGTTTCCAAAAATGCACAGGTTTGGTAGGTTTCCCTAGGTGCGGGCTGAGCTAGAGGCCAAAATCTGCAGGTAGGCACTTTGCAAAAAAAAACAGCTCTGTTTTCTTTCAAAAAATGGGATGTGTCCACGTTGCGTTTTGGGGCGTCTCCTGTCGCGGGCGCTAGGCCTACCCACACAAGTGAGGTATCATTTTTATCGGGAGACTTGGGGGAACGCTGGGTGGAAGGAAATTTGTGGCTCCTCTCAGATTCCAGAACTTTCTGTCACCGAAATGTGAGGAAAATGCATTTTTTTAGCCAACATTTGAGGTTTGCAAAGGATTCTGTGTAACAGAACCTGGTCAGAGCCCCACAAGTCACCCCATCTTGGAATCCCCTAGGTCTCTAGTTTTCAAAAATGCACAGGCTTGATAGGTTTCCCTAGGTGCCGGCTGAGCTAGAGGCCAAAATCTACAGGTAGGCACTTTGCAAAAAACAGCTCTGTTTTCTGTCAAAAAATGGGATGTGCCCACTTTGTGTTTTGGGACATTTCCTGTCGTGGGCGCTAGGACTACCCACACAAGTGAGGTATCATTTTTTCGGGAGACTTGGGGGAAGGCTGTGTGGAAGGAAATTTATGGCTCCTCTCAGATTCCAGAACTTTCTGTCACCGAAATGTGAGGAAAATATGTTTTTTTAGCCAAATGTTGAGGTTTGCAAAGGATTCTGGGTAACAGAACCTGGTCAGAGCCCCACAAGTCGCCCCATCTTGGATTCCCCTAGGTCTCTAGTTTTCAAAAATGCACAGGTTTGGTAGATTTTCCTAGGTGCCGGCTGAGCTAGAGGCCAAAATCTACAGGTAGGCACTTTGCAAAAAACAGCTCTGTTTTCTTTCAAAAAATGGGATGTGTCCACGTTGCGTTTTGGGGCGTCTCCTGTCGCGGGCGCTAGGCCTACCCACACAATTGAGGTATAATTTTTATCGGGAGACTTTGGGGAACGCTGGGTGGAAGGAAATTTGTAGCTCCTCTCAGATTCCAGAACTTTCTGTCACCGAAATGTGAGGAAATTGTGTTTTTTTAGCCAAATTTTGAGGTTTGCAAAGGATTCTGGGTAACAGAACCTGGTCAGAGCCCCACAAGTCACCCCATCTTGGATTCCCCTAGGTCTCTAGTTTTCAAAAATGCACTGGTTAGGTAGGTTTCCTTAGGTGCCGGCTGAGCTAGAGGCCAAAATCTACAGGTAGGCACTTTGCAAAAAACAGCTCTGTTTTCTGTCAAAAAATGGGATGTGCCCACTTTGTGTTTTGGGACATTTCCTGTCGCGGGCGCTAGGCCTACCCACACAAGTGAGGTATCATTTTTATCGGGAGACTTGGGGGAACGCTGGGTGGAAGGAAATTTGTGGCTCCTCTCAGATTCCAGAACTTTCTGTCACCGATATGTGAGAAAAATGCGTTTTTTTAGCCAAAATTTGAGGTTTGCAAAGGATTCTGGGGAACAGAACCTGGTCAGAGCCCCACAAGTCACCCCATCTTGGATTCCCTTAGGTCTCTAGTTTTCAAAAATGCACAGGTTTGGTAGGTTTCCCTAGTGCCGGCTGAGCTAGAGGCCAAAATCCACAGGTAGGCACTTTGCAAAAAACAGCTCTGTTTTCTTTCATAAAATGGGATGTGTCCACGTTTTGTTTTGGGGCGTCTCCTGTCGCGGGTGCTAGGCCTACCCACACAATTGAGGTATCATTTTTATCGGGAGACTTGGGGGAATGCTGGGTGTATGGAAATTTGTGGCTCCTCTCAGATTCCAGAACTTTCTGTCACCGAAATGTGAGGAAAATGTGTTTTTTTAGCCAAAATTTGAGGTTTGCAAAGGATTCTGGGTAACAGAACCTGGTCAGAGCCCCACAAGTCGCCCCATCTTGGATTCCCCTAGGTCTCTAGTTTTCGAAAATGCACAGGTTTGGTAGGTTTTCCTAGGTGCCGGCTGAGCTAGAGGACAAAATCTACTGGTAGGCACTTTGCAAAAAACAGCTCTGTTTTCTGTCAAAAAATGGGATGTGTGCACGTTGCGTTTTGGGGCGACTCCTGTCGCGGGCGCTAGGCCTACCCACACAAGTGAGGTATAATTTTTATCGGGAGACTTGGGGGAACGCTGGGTAGAAGGAAATTTGTAGCTCCTCTCAGATTCCAGAACTTTCTGTCACCGAAATATGAGGAAAATGTGTTTTTTTAGCCAAATTTTGAGGTTTGCAAAGGATTCTGGGTAACAGAACCTGGTCAGAGCCCCACAAGTCACCCCATCTTGGATTCCCCTAGGTCTCTAGTTTTCAAAAATGCACTGGTTAGGTAGGTTTCCCTAGGTGCCGGCTGAGCTAGAGGCCAAAATCTACAGGTAGGCACTTTGCATAAAACAGCTCTGTTTTCCTTGAAAAAATGGGATGTGTCCACGTTGCGTTTTGGGGCGTTTCCTGTCGCGGGCTCTAGGCCTACCCACACAAGTGAGGTATCATTTTTATCGGGAGACTTGGGGGAACGCTGGGTGGAAGGAAATTTGTGGCTCCTCTCAGATTCCAGAACTTTCTGTCACCGAAATGAGAGGAAAATGCGTTTTTTTAGCCAAAATTTGAGGTTTGCAAAGGATTCTGGGTAACAGAACCTGGTCAGAGCCCCACAAGTCGCCCCATCTTGGATTCCCCTAGGTCTCTAGTTTAAAAAAATGCACAGGTTTGGTAGGTTTTCCTAGGTGCCGGCTGAGCTAGAGGCCAAAATCTACAGGTAGGCACTTTGCAAAAAACAGCTCTGTTTTCTTTCAAAAAATGGGATGTGTCCACGTTGTGTTTTGGGGCGTCTCCTGTCGCGGGCGCTAGGCCTACCCACACAATTGAGGTATAATTTTTATCGGGAGACTTGGGGGAACGCTGGGTGGAAAGAAAATTTGTAGCTCCTCTCAGATTCCAGAACTTTCTGTCACCGAAATGTGAGGAAAATGTGTTTTTTTTAGCCAAATTTTGAGGTTTGCAAAGGATTCTGGGTAACAGAACCTGGTCAGAGCCCCACAAGTCGCCCCATCTTGGATTCCCCTAGGTCTCTAGTTTTCAAAAATGCACTGGTTAGGTAGGTTTCCCTAGCTGCCGGCTGAGCTAGAGGCCAAAATCTACAGGTAGGCACTTTGCAAAAAACAGCTCTGTTTTCTTTCAAAAAATGGGATGTGTCCACGTTGCGTTTTGGGGCGTTTCTTGTTGCGGGCTCTAGGCCTACCCACACAAGTGAAGTATCATTTTTATCGGGAGACTTGGGGGAACGCTGGGTGGAAGGAAATTTGTGGCTCCTCTCAGATTCCAGAACTTTCTGTCACTGAAATGTGAGGAAAATGCATTTTGTTAGCCAAAATTTGAGGTTTGCAAAGGATTCTGGGTAACAGAACCTGGTCAGAGCCCCACAAGTCACCCCATCTTGGATTCCCCTAGGTCTCTAGTTTTAAAAAATGCACAGGTTTGGTATGTTTCCCTAGGTGCGGGCTGAGCTAGAGGCCAAAATCTACAGGTAGGCACTTTACAAAAAACAGCTCTGTTTTCTTTAAAAAAATGGGATGTGTCCACGTTGCATTTTGGGGCGTCTCCTGTCGCGGGCGCTAGGCCTACCCACACAAGTGAGGTATCATTTTTATTGGGAGACTTGGGGGAACGCTAGGTGGAAGGAAATTTGTGGCTCCTCTCAGATTCCAGAACTTTCTGTCATCGAAATGTGAGGAAAATGCGTTTTTTTAGCCACAATTTGAGGTTTGCAAAGGATTCTGGGTAACAGAACCTGGTCAGAGCCCCACAAGTCGCCCCTTCTTGGATTCCCCTAGATCTCTAGTTTTCAAAAATGCACTGGTTAGGTAGGTTTCCCTAGGTGCCGGCTGAGCTAGAGGCCAAAATCTACAGGTAGGCACTTTGCAAAAAACAGCTCTGTTTTCTTTCAAAAAATGGGATGTGTCCACGTTGCTTTGTTGGGCGTCTTCTGTCGCGGGCGCTAGGCCTACCCACACAAGTGAGGTATCATTTTTATCGGGAGACTTGGGGGAACGCTGGGTGGAAGGAAATTTGTAGCTCCTCTCAGATTCCAGAACTTTCTGTCACCGAAATGTGAGGAAAATGTGTTTTTTTAGCCAAATTTATTGGTTTGCAAAGGATTCTGGGTAACAGAACCTGGTCAGAGCCCCACAAGTCACCCCATCTTGGAATCCCCTAGGTCTCTAGTTTTCAAAAATGCACAGGTTTGGTAGGTTTCCCTAGGTGCGGGCTGAGCTAGAGGCCAAAATCTACAGGTAGGCACTTTGCAAAAAACAGCTCTGTTTTCTTTCAAAAAATGGGATGTGTCCACGTTGCGTTTTGGGGCGTTTCTTGTTGCGGGCTCTAGGCCTACCCACACAAGTGAAGTATCATTTTTATCGGGAGACTTGGGGGAACGCTGGGTGGAAGGAAATTTGTGGCTCCTCTCAGATTCCAGAACTTTCTGTCACTGAAATGTGAGGAAAATGCATTTTTTTAACCAAAATTTGAGGTTTGCAAAGGATTCTGGGTAACAGAACCTGGTCAGAGCCCCACAAGTCACCCCATCTTGGATTCCCCTAGGTCTCTAGTTTTAAAAAATGCACAGGTTTGGTATGTTTCCCTAGGTGCGGGCTGAGCTAGAGGCCAAAATCTACAGGTAGGCACTTTACAAAAAACAGCTCTGTTTTCTTTAAAAAAATGGGATGTGTCCACGTTGCATTTTGGGGCGTCTCCTGTCGCGGGCGCTAGGCCTACCCACACAAGTGAGGTATCATTTTTATTGGGAGACTTGGGGGAACGCTAGGTGGAAGGAAATTTGTGGCTCCTCTCAGATTCCAGAACTTTCTGTCATCGAAATGTGAGGAAAATGCGTTTTTTTAGCCACAATTTGAGGTTTGCAAAGGATTCTGGGTAACAGAACCTGGTCAGAGCCCCACAAGTCGCCCCTTCTTGGATTCCCCTAGATCTCTAGTTTTCAAAAATGCACTGGTTAGGTAGGTTTCCCTAGGTGCCGGCTGAGCTAGAGGCCAAAATCTACAGGTAGGCACTTTGCAAAAAACAGCTCTGTTTTCTTTCAAAAAATGGGATGTGTCCACGTTGCTTTGTTGGGCGTCTTCTGTCGCGGGCGCTAGGCCTACCCACACAAGTGAGGTATCATTTTTATCGGGAGACTTGGGGGAACGCTGGGTGGAAGGAAATTTGTAGCTCCTCTCAGATTCCAGAACTTTCTGTCACCGAAATGTGAGGAAAATGTGTTTTTTTAGCCAAATTTATTGGTTTGCAAAGGATTCTGGGTAACAGAACCTGGTCAGAGCCCCACAAGTCACCCCATCTTGGAATCCCCTAGGTCTCTAGTTTTCAAAAATGCACAGGTTTGGTAGGTTTCCCTAGGTGCGGGCTGAGCTAGAGGCCAAAATCTACAGGTAGGCACTTTGCAAAAAACAGCTCTTTTTTTTGTGAAGAAATGGGATGTGCCCACTTTGTGTTTTGGGACATTTCCTGTCGTGGGCGCTAGGACTACCCACACAAGTGAAGTATCATTTTTATCGGGAGACTTGGGGGAACGCTGTGGGGAAGAAAATTTGTGGCTCCTCTCAGATTCTAGAACTTTCTGTCACCGAAATGTGAGGAAAATATGTTTTTTTAACCAAATGTTGAGGTTTGCAAAGGATTCTGGGGAACAGAACCTGGTCAGAGCCCCACAAGTCACCCCATCTTGGAATCCACTAGGTCTCTAGTTTTCAAAAATGCACAGGTTTGGTAGGTTTCCATAGGTGCCGGCTGAGCTAGAGGCCAAAATCTACAGGTAGGCACTTTGCAAAAAACAGCTCTGTTTTCTGTCAAGAAATGGGATGTGCCCACTTTGTGTTTTGGGACATTTCCTGTTGCGGGCGCTAGGACTACCCACACAAGTGAGATATCATTTTTATCGGGAGACTTGGGGGAACGCTGGGTGGAAGGAAATTTATGGCTCCTCTCAGATTCCAGAACTTTCTGTCACCGAAATATAAGGAAAATGTGTTTTTTTAGCCAATTTTTGAGGTTTGCAAAGGATTCTGGGGAACAGAACCTGGTCAGAGCCCCACAAGTCACCCCATCTTGGATTCCCCTAGGTCTCTAGTTTTCAAAAATGCACAGGTTCGGTAGGTTTCCCTAGGTGCCGGCTGAGCTAGAGGCCAAAATCTACAGGTAGGCACTTTGCAAAAAACAGCTCTGTTTTCTTTCAAAAAATGGGATGTGTCCACGTTGCTTTTTTGGGCGTCTTCTGTCGCGGGCTCTAGGCCTACCCACACAAGTGAGGTATCATTTTTATCGGGAGACTTGGGGGAACGCTGGGTGGAAGGAAATTTGTAGCTCCTCTCAGATTCCAGAACTTTCTGTCACCGAAATGTTAGGAAAATGTGTTTTTTTAGCCAAATTTATTGGTTTGCAAAGGATTCTGGGTAACAGAACCTGGTCAGAACCCCACAAGTCACCCCATCTTGGAATCCCCTAGGTCTCTAGTTTTAAAAAATGCACAGGTTTGGTAGGTTTCCCTAGGTGCGGGCTGAGCTAGAGGCCAAAATCTACAGGTAGGCACTTTGCAAAAAACAGCTCTTTTTTCTGTCAAGAAATGGGATGTGCCCACTTTGTGTTTTGGGACATTTCCTGTCGTGGGCGCTAGGACTACCCAAACAAGTGAGGTATCATTTTTATCGGGAGACTTGGGGGAACGCTGGGTGGAAGAAAATTTGTTGCTCCTCTCAGATTCTAGAACTTTCTGTCACCGAAATGTGAGGAAAAAATGTTTTTTTAGCCAAATGTTGAGGTTTGCAAAGGATTCTGGGGAACAGAACCTGGTCAGAGCCCCACAAGTCACCCCATCTTGGAATCCCCTAGGTCTCTAGTTTTCAAAAATGCACAGGTTTGGTAGGTTTCCATAGGTGCCGGCTGAGCTAGAGGCCAAAATCTACAGGTAGGCACTTTGGAAAAAACAGCTATGTTTTCTGTCAAGAAATGGGATGTGCCCACTTTGTGTTTTGGGACATTTCCTGTTGCGGGCGCTAGGCCTACCCACACAAGTGAGGTATCATTTTTATCGGGAGACTTGGGGGAATGCTGGGTGTATGGAAATTTGTGGCTCCTCTCAGATTCCAGAACTTTCTGTCACCGAAATGTGAGGAAAATGTGTTTTTTTAGCCAAAATTTTAGGTTTGCAAAGGATTCTGGGTAACAGAACCTGGTCAGAGCCCCACAAGTCGCCCCATCTTGGATTCCCCTAGGTCTCTAGTTTTCGAAAATGCACAGGTTTGGTAGGTTTTCATAGGTGCCGGCTGAGATAGAGGCCAAAATCTACAGGTAGGCACTTTGCAAAAAACAGCTCTGTTTCCTTTAAAAAAATGGGATGTGTGCACGTTGCGTTTTGGGGCGTCTCCTGTCGCGGGCGCTAGGCCTACCCACACAAGTGAGGTATAATTTTTATCGGGAGACTTGGGGGAACGCTGGGTAGAAGGAAATTTGTAGCTCCTCTCAGATTCCAGAACTTTCTGTCACCGAAATATGAGGAAAATGTGTTTTTTTAGCCAAATTTTGAGGTTTGCAAAGGATTCTGGGTAACAGAACCTGGTCAGAGCCCCACAAGTCACCCCATCTTGGATTCCCCTAGGTCTCTAGTTTTCAAAAATGCACTGGTTAGGTAGGTTTCCCTAGGTGCCGGCTGAGCTAGAGGCCAAAATCTACAGGTAGGCACTTTGCAAAAAACAGCTCTGTTTTCTTTAAAAAAATGGGATGTGTCCACGTTGCGTTTTGGGGCGTTTCCTGTCGCGGGCGCTAGGCCTACCCACACAAATGAGGTATAATTTTTATCGGGAGACTTGGGGGAACGCTGGGTGGAAGGAAATTTGTAGCTCCTCTCAGATTCCAGAACTTTCTGTCACCGAAATGTGAGGAAAATTTGTTTTTTTTAGCCAAATTTTGAGGTTTGCAAAGGATTCTGGGTAACAGAACCTGGTCAGAGCCCCACAAGTCGCCCCATCATGGACTCCCCTAGGTCTCTAGTTTTCAAAAATGCACAGGTTTGGTAGGTTTTCCTAGGTGCCGGCTGAGCTAGAGGCGAAAATCTACAGGTAGGCACATTGCAAAAAACAGCTCTGTTTTCTTTCAAAAAATGGGATGTGTCCACGTTGCGTTTTGGGGCGTATCCTGTCGCGGGCGCTAGGCCTACCCACACAAGTGAGGTATAATTTTTATCGGGAGACTTGGGGGAACGCTGGATGGATGGAAATTTGTAGCTCCTCTCAGATTCCAGAACTTTCTGTCACCGAAATGTGAGGAAAATGTGTTTTTTTTTAGCCAAATTTTGAGGTTTGCAAAGGATTCTGGGTAACAGAACCTGGTCAGAGCCCCACAAGTCACCCCATCTTGGATTCCCCTAGGTCTCTAGTTTTCAAAAATGCACTGGTTAGGTAGGTTTCCCTAGGTGCCGGCTGAGCTAGATGCCAAAATCTACAGGTAGGCACTTTGCAAAAAACAGCTCTGTTTTCTTTAAAAAAATGGGATGTGTCCACGTTGCGTTTTGGGGCGTTTCCTGTCGCGGGCTCTAGGCCTACCCACACAAGTGAGGTATCATTTTTATCGGGAGACTTGGGGGAACGCTGGGTGGAAGGAAATTTGTGGCTCCTCTCAGATTCCAGAACTTTCTGTCACCGAAATGTGAGGAAAATGCGTTTTTTTAGCCAAAATTTGAGCTTTTGCAAAGGATTCTGGGTAACAGAACCTGGTCAGAGCCCCACAATTCACCCCATCTTGGATTCCCCTAGGTCTCTAGTTTTAAAAAATGCACATGTTTGGTAGGTTTCCCTAGGTGCGGGCTGAGCTAGAGGCCAAAATCTACAGTTAGGCACTTTACAAAAAACAGCTCTGTTTTCTTTAATAAAATGGGATGTGTCCACGTTGCATTTTGGGGCGTCTCCTGTCGCGGGCGCTAGGCCTACCCACACAAGTGAGGTATAATTTTTATCGGGGGACTTGGGGGAAAGCTGGGTGAAAGGAAATTTGTAGCTCCTCTCAGATTCTAGAACTTTCTGTCACCGAAATGTGAGGAAAATGTGTTTTTTTAGCCAAAATTTGAGGTTTGCAAAGGATTCTGGGTAACAGAACCTGGTCAGAGCCCCACAAGTCGCCCCATCTTGGATTCCCCTAGGTCTCTAGTTTTCGAAAATGCACAGGTTTGGTAGGTTTTCCTAGGTGCCGGCTGAGCTAGAGGCCAAAATCTACAGGTAGGCACTTTGCAAAAAACAGCTCTGTTTTCTGTCAAAAAATGGGATGTGTGCACGTTGCGTTTTGGGGCGTCTCCTGTCGCGGGCGCTAGGCCTACCCACACAAGTGAGGTATAATTTTTATCGGGAGACTTGGGGGAACGCTGGGTAGAAGGAAATTTGTAGCTCCTCTCAGATTCCAGAACTTTCTGTCACCGAAATGTGAGGAAAATGTGTTTTTTTAGCAAAAATTTGAGGTTTGCTAAGGATTCTGGGTAACAGAACCTGGTCAGAGCCCCACAAGTCACCCCATCTTGGATTCCCCTAGGTCTCTAGTTTCCAAAAATGCACAGGTTTGGTAGGTTTCCCTAGGTGCGGGCTGAGCTAGAGGCCAAAATCTGCAGGTAGGCACTTTGCAAAAAACAGCTCTGTTTTCTTTCAAAAAATGGGATGTGTCCACGTTGCGTTTTGGGGCATCTCCTGTCGCGGGCGCTAGGCCTACCCACACAAGTGAGGTATCATTTTTATCGGGAGACTTGGGGGAACGCTGGGTGGAAGGAAATTTGTGGCTCCTCTCAGATTCCAGAACTTTCTGTCACCGAAATGTGAGGAAAATGCATTTTTTTAGCCAAAATTTGAGGTTTGCAAAGGATTCTGTGTAACAGAACCTGGTCAGAGCCCCACAAGTCACCCCATCTTGGAATCCCCTAGGTCTCTAGTTTTCAAAAATGCACAGGCTTGATAGGTTTCCCTAGGTGCCGGCTGAGCTAGAGGCCAAAATCTACAGGTAGGCACTTTGCAAAAAACAGCTCTGTTTTCTGTCAAAAAATGGGATGTGCCCACTTTGTGTTTTGGGACATTTCCTGTCGTGGGCGCTAGGACTACCCACACAAGTGAGGTATCATTTTTTCTGGAGACTTGGGGGAAGGCTGTGTGTAAGGAAATTTATGGCTCCTCTCAGATTCCAGAACTTTCTGTCACCAAAATGTGAGGAAAATATGTTTTTTTAGCCAAATGTTGAGGTTTGCAAAGGATTCTGGGTAACAGAACCTGGTCAGAGCCCCACAAGTCGCCCCATCTTGGATTCCCCTAGGTCTCTAGTTTTCAAAAATGCACAGGTTTGGTAGATTTTCCTAGGTGCCGGCTGAGCTAGAGGCCAAAATCTACAGGTAGGCACTTTGCAAAAAACAGCTCTGTTTTCTTTAAAAAAATGGGATGTGTCCACGTTGCGTTTTGGGGCGTCTCCTGTCGCGGGCGCTAGGCCTACCCACACAATTGAGGTATAATTTTTATCGGGAGACTTGGGGGAACGCTGGGTGGAAGGAAATTTGTAGCTCTTCTCAGATTCCAGAACTTTCTGTCACCGAAATGTGAGGAAATTGTGTTTTTTTAGCCAAATTTTGAGGTTTGCAAAGGATTCTGGGTAACAGAACCTGGTCAGAGCCCCACAAGTCACCCCATCTTGGATTCCCCTAGGTCTCTAGTTTTCAAAAATGCACTGGTTAGGTAGGTTTCCCTAGGTGCCGGCTGAGCTAGAGGCCAAAATCTACAGGTAGGCACTTTGCAAAAAACAGCTCTGTTTTCTGTCAAAAAATGGGATGTGCCCACTTTGTGTTTTGGGACATTTCCTGTCGCGGGCGCTAGGCCTACCCACACAAGTGAGGTATCATTTTTATCGGGAGACTTGGGGGAACGCTGGGTGGAAGGAAATTTGTGGCTCCTCTCAGATTCCAGAACTTTCTGTCACCGAAATGTGAGGAAAATGCATTTTTTTAGCCAAAATTTGAGGTTTGCAAAGGATTCTGTGTAACAGAACCTGGTCAGAGCCCCACAAGTCACCCCATCTTGGAATCCCCTAGGTCTCTAGTTTTCAAAAATGCACAGGCTTGATAGGTTTCCCTAGGTGCCGGCTGAGCTAGAGGCCAAAATCTACAGGTAGGCACTTTGCAAAAAACAGCTCTGTTTTCTGTCAAAAAATGGGATGTGCCCACTTTGTGTTTTGGGACATTTCCTGTCGTGGGCGCTAGGACTACCCACACAAGTGAGGTATCATTTTTATCGGGAGACTTGGGGGAACGCTGGGTGGAAGGAAATTTGTATCTCCTCTCAGATTCTAGAACTTTCTGTCACCGAAATATGAGGAAAATGTCTTTTTTTAGCTAAATTTTGAGGTTTGCGAAGGATTCTGTGAAACAGAACCTGGTCAGTGCTCCACAGGTCACCCCATCTTGGATTCCCTTAGGTCTCTAGTTTTCAAAAATGCACAGGTTTGGTAGGTTTCCCTAGGTGCGGGCTGAGCTAGAGGCCAAAATCTGCAGGTAGGCACTTTGCAAAAAACAGCTCTGTTTTCTTTCAAAAAATGGGATGTGTCCACGTTGCGTTTTGGGGCATCTCCTGTCGCGGGCGCTAGGCCTACCCACACAAGTGAGGTATCATTTTTATCGGGAGACTTGGGGGAACGCTGGGTGGAAGGAAATTTGTGGCTCCTCTCAGATTCCAGAACTTTCTGTCACCGAAATGTGAGGAAAATGCATTTTTTTAGCCAAAATTTGAGGTTTGCAAAGGATTCTGTGTAACAGAACCTGGTCAGAGCCCCACAAGTCACCCCATCTTGGAATCCCCTAGGTCTCTAGTTTTCAAAAATGCACAGGCTTGATAGGTTTCCCTAGGTGCCGGCTGAGCTAGAGACCAAAATCTACAGGTAGGCACTTTGCAAAAAACAGCTCTGTTTTCTGTCAAAAAATGGGATGTGCCCACTTTGTGTTTTGGGACATTTCCTGTCGTGGGCGCTAGGACTACCCACACAAGTGAGGTATCATTTTTTCTGGAGACTTGGGGGAAGGCTGTGTGTAAGGAAATTTATGGCTCCTCTCAGATTCCAGAACTTTCTGTCACCGAAATGTGAGGAAAATATGTTTTTTTAGCCAAATGTTGAGGTTTGCAAAGGATTCTGGGTAACAGAACCTGGTCAGAGCCCCACAAGTCGCCCCATCTTGGATTCCCCTAGGTCTCTAGTTTTCAAAAATGCACAGGTTTGGTAGATTTTCCTAGGTGCCGGCTGAGCTAGATGCCAAAATCTACAGGTAGGCACTTTGCAAAAAACAGCTCTGTTTTCTTTCAAAAAATGGGATGTGTCCACGTTGCGTTTTGGGGCGTCTCCTGTCGCGGGCGCTAGGCCTACCCACACAATTGAGGTATAATTTTTATCGGGAGACTTGGGGGAACGCTGGGTGGAAGGAAATTTGTACCTCCTCTCAGATTCCAGAACTTTCTGTCACCGAAATGTGAGGAAATTGTGTTTTTTTAGCCAAATTTTGAGGTTTGCAAAGGATTCTGGGTAACAGAACCTGGTCAGAGCCCCACAAGTCACCCCATCTTGGATTCCCCTAGGTCTCTAGTTTTCAAAAATGCACTGGTTAGGTAGGTTTCCCTAGGTGCCGGCTGAGCTAGAGGCCAAAATCTACAGGTAGGCACTTTGCAAAAAACAGCTCTGTTTTCTGTCAAAAAATGGGATGTGCCCACTTTGTGTTTTGGGACATTTCCTGTCGCGGGCGCTAGGCCTACCCACACAAGTGAGGTATCATTTTTATCGGGAGACTTGGGGGAACGCTGGGTGGAAGGAAATTTGTGGCTCCTCTCAGATTCCAGACCTTTCTGTCACCGAAATGTGAGGAAAATGTGTTTTTTTAGCCAAATTTTGAGGTTTGCAAAGGATTCTGGGGAACAGAACCTGGTCAGAGCCCAACAAGTCACCCCATCTTGGATTCCCCTAGGTCTCTAGTTTTCAAAAATGCACAGGTTCGGTAGGTTTTCCTAGGTGCTGGCTGAGCTAGAGGCCAAAATCTACAGGTAGAAACTTTACAAAAAACAGCTCTGTTTTCTTTCAAAAAATGGGATGTGTCCACGTTGCGTTTTGGGGCGTCTCATGTCGCGGGCTCTAGGCCTACCCACACAAGTGAGGTATCATTTTTATCGGGAGACTTGGGGGAACGCTGGGTGGAAGGAAATTTGTATCTCCTCTCAGATTCCAGAACTTTCTGTCACCGAAATATGAGGAAAATGTCTTTTTTTAGCTAAATTTTGAGGTTTGCGAAGGATTCTGTGTAACAGAACCTGGTCAGTGCTCCACAGGTCACCCCATCTTGGATTCCCTTAGGTCTCTAGTTTTCAAAAATGCACAGGTTTAGTAGGTTTCCCTAGGTGCCGGCTGAGCTAGAGGCCAAAATCCACAGGTAGGCACTTTGCAAAAAACAGCTCTGTTTTCTTTAAAAAAATGGGATGTGTCTACGTTTTGTTTTGGGGCGTCTCCTGTCGCGGGTGCTAGGCCTACCCACACAAGTGAGGTATCATTTTTATCGGGAGACTTGGGGGAATGCTGGGTGTAAGGAAATTTGTGGCTCCTCTCAGATTCCAGAACTTTCTGTCACCGAAATGTGAGGAAAATGTGTTTTTTTAGCAAAAATTTGAGGTTTGCAAAGGATTCTGGGTAACAGAACCTGGTCAGAGCCCCACAAGTCACCCCATCTTGGATTCCCCTAGGTCTCTAGTTTCCAAAAATGCACAGGTTTGGTAGGGTTCCCTAGGTGCGGGCTGAGCTAGAGGCCAAAATCTGCAGGTAGGCACTTTGCAAAAAAAAACAGCTCTGTTTTCTTTCAAAAAATGGGATGTGTCCACGTTGCGTTTTGGGGCGTCTCCTGTCGCGGGCGCTAGGCCTACCCACACAAGTGAGGTATCATTTTTATCGGGAGACTTGGGGGAACGCTGGGTGGAAGGAAATTTGTGGCTCCTCTCAGATTCCAGAACTTTCTGTCACCGAAATGTGAGGAAAATGCATTTTTTTAGCCAACATTTGAGGTTTGCAAAGGATTCTGTGTAACAGAACCTGGTCAGAGCCCCACAAGTCACCCCATCTTGGAATCCCCTAGGTCTCTAGTTTTCAAAAATGCACAGGCTTGATAGGTTTCCCTAGGTGCCGGCTGAGCTAGAGGCCAAAATCTACAGGTAGGCACTTTGCAAAAAACAGCTCTGTTTTCTGTCAAAAAATGGGATGTGCCCACTTTGTGTTTTGGGACATTTCCTGTCGTGGGCGCTAGGACTACCCACACAAGTGAGGTATCATTTTTTCGGGAGACTTGGGGGAAGGCTGTGTGGAAGGAAATTTATGGCTCCTCTCAGATTCCAGAACTTTCTGTCACCGAAATGTGAGGAAAATATGTTTTTTTAGCCAAATGTTGAGGTTTGCAAAGGATTCTGGGTAACAGAACCTGGTCAGAGCCCCACAAGTCGCCCCATCTTGGATTCCCCTAGGTCTCTAGTTTTCAAAAATGCACAGGTTTGGTAGATTTTCCTAGGTGCCGGCTGAGCTAGAGGCCAAAATCTACAGGTAGGCACTTTGCAAAAAACAGCTCTGTTTTCTTTCAAAAAATGGGATGTGTCCACGTTGCGTTTTGGGGCGTCTCCTGTCGCGGGCGCTAGGCCTACCCACACAATTGAGGTATAATTTTTATCGGGAGACTTTGGGGAACGCTGGGTGGAAGGAAATTTGTAGCTCCTCTCAGATTCCAGAACTTTCTGTCACTGAAATGTGAGGAAATTGTGTTTTTTTAGCCAAATTTTGAGGTTTGCAAAGGATTCTGGGTAACAGAACCTGGTCAGAGCCCCACAAGTCACCCCATCTTGGATTCCCCTAGGTCTCTAGTTTTCAAAAATGCACTGGTTAGGTAGGTTTCCCTAGGTGCCGGCTGAGCTAGAGGCCAAAATCTACAGGTAGGCACTTTCCAAAAAACAGCTCTGTTTTCTGTCAAAAAATGGGATGTGCCCACTTTGTGTTTTGGGACATTTCCTGTCGCGGGCGCTAGGCCTACCCACACAAGTGAGGTATCATTTTTATCGGGAGACTTGGGGGAACGCTGGGTGGAAGGAAATTTGTGGCTCCTCTCAGATTCCAGAACTTTCTGTCACCGATATGTGAGAAAAATGCGTTTTTTAGCCAAAATTTGAGATTTGCAAAGGATTCTGGGGAACAGAACCTGGTCAGAGCCCCACAAGTCACCCCATCTTGGATTCCCTTAGGTCTCTAGTTTTCAAAAATGCACAGGTTTGGTAGGTTTCCCTAGTGCCGGCTGAGCTAGAGGCCAAAATCCACAGGTAGGCACTTTGCAAAAAACAGCTCTGTTTTCTTTCAAAAAATGGGATGTGTCCATGTTTTGTTTTGGGGCGTCTCCTGTCGCGGGTGCTAGGCCTACCCACACAATTGAGGTATCATTTTTATCGGGAGACTTGGGGGAATGCTGGGTGTATGGAAATTTTTGGCTCCTCTCAGATTCCAGAACTTTCTGTCACCGAAATGTGAGGAAAATGTGTTTTTTTAGCCAAAATTTGAGGTTTGCAAAGGATTCTGGGTAACAGAACCTGGTCAGAGCCCCACAAGTCGCCCCATCTTGGATTCCCCTAGGTCTCTAGTTTTCGAAAATGCACAGGTTTGGTAGGTTTTCCTAGGTGCCGGCTGAGCTAGAGGACAAAATCTACTGGTAGGCACTTTGCAAAAAACAGCTCTGTTTTCTGTCAAAAAATGGGATGTGTGCACGTTGCGTTTTGGGGCGACTCCTGTCGCGGGCGCTAGGCCTACCCACACAAGTGAGGTATAATTTTTATCGGGAGACTTGGGGGAACGCTGGGTAGAAGGAAATTTGTAGCTCCTCTCAGATTCCAGAACTTTCTGTCACCGAAATATGAGGAAAATGTGTTTTTTTAGCCAAATTTTGAGGTTTGCAAAGGATTCTGGGTAACAGAACCTGGTCAGAGCCCCACAAGTCACCCCATCTTGGATTCCCCTAGGTCTCTAGTTTTCAAAAATGCACTGGTTAGGTAGGTTTCCCTAGGTGCCGGCTGAGCTAGAGGCCAAAATCTACAGGTAGGCACTTTGCATAAAACAGCTCTGTTTTCCTTTAAAAAATGGGATGTGTCCACGTTGCGTTTTGGGGCGTTTCCTGTCGCGGGCTCTAGGCCTACCCACACAAGTGAGGTATCATTTTTATCGGGAGACTTGGGGGAACGCTGGGTGGAAGGAAATTTGTGGCTCCTCTCAGATTCCAGAACTTTCTGTCACCGAAATGTGAGGAAAATGCGTTTTTTTAGCCAAAATTTGAGGTTTGCAAAGGATTCTGTGTAACAGAACCTGGTCAGAGCCCCACAAGTCGCCCCATCTTGGATTCCCCTAGGTCTCTAGTTTAAAAAAATGCACAGGTTTGGTAGGTTTTCCTAGGTGCCGGCTAAGCTAGAGGCCAAAATCTACAGGTAGGCACTTTGCAAAAAACAGCTCTGTTTTCTTTCAAAAAATGGGATGTGTCCACGTTGCGTTTTGGGGCGTCTCCTGTCGCGGGCGCTAGGCCTACCCACACAATTGAGGTATAATTTTTATCGGGAGACTTGGGGGAACGCTGGGTGGAAAGAAAATTTGTAGCTCCTCTCAGATTCCAGAACTTTCTGTCACCGAAATGTGAGGAAAATGTGTTTTTTTAGCCAAATTTTGAGGTTTGCAAAGGATTCTGGGTAACAGAACCTGGTCAGAGCCCCACAAGTCGCCCCATCTTGGATTCCCCTAGGTCTCTAGTTTTCAAAAATGCACTGGTTAGGTAGGTTTCCCTAGCTGCCGGCTGAGCTAGAGGCCAAAATCTACAGGTAGGCACTTTGCAAAAAACAGCTCTGTTTTCTTTCAAAAAATGGGATGTGTCCACGTTGCGTTTTGGGGCGTTTCTTGTTGCGGGCTCTAGGCCTACCCACACAAGTGAAGTATCATTTTTATCGGGAGACTTGGGGGAACGCTGGGTGGAAGGAAATTTGTGGCTCCTCTCAGATTCCAGAACTTTCTGTCACTGAAATGTGAGGAAAATGCATTTTTTTAGCCAAAATTTGAGGTTTGCAAAGGATTCTGGGTAACAGAACCTGGACAGAGCCCCACAAGTCACCCCATCTTGGATTCCCCTAGGTCTCTAGTTTTAAAAAACGCACAGGTTTGGTATGTTTCCCTAGGTGCGGGCTGAGCTAGAGGCCAAAATCTACAGGTAGGCACTTTACAAAAAACAGCTCTGTTTTCTTTAAAAAAATGGGATGTGTCCACGTTGCATTTTGGGGCGTCTCCTGTCGCGGGCGCTAGGCCTACCCACACAAGTGAGGTATCATTTTTATTGGGAGACTTGGGGGAACGCTAGGTGGAAGGAAATTTGTGGCTCCTCTCAGATTCCAGAACTTTCTGTCATCGAAATGAGAGGAAAATGCGTTTTTTTAGCCACAATTTGAGGTTTGCAAAGGATTCTGGGTAACAGAACCTGGTCAGAGCCCCACAAGTCGCCCCTTCTTGGATTCCCCTAGATCTCTAGTTTTCAAAAATGCACTGGTTAGGTAGGTTTCCCTAGGTGCCGGCTGAGCTAGAGGCCAAAATCTACAGGTAGGCACTTTGCAAAAAACAGCTCTGTTTTCTTTCAAAAAATGGGATGTGTCCACGTTGCTTTGTTGGGCGTCTTCTGTCGCGGGCGCTAGGCCTACCCACACAAGTGAGGTATCATTTTTATCGGGAGACTTGGGGGAACGCTGGGTGGAAGGAAATTTGTAGCTCCTCTCAGATTCCAGAACTTTCTGTCACCGAAATGTGAGGAAAATGTGTTTTTTTAGCCAAATTTATTGGTTTGCAAAGGATTCTGGGTAACAGAACCTGGTCAGAGCCCCACAAGTCACCCCATCTTGGAATCCCCTAGGTCTCTAGTTTTCAAAAATGCACAGGTTTGGTAGGTTTCCCTAGGTGCGGGCTGAGCTAGAGGCCAAAATCTACAGGTAGGCACTTTGCAAAAAACAGCTCTTTTTTTTGTGAAGAAATGGGATGTGCCCACTTTGTGTTTTGGGACATTTCCTGTCGTGGGCGCTAGGACTACCCACACAAGTGAAGTATCATTTTTATCGGGAGACTTGGGGGAACGCTGTGGGGAAGAAAATTTGTGGCTCCTCTCAGATTCTAGAACTTTCTGTCACCGAAATGTGAGGAAAATATGTTTTTTTAGCCAAATGTTGAGGTTTGCAAAGGATTCTGGGGAACAGAACCTGGTCAGAGCCCCACAAGTCACCCCATCTTGGAATCCACTAGGTCTCTAGTTTTCAAAAATGCACAGGTTTGGTAGGTTTCCATAGGTGCCGGCTGAGCTAGAGGCCAAAATCTACAGGTAGGCACTTTGCAAAAAACAGCTCTGTTTTCTGTCAAGAAATGGGATGTGCCCACTTTGTGTTTTGGGACATTTCCTGTTGCGGGCGCTAGGACTACCCACACAAGTGAGATATCATTTTTATCGGGAGACTTGATGGAACGCTGGGTGGAAGGAAATTTATGGCTCCTCTCAGATTCCAGAACTTTCTGTCACCGAAATATAAGGAAAATGTGTTTTTTTAGCCAATTTTTGAGGTTTGCAAAGGATTCTGGGGAACAGAACCTGGTCAGAGCCCCACAAGTCACCCCATCTTGGATTCCCCTAGGTCTCTAGTTTTCAAAAATGCACAGGTTCGGTAGGTTTCCCTAGGTGCCGGCTGAGCTAGAGGCCAAAATCTACAGGTAGGCACTTTGCAAAAAACAGCTCTGTTTTCTTTCAAAAAATGGGATGTGTCCACGTTGCTTTTTTGGGCGTCTTCTGTCGCGGGCTCTAGGCCTACCCACACAAGTGAGGTATCATTTTTATCGGGAGACTTGGGGGAACGCTGGGTGGAAGGAAATTTGTAGCTCCTCTCAGATTCCAGAACTTTCTGTCACCGAAATGTTAGGAAAATGTGTTTTTTTAGCCAAATTTATTGGTTTGCAAAGGATTCTGGGTAACAGAACCTGGTCAGAACCCCACAAGTCACCCCATCTTGGAATCCCCTAGGTCTCTAGTTTTAAAAAATGCACAGGTTTGGTAGGTTTCCCTAGGTGCGGGCTGAGCTAGAGGCCAAAATCTACAGGTAGGCACTTTGCAAAAAACAGCTCTTTTTTCTGTCAAGAAATGGGATGTGCCCACTTTGTGTTTTGGGACATTTCCTGTCGTGGGCGCTAGGACTACCCAAACAAGTGAGGTATCATTTTTATCGGGAGACTTGGGGGAACGCTGGGTGGAAGAAAATTTGTGGCTCCTCTCAGATTCTAGAACTTTCTGTCACCGAAATGTGAGGAAAATATGTTTTTTTAGCCAAATGTTGAGGTTTGCAAAGGATTCTGGGGAACAGAACCTGGTCAGAGCCCCACAAGTCACCCCATCTTGGAATCCCCTAGGTCTCTAGTTTTCAAAAATGCACAGGTTTGGTAGGTTTCCATAGGTGCCGGCTGAGCTAGAGGCCAAAATCCACAGGTAGGCACTTTGGAAAAAACAGCTATGTTTTCTGTCAAGAAATGGGATGTGCCCACTTTGTGTTTTGGGACATTTCCTGTTGCGGGCGCTAGGCCTACCCACACAAGTGAGGTATCATTTTTATCGGGAGACTTGGGGGAATGCTGGGTGTATGGAAATTTGTGGCTCCTCTCAGATTCCAGAACTTTCTGTCACCGAAATGTGAGGAAAATGTGTTTTTTTAGCCAAAATTTTAGGTTTGCAAAGGATTCTGGGTAACAGAACCTGGTCAGAGCCCCACAAGTCGCCCCATCTTGGATTCCCCTAGGTCTCTAGTTTTCGAAAATGCACAGGTTTGGTAGGTTTTCATAGGTGCCGGCTGAGATAGAGGCCAAAATCTACAGGTAGGCACTTTGCAAAAAACAGCTCTGTTTTCTTTAAAAAAATGGGATGTGTGCACGTTGCGTTTTGGGGCGTCTCCTGTCGCGGGCGCTAGGCCTACCCACACAAGTGAGGTATAATTTTTATCGGGAGACTTGGGGGAACGCTGGGTAGAAGGAAATTTGTAGCTCCTCTCAGATTCCAGAACTTTCTGTCACCGAAATATGAGGAAAATGTGTTTTTTTAGCCAAATTTTGAGGTTTGCAAAGGATTCTGGGTAACAGAACCTGGTCAGAGCCCCACAAGTCACCCCATCTTGGATTCCCCTAGGTCTCTAGTTTTCAAAAATGCACTGGTTAGGTAGGTTTCCCTAGGTGCCGGCTGAGCTAGAGGCCAAAATCTACAGGTAGGCACTTTGCAAAAAACAGCTCTGTTTTCTTTAAAAAAATGGGATGTGTCCACGTTGCGTTTTGGGGCGTTTCCTGTCGCGGGCGCTAGGCCTACCCACACAAATGAGGTATAATTTTTATCGGGAGACTTGGGGGAACGCTGGGTGGAAGGAAATTTGTAGCTCCTCTCAGATTCCAGAACTTTCTGTCACCGAAATGTGAGGAAAATTTGTTTTTTTTAGCCAAATTTTGAGGTTTGCAAAGGATTCTGGGTAACAGAACCTGGTCAGAGCCCCACAAGTCGCCCCATCATGGACTCCCCTAGGTCTCTAGTTTTCAAAAATGCACAGGTTTGGTAGGTTTTCCTAGGTGCCGGCTGAGCTAGAGGCGAAAATCTACAGGTAGGCACATTGCAAAAAACAGCTCTGTTTTCTTTCAAAAAATGGGATGTGTCCACGTTGCGTTTTGGGGCGTATCCTGTCGCGGGCGCTAGGCCTACCCACACAAGTGAGGTATAATTTTTATCGGGAGACTTGGGGGAACGCTGGATGGATGGAAATTTGTAGCTCCTCTCAGATTCCAGAACTTTCTGTCACCGAAATGTGAGGAAAATGTGTTTTTTTTAGCCAAATTTTGAGGTTTGCAAAGGATTCTGGGTAACAGAACCTGGTCAGAGCCCCACAAGTCACCCCATCTTGGATTCCCCTAGGTCTCTAGTTTTAAAAAATGCACTGGTTAGGTAGGTTTCCCTAGGTGCCGGCTGAGCTAGATGCCAAAATCTACAGGTAGGCACTTTGCAAAAAACAGCTCTGTTTTCTTTAAAAAAATGGGATGTGTCCACGTTGCGTTTTGGGGCGTTTCCTGTCGCGGGCTCTAGGCCTACCCACACAAGTGAGGTATCATTTTTATCGGGAGACTTGGGGGAACGCTGGGTGGAAGGAAATTTGTGGCTCCTCTCAGATTCCAGAACTTTCTGTCACCGAAATGTGAGGAAAATGCGTTTTTTTAGCCAAAATTTGAGCTTTTGCAAAGGATTCTGGGTAACAGAACCTGGTCAGAGCCCCACAATTCACCCCATCTTGGATTCCCCTAGGTCTCTAGTTTTAAAAAATGCACATGTTTGGTAGGTTTCCCTAGGTGCGGGCTGAGCTAGAGGCCAAAATCTACAGTTAGGCACTTTACAAAAAACAGCTCTGTTTTCTTTAATAAAATGGGATGTGTCCACGTTGCATTTTGGGGCGTCTCCTGTCGCGGGCGCTAGGCCTACCCACACAAGTGAGGTATAATTTTTATCGGGGGACTTGGGGGAACGCTGGGTGAAAGGAAATTTGTAGCTCCTCTCAGATTCTAGAACTTTCTGTCACCGAAATGTGAGGAAAATGTGTTTTTTTAGCCAAAATTTGAGGTTTGCAAAGGATTCTGGGTAACAGAACCTGGTCAGAGCCCCACAAGTCGCCCCATCTTGGATTCCCCTAGGTCTCTAGTTTTCGAAAATGCACAGGTTTGGTAGGTTTTCCTAGGTGCCGGCTGAGCTAGAGGCCAAAATCTACAGGTAGGCACTTTGCAAAAAACAGCTCTGTTTTCTGTCAAAAAATGGGATGTGTGCACGTTGCGTTTTGGGGCGTCTCCTGTCGCGGGCGCTAGGCCTACCCACACAAGTGAGGTATAATTTTTATCGGGAGACTTGGGGGAACGCTGGGTAGAAGGAAATTTGTAGCTCCTCTCAGATTCCAGAACTTTCTGTCACCGAAATGTGAGGAAAATGTGTTTTTTTAGCAAAAATTTGAGGTTTGCTAAGGATTCTGGGTAACAGAACCTGGTCAGAGCCCCACAAGTCACCCCATCTTGGATTCCCCTAGGTCTCTAGTTTCCAAAAATGCACAGGTTTGGTAGGTTTCCCTAGGTGCGGGCTGAGCTAGAGGCCAAAATCTGCAGGTAGGCACTTTGCAAAAAACAGCTCTGTTTTCTTTCAAAAAATGGGATGTGTCCACGTTGCGTTTTGGGGCATCTCCTGTCGCGGGCGCTAGGCCTACCCACACAAGTGAGGTATCATTTTTATCGGGAGACTTGGGGGAACGCTGGGTGGAAGGAAATTTGTGGCTCCTCTCAGATTCCAGAACTTTCTGTCACCGAAATGTGAGGAAAATGCATTTTTTTAGCCAAAATTTGAGGTTTGCAAAGGATTCTGTGTAACAGAACCTGGTCAGAGCCCCACAAGTCACCCCATCTTGGAATCCCCTAGGTCTCTAGTTTTCAAAAATGCACAGGCTTGATAGGTTTCCCTAGGTGCCGGCTGAGCTAGAGGCCAAAATCTACAGGTAGGCACTTTGCAAAAAACAGCTCTGTTTTCTGTCAAAAAATGGGATGTGCCCACTTTGTGTTTTGGGACATTTCCTGTCGTGGGCGCTAGGACTACCCACACAAGTGAGGTATCATTTTTTCTGGAGACTTGGGGGAAGGCTGTGTGTAAGGAAATTTATGGCTCCTCTCAGATTCCAGAACTTTCTGTCACCAAAATGTGAGGAAAATATGTTTTTTTAGCCAAATGTTGAGGTTTGCAAAGGATTCTGGGTAACAGAACCTGGTCAGAGCCCCACAAGTCGCCCCATCTTGGATTCCCCTAGGTCTCTAGTTTTAAAAAATGCACAGGTTTGGTAGGTTTTCCTAGGTGCCGGCTGAGCTAGAGGCCAAAATCTACAGGTAGGCACTTTGCAAAAAACAGCTCTGTTTTCTGTCAAAAAATGGGATGTGCCCACTTTGTGTTTTGGGACATTTCCTGTCGTGGGCGCTAGGACTACCCACACAAGTGAGGTATCATTTTTATCGGGAGACTTGGGGGAACGCTGGGTGGAAGGAAATTTGTATCTCCTCTCAGATTCTAGAACTTTCTGTCACCGAAATATGAGGAAAATGTCTTTTTTTAGCTAAATTTTGAGGTTTGCGAAGGATTCTGTGAAACAGAACCTGGTCAGTGCTCCACAGGTCACCCCATCATGGATTCCCTTAGGTCTCTAGTTTTCAAAAATGCACAGGTTTGGTAGGTTTCCCTAGGTGCGGGCTGAGCTAGAGGCCAAAATCTGCAGGTAGGCACTTTGCAAAAAACAGCTCTGTTTTCTTTCAAAAAATGGGATGTGTCCACGTTGCGTTTTGGGGCATCTCCTGTCGCGGGCGCTAGGCCTACCCACACAAGTGAGGTATCATTTTTATCGGGAGACTTGGGGGAACGCTGGGTGGAAGGAAATTTGTGGCTCCTCTCAGATTCCAGAACTTTCTGTCACCGAAATGTGAGGAAAATGCATTTTTTTAGCCAAAATTTGAGGTTTGCAAAGGATTCTGTGTAACAGAACCTGGTCAGAGCCCCACAAGTCACCCCATCTTGGAATCCCCTAGGTCTCTAGTTTTCAAAAATGCACAGGTTTGATAGGTTTCCCTAGGTGCCGGCTGAGCTAGAGGCCAAAATCTACAGGTAGGCACTTTGCAAAAAACAGCTCTGTTTTCTGTCAAAAAATGGGATGTGCCCACTTTGTGTTTTGGGACATTTCCTGTCGTGGGCGCTAGGACTACCCACACAAGTGAGGTATCATTTTTTCTGGAGACTTGGGGGAAGGCTGTGTGTAAGGAAATTTATGGCTCCTCTCAGATTCCAGAACTTTCTGTCACCGAAATGTGAGGAAAATATGTTTTTTTAGCCAAATGTTGAGGTTTGCAAAGGATTCTGGGTAACAGAACCTGGTCAGAGCCCCACAAGTCGCCCCATCTTGGATTCCCCTAGGTCTCTAGTTTTCAAAAATGCACAGGTTTGGTAGATTTTCCTAGGTGCCGGCTGAGCTAGATGCCAAAATCTACAGGTAGGCACTTTGCAAAAAACAGCTCTGTTTTCTTTCAAAAAATGGGATGTGTCCACATTGCGTTTTGGGGCGTCTCCTGTCGCGGGCGCTAGGCCTACCCACACAATTGAGGTATAATTTTTATCGGGAGACTTGGGGGAACGCTGGGTGGAAGGAAATTTGTACCTCCTCTCAGATTCCAGAACTTTCTGTCACCGAAATGTGAGGAAATTGTGTTTTTTTAGCCAAATTTTGAGGTTTGCAAAGGATTCTGGGTAACAGAACCTGGTCAGAGCCCCACAAGTCACCCCATCTTGGATTCCCCTAGGTCTCTAGTTTTCAAAAATGCACTGGTTAGGTAGGTTTCCCTAGGTGCCGGCTGAGCTAGAGGCCAAAATCTACAGGTAGGCACTTTGCAAAAAACAGCTCTGTTTTCTGTCAAAAAATGGGATGTGCCCACTTTGTGTTTTGGGACATTTCCTGTCGCGGGCGCTAGGCCTACCCACACAAGTGAGGTATCATTTTTATCGGGAGACTTGGGGGAACGCTGGGTGGAAGGAAATTTGTGGCTCCTCTCAGATTCCAGACCTTTCTGTCACCGAAATGTGAGGAAAATGTGTTTTTTTAGCCAAATTTTGAGGTTTGCAAAGGATTCTGGGGAACAGAACCTGGTCAGAGCCCCACAAGTCACCCCATCTTGGATTCCCCTAGGTCTCTAGTTTTCAAAAATGCACAGGTTCGGTAGGTTTTCCTAGGTGCTGGCTGAGCTAGAGGCCAAAATCTACAGGTAGAAACTTTACAAAAAACAGCTCTGTTTTCTTTCAAAAAATGGGATGTGTCCACGTTGCGTTTTGGGGCGTCTCATGTCGCGGGCTCTAGGCCTACCCACACAAGTGAGGTATCATTTTTATCGGGAGACTTGGGGGAACGCTGGGTGGAAGGAAATTTGTATCTCCTCTCAGATTCCAGAACTTTCTGTCACCGAAATATGAGGAAAATGTCTTTTTTTAGCTAAATTTTGAGGTTTGCGAAGGATTCTGTGTAACAGAACCTGGTCAGTGCTCCACAGGTCACCCCATCTTGGATTCCCTTAGGTCTCTAGTTTTCAAAAATGCACAGGTTTAGTAGGTTTCCCTAGGTGCCGGCTGAGCTAGAGGCCAAAATCCACAGGTAGGCACTTTGCAAAAAACAGCTCTGTTTTCTTTAAAAAAATGGGATGTGTCTACGTTTTGTTTTGGGGCGTCTCCTGTCGCGGGTGCTAGGCCTACCCACACAAGTGAGGTATCATTTTTATCGGGAGACTTGGGGGAATGCTGGGTGTAAGGAAATTTGTGGCTCCTCTCAGAGTCCAGAACTTTCTGTCACCGAAATGTGAGGAAAATGTGTTTTTTTAGCAAAAATTTGAGGTTTGCAAAGGATTCTGGGTAACAGAACCTGGTCAGAGCCCCACAAGTCACCCCATCTTGGATTCCCCTAGGTCTCTAGTTTCCAAAAATGCACAGGTTTGGTAGGGTTCCCTAGGTGCGGGCTGAGCTAGAGGCCAAAATCTACAGGTAGGCACTTTGCAAAAAAAAACAGCTCTGTTTTCTTTCAAAAAATGGGATGTGTCCACGTTGCGTTTTGGGGCGTCTCCTGTCGCGGGCGCTAGGCCTACCCACACAAGTGAGGTATCATTTTTATCGGGAGACTTGGGGGAACGCTGGGTGGAAGGAAATTTGTGGCTCCTCTCAGATTCCAGAACTTTCTGTCACCGAAATGTGAGGAAAATGCATTTTTTTAGCCAACATTTGAGGTTTGCAAAGGATTCTGTGTAACAGAACCTGGTCAGAGCCCCACAAGTCACCCCATCTTGGAATCCCCTAGGTCTCTAGTTTTCAAAAATGCACAGGCTTGATAGGTTTCCCTAGGTGCCGGCTGAGCTAGAGGCCAAAATCTACAGGTAGGCACTTTGCAAAAAACAGCTCTGTTTTCTGTCAAAAAATGGGATGTGCCCACTTTGTGTTTTGGGACATTTCCTGTCGTGGGCGCTAGGACTACCCACACAAGTGAGGTATCATTTTTTCGGGAGACTTGGGGGAAGGCTGTGTGGAAGGAAATTTATGGCTCCTCTCAGATTCCAGAACTTTCTGTCACCGAAATGTGAGGAAAATATGTTTTTTTAGCCAAATGTTGAGGTTTGCAAAGGATTCTGGGTAACAGAACCTGGTCAGAGCCCCACAAGTCGCCCCATCTTGGATTCCCCTAGGTCTCTAGTTTTCAAAAATGCACAGGTTTGGTAGATTTTCCTAGGTGCCGGCTGAGCTAGAGGCCAAAATCTACAGGTAGGCACTTTGCAAAAAACAGCTCTGTTTTCTTTCAAAAAATGGGATGTGTCCACGTTGCGTTTTGGGGCGTCTCCTGTCGCGGGCGCTAGGCCTACCCACACAATTGAGGTATAATTTTTATCGGGAGACTTTGGGGAACGCTGGGTGGAAGGAAATTTGTAGCTCCTCTCAGATTCCAGAACTTTCTGTCACTGAAATGTGAGGAAATTGTGTTTTTTTAGCCAAATTTTGAGGTTTGCAAAGGATTCTGGGTAACAGAACCTGGTCAGAGCCCCACAAGTCACCCCATCTTGGATTCCCCTAGGTCTCTAGTTTTCAAAAATGCACTGGTTAGGTAGGTTTCCCTAGGTGCCGGCTGAGCTAGAGGCCAAAATCTACAGGTAGGCACTTTCCAAAAAACAGCTCTGTTTTCTGTCAAAAAATGGGATGTGCCCACTTTGTGTTTTGGGACATTTCCTGTCGCGGGCGCTAGGCCTACCCACACAAGTGAGGTATCATTTTTATCGGGAGACTTGGGGGAACGCTGGGTGGAAGGAAATTTGTGGCTCCTCTCAGATTCCAGAACTTTCTGTCACCGATATGTGAGAAAAATGCGTTTTTTAGCCAAAATTTGAGGTTTGCAAAGGATTCTGGGGAACAGAACCTGGTCAGAGCCCCACAAGTCACCCCATCTTGGATTCCCTTAGGTCTCTAGTTTTCAAAAATGCACAGGTTTGGTAGGTTTCCCTAGTGCCGGCTGAGCTAGAGGCCAAAATCCACAGGTAGGCACTTTGCAAAAAACAGCTCTGTTTTCTTTCAAAAAATGGGATGTGTCCATGTTTTGTTTTGGGGCGTCTCCTGTCGCGGGTGCTAGGCCTACCCACACAATTGAGGTATCATTTTTATCGGGAGACTTGGGGGAATGCTGGGTGTATGGAAATTTTTGGCTCCTCTCAGATTCCAGAACTTTCTGTCACCGAAATGTGAGGAAAATGTGTTTTTTTAGCCAAAATTTGAGGTTTGCAAAGGATTCTGGGTAACAGAACCTGGTCAGAGCCCCACAAGTCGCCCCATCTTGGATTCCCCTAGGTCTCTAGTTTTCGAAAATGCACAGGTTTGGTAGGTTTTCCTAGGTGCCGGCTGAGCTAGAGGACAAAATCTACTGGTAGGCACTTTGCAAAAAACAGCTCTGTTTTCTGTCAAAAAATGGGATGTGTGCACGTTGCGTTTTGGGGCGACTCCTGTCGCGGGCGCTAGGCCTACCCACACAAGTGAGGTATAATTTTTATCGGGAGACTTGGGGGAACGCTGGGTAGAAGGAAATTTGTAGCTCCTCTCAGATTCCAGAACTTTCTGTTACCGAAATATGAGGAAAATGTGTTTTTTTAGCCAAATTTTGAGGTTTGCAAAGGATTCTGGGTAACAGAACCTGGTCAGAGCCCCACAAGTCACCCCATCTTGGATTCCCCTAGGTCTCTAGTTTTCAAAAATGCACTGGTTAGGTAGGTTTCCCTAGGTGCCGGCTGAGCTAGAGGCCAAAATCTACAGGTAGGCACTTTGCATAAAACAGCTCTGTTTTCCTTTAAAAAATGGGATGTGTCCACGTTGCGTTTTGGGGCGTTTCCTGTCGCGGGCTCTAGGCCTACCCACACAAGTGAGGTATCATTTTTATCGGGAGACTTGGGGGAACGCTGGGTGGAAGGAAATTTGTGGCTCCTCTCAGATTCCAGAACTTTCTGTCACCGAAATGTGAGGAAAATGCGTTTTTTTAAGCCAAAATTTGAGGTTTGCAAAGGATTCTGTGTAACAGAACCTGGTCAGAGCCCCACAAGTCGCCCCATCTTGGATTCCCCTAGGTCTCTAGTTTAAAAAAATGCACAGGTTTGGTAGGTTTTCCTAGGTGCCGGCTAAGCTAGAGGCCAAAATCTACAGGTAGGCACTTTGCAAAAAACAGCTCTGTTTTCTTTCAAAAAATGGGATGTGTCCACGTTGCGTTTTGGGGCGTCTCCTGTCGCGGGCGCTAGGCCTACCCACACAATTGAGGTATAATTTTTATCGGGAGACTTGGGGGAACGCTGGGTGGAAAGAAAATTTGTAGCTCCTCTCAGATTCCAGAACTTTCTGTCACCGAAATGTGAGGAAAATGTGTTTTTTTAGCCAAATTTTGAGGTTTGCAAAGGATTCTGGGTAACAGAACCTGGTCAGAGCCCCACAAGTCGCCCCATCTTGGATTCCCCTAGGTCTCTAGTTTTCAAAAATGCACTGGTTAGGTAGGTTTCCCTAGCTGCCGGCTGAGCTAGAGGCCAAAATCTACAGGTAGGCACTTTGCAAAAAACAGCTCTGTTTTCTTTCAAAAAATGGGATGTGTCCACGTTGCGTTTTGGGGCGTTTCTTGTTGCGGGCTCTAGGCCTACCCACACAAGTGAAGTATCATTTTTATCGGGAGACTTGGGGGAACGCTGGGTGGAAGGAAATTTGTGGCTCCTCTCAGATTCCAGAACTTTCTGTCACTGAAATGTGAGGAAAATGCATTTTTTTAGCCAAAATTTGAGGTTTGCAAAGGATTCTGGGTAACAGAACCTGGACAGAGCCCCACAAGTCACCCCATCTTGGATTCCCCTAGGTCTCTAGTTTTAAAAAACGCACAGGTTTGGTATGTTTCCCTAGGTGCGGGCTGAGCTAGAGGCCAAAATCTACAGGTAGGCACTTTACAAAAAACAGCTCTGTTTTCTTTAAAAAAATGGGATGTGTCCACGTTGCATTTTGGGGCGTCTCCTGTCGCGGGCGCTAGGCCTACCCACACAAGTGAGGTATCATTTTTATTGGGAGACTTGGGGGAACGCTAGGTGGAAGGAAATTTGTGGCTCCTCTCAGATTCCAGAACTTTCTGTCATCGAAATGAGAGGAAAATGCATTTTTTTAGCCACAATTTGAGGTTTGCAAAGGATTCTGGGTAACAGAACCTGGTCAGAGCCCCACAAGTCGCCCCTTCTTGGATTCCCCTAGATCTCTAGTTTTCAAAAATGCACTGGTTAGGTAGGTTTCCCTAGGTGCCGGCTGAGCTAGAGGCCAAAATCTACAGGTAGGCACTTTGCAAAAAACAGCTCTGTTTTCTTTCAAAAAATGGGATGTGTCCACGTTGCTTTGTTGGGCGTCTTCTGTCGCGGGCGCTAGGCCTACCCACACAAGTGAGGTATCATTTTTATCGGGAGACTTGGGGGAACGCTGGGTGGAAGGAAATTTGTAGCTCCTCTCAGATTCCAGAACTTTCTGTCACCGAAATGTGAGGAAAATGTGTTTTTTTAGCCAAATTTATTGGTTTGCAAAGGATTCTGGGTAACAGAACCTGGTCAGAGCCCCACAAGTCACCCCATCTTGGAATCCCCTAGGTCTCTAGTTTTCAAAAATGCACAGGTTTGGTAGGTTTCCCTAGGTGCGGGCTGAGCTAGAGGCCAAAATCTACAGGTAGGCACTTTGCAAAAAACAGCTCTTTTTTTTGTGAAGAAATGGGATGTGCCCACTTTGTGTTTTGGGACATTTCCTGTCGTGGGCGCTAGGACTACCCACACAAGTGAAGTATCATTTTTATCGGGAGACTTGGGGGAACGCTGTGGGGAAGAAAATTTGTGGCTCCTCTCAGATTCTAGAACTTTCTGTCACCGAAATGTGAGGAAAATATGTTTTTTTAGCCAAATGTTGAGGTTTGCAAAGGATTCTGGGGAACAGAACCTGGTCAGAGCCCCACAAGTCACCCCATCTTGGAATCCACTAGGTCTCTAGTTTTCAAAAATGCACAGGTTTGGTAGGTTTCCATAGGTGCCGGCTGAGCTAGAGGCCAAAATCTACAGGTAGGCACTTTGCAAAAAACAGCTCTGTTTTCTGTCAAGAAATGGGATGTGCCCACTTTGTGTTTTGGGACATTTCCTGTTGCGGGCGCTAGGACTACCCACACAAGTGAGATATCATTTTTATCGGGAGACTTGGGGGAACGCTGGGTGGAAGGAAATTTATGGCTCCTCTCAGATTCCAGAACTTTCTGTCACCGAAATATAAGGAAAATGTGTTTTTTTAGCCAATTTTTGAGGTTTGCAAAGGATTCTGGGGAACAGAACCTGGTCAGAGCCCCACAAGTCACCCCATCTTGGATTCCCCTAGGTCTCTAGTTTTCAAAAATGCACAGGTTCGGTAGGTTTCCCTAGGTGCCGGCTGAGCTAGAGGCCAAAATCTACAGGTAGGCACTTTGCAAAAAACAGCTCTGTTTTCTTTCAAAAAATGGGATGTGTCCACGTTGCTTTTTTGGGCGTCTTCTGTCGCGGGCTCTAGGCCTACCCACACAAGTGAGGTATCATTTTTATCGGGAGACTTGGGGGAACGCTGGGTGGAAGGAAATTTGTAGCTCCTCTCAGATTCCAGAACTTTCTGTCACCGAAATGTTAGGAAAATGTGTTTTTTTAGCCAAATTTATTGGTTTGCAAAGGATTCTGGGTAACAGAACCTGGTCAGAACCCCACAAGTCACCCCATCTTGGAATCCCCTAGGTCTCTAGTTTTAAAAAATGCACAGGTTTGGTAGGTTTCCCTAGGTGCGGGCTGAGCTAGAGGCCAAAATCTACAGGTAGGCACTTTGCAAAAAACAGCTCTTTTTTCTGTCAAGAAATGGGATGTGCCCACTTTGTGTTTTGGGACATTTCCTGTCGTGGGCGCTAGGACTACCCAAACAAGTGAGGTATCATTTTTATCGGGAGACTTGGGGGAACGCTGTGTGGAAGAAAATTTGTGGCTCCTCTCAGATTCTAGAACTTTCTGTCACCGAAATGTGAGGAAAATATGTTTTTTTAGCCAAATGTTGAGGTTTGCAAAGGATTCTGGGGAACAGAACCTGGTCAGAGCCCCACAAGTCACCCCATCTTGGAATCCCCTAGGTCTCTAGTTTCCAAAAATGCACAGGTTTGGTAGGTTTCCCTAGGTGCGGGCTGAGCTAGAGGCCAAAATCTGCAGGTAGGCACTTTGCAAAAAACAGCTCTGTTTTCTTTCAAAAAATGGGATGTGTCCACGTTGCGTTTTGGGGCATCTCCTGTCGCGGGCGCTAGGCCTACCCACACAAGTGAGGTATCATTTTTATCGGGAGACTTGGGGGAACGCTGGGTGGAAGGAAATTTGTGGCTCCTCTCAGATTCCAGAACTTTCTGTCACCGAAATGTGAGGAAAATGCATTTTTTTAGCCAAAATTTGAGGTTTGCAAAGGATTCTGTGTAACAGAACCTGGTCAGAGCCCCACAAGTCACCCCATCTTGGAATCCCCTAGGTCTCTAGTTTTCAAAAATGCACAGGCTTGATAGGTTTCCCTAGGTGCCGGCTGAGCTAGAGGCCAAAATCTACAGGTAGGCACTTTGCAAAAAACAGCTCTGTTTTCTGTCAAAAAATGGGATGTGCCCACTTTGTGTTTTGGGACATTTCCTGTCGTGGGCGCTAGGACTACCCACACAAGTGAGGTATCATTTTTTCAGGAGACTTGGGGGAAGGCTGTGTGGAAGGAAATTTATGGCTCCTCTCAGATTCCAGAACTTTCTGTCACCGAAATGTGAGGAAAATATGTTTTTTTAGCCAAATGTTGAGGTTTGCAAAGGATTCTGGGTAACAGAACCTGGTCAGAGCCCCACAAGTCGCCCCATCTTGGATTCCCCTAGGTCTCTAGTTTTCAAAAATGCACAGGTTTGGTAGATTTTCCTAGGTGCCGGCTGAGCTAGAGGCCAAAATCTACAGGTAGGCACTTTGCAAAAAACAGCTCTGTTTTCTTTCAAAAAATGGGATGTGTCCACGTTGCGTTTTGGGGCGTCTCCTGTCGCGGGCGCTAGGCCTACCCACACAATTGAGGTATAATTTTTATCGGGAGACTTTGGGGAACGCTGGGTGGAAGGAAATTTGTAGCTCCTCTCAGATTCCAGAACTTTCTGTCACTGAAATGTGAGGAAATTGTGTTTTTTTAGCCAAATTTTGAGGTTTGCAAAGGATTCTGGGTAACAGAACCTGGTCAGAGCCCCACAAGTCACCCCATCTTGGATTCCCCTAGGTCTCTAGTTTTCAAAAATGCACTGGTTAGGTAGGTTTCCCTAGGTGCCGGCTGAGCTAGAGGCCAAAATCTACAGGTAGGCACTTTCCAAAAAACAGCTCTGTTTTCTGTCAAAAAATGGGATGTGCCCACTTTGTGTTTTGGGACATTTCCTGTCGCGGGCGCTAGGCCTACCCACACAAGTGAGGTATCATTTTTATCGGGAGACTTGGGGGAACGCTGGGTGGAAGGAAATTTGTGGCTCCTCTCAGATTCCAGAACTTTCTGTCACCGATATGTGAGAAAAATGCGTTTTTTAGCCAAAATTTGAGGTTTGCAAAGGATTCTGGGGAACAGAACCTGGTCAGAGCCCCACAAGTCACCCCATCTTGGATTCCCTTAGGTCTCTAGTTTTCAAAAATGCACAGGTTTGGTAGGTTTCCCTAGTGCCGGCTGAGCTAGAGGCCAAAATCCACAGGTAGGCACTTTGCAAAAAACAGCTCTGTTTTCTTTCAAAAAATGGGATGTGTCCATGTTTTGTTTTGGGGCGTCTCCTGTCGCGGGTGCTAGGCCTACCCACACAATTGAGGTATCATTTTTATCGGGAGACTTGGGGGAATGCTGGGTGTATGGAAATTTTTGGCTCCTCTCAGATTCCAGAACTTTCTGTCACCGAAATGTGAGGAAAATGTGTTTTTTTAGCCAAAATTTGAGGTTTGCAAAGGATTCTGGGTAACAGAACCTGGTCAGAGCCCCACAAGTCGCCCCATCTTGGATTCCCCTAGGTCTCTAGTTTTCGAAAATGCACAGGTTTGGTGGGTTTTCCTAGGTGCCGGCTGAGCTAGAGGACAAAATCTACTGGTAGGCACTTTGCAAAAAACAGCTCTGTTTTCTGTCAAAAAATGGGATGTGTGCACGTTGCGTTTTGGGGCGACTCCTGTCGCGGGCGCTAGGCCTACCCACACAAGTGAGGTATAATTTTTATCGGGAGACTTGGGGGAACGCTGGGTAGAAGGAAATTTGTAGCTCCTCTCAGATTCCAGAACTTTCTGTTACCGAAATATGAGGAAAATGTGTTTTTTTAGCCAAATTTTGAGGTTTGCAAAGGATTCTGGGTAACAGAACCTGGTCAGAGCCCCACAAGTCACCCCATCTTGGATTCCCCTAGGTCTCTAGTTTTCAAAAATGCACTGGTTAGGTAGGTTTCCCTAGGTGCCGGCTGAGCTAGAGGCCAAAATCTACAGGTAGGCACTTTGCATAAAACAGCTCTGTTTTCCTTTAAAAAATGGGATGTGTCCACGTTGCGTTTTGGGGCGTTTCCTGTCGCGGGCTCTAGGCCTACCCACACAAGTGAGGTATCATTTTTATCGGGAGACTTGGGGGAACGCTGGGTGGAAGGAAATTTGTGGCTCCTCTCAGATTCCAGAACTTTCTGTCACCGAAATGTGAGGAAAATGCGTTTTTTTAAGCCAAAATTTGAGGTTTGCAAAGGATTCTGTGTAACAGAACCTGGTCAGAGCCCCACAAGTCGCCCCATCTTGGATTCCCCTAGGTCTCTAGTTTAAAAAAATGCACAGGTTTGGTAGGTTTTCCTAGGTGCCGGCTAAGCTAGAGGCCAAAATCTACAGGTAGGCACTTTGCAAAAAACAGCTCTGTTTTCTTTCAAAAAATGGGATGTGTCCACGTTGCGTTTTGGGGCGTCTCCTGTCGCGGGCGCTAGGCCTACCCACACAATTGAGGTATAATTTTTATCGGGAGACTTGGGGGAACGCTGGGTGGAAAGAAAATTTGTAGCTCCTCTCAGATTCCAGAACTTTCTGTCACCGAAATGTGAGGAAAATGTGTTTTTTTAGCCAAATTTTGAGGTTTGCAAAGGATTCTGGGTAACAGAACCTGGTCAGAGCCCCACAAGTCGCCCCATCTTGGATTCCCCTAGGTCTCTAGTTTTCAAAAATGCACTGGTTAGGTAGGTTTCCCTAGCTGCCGGCTGAGCTAGAGGCCAAAATCTACAGGTAGGCACTTTGCAAAAAACAGCTCTGTTTTCTTTCAAAAAATGGGATGTGTCCACGTTGCGTTTTGGGGCGTTTCTTGTTGCGGGCTCTAGGCCTACCCACACAAGTGAAGTATCATTTTTATCGGGAGACTTGGGGGAACGCTGGGTGGAAGGAAATTTGTGGCTCCTCTCAGATTCCAGAACTTTCTGTCACTGAAATGTGAGGAAAATGCATTTTTTTAGCCAAAATTTGAGGTTTGCAAAGGATTCTGGGTAACAGAACCTGGACAGAGCCCCACAAGTCACCCCATCTTGGATTCCCCTAGGTCTCTAGTTTTAAAAAACGCACAGGTTTGGTATGTTTCCCTAGGTGCGGGCTGAGCTAGAGGCCAAAATCTACAGGTAGGCACTTTACAAAAAACAGCTCTGTTTTCTTTAAAAAAATGGGATGTGTCCACGTTGCATTTTGGGGCGTCTCCTGTCGCGGGCGCTAGGCCTACCCACACAAGTGAGGTATCATTTTTATTGGGAGACTTGGGGGAACGCTAGGTGGAAGGAAATTTGTGGCTCCTCTCAGATTCCAGAACTTTCTGTCATCGAAATGAGAGGAAAATGCATTTTTTTAGCCACAATTTGAGGTTTGCAAAGGATTCTGGGTAACAGAACCTGGTCAGAGCCCCACAAGTCGCCCCTTCTTGGATTCCCCTAGATCTCTAGTTTTCAAAAATGCACTGGTTAGGTAGGTTTCCCTAGGTGCCGGCTGAGCTAGAGGCCAAAATCTACAGGTAGGCACTTTGCAAAAAACAGCTCTGTTTTCTTTCAAAAAATGGGATGTGTCCACGTTGCTTTGTTGGGCGTCTTCTGTCGCGGGCGCTAGGCCTACCCACACAAGTGAGGTATCATTTTTATCGGGAGACTTGGGGGAACGCTGGGTGGAAGGAAATTTGTAGCTCCTCTCAGATTCCAGAACTTTCTGTCACCGAAATGTGAGGAAAATGTGTTTTTTTAGCCAAATTTATTGGTTTGCAAAGGATTCTGGGTAACAGAACCTGGTCAGAGCCCCACAAGTCACCCCATCTTGGAATCCCCTAGGTCTCTAGTTTTCAAAAATGCACAGGTTTGGTAGGTTTCCCTAGGTGCGGGCTGAGCTAGAGGCCAAAATCTACAGGTAGGCACTTTGCAAAAAACAGCTCTTTTTTTTGTGAAGAAATGGGATGTGCCCACTTTGTGTTTTGGGACATTTCCTGTCGTGGGCGCTAGGACTACCCACACAAGTGAAGTATCATTTTTATCGGGAGACTTGGGGGAACGCTGTGGGGAAGAAAATTTGTGGCTCCTCTCAGATTCTAGAACTTTCTGTCACCGAAATGTGAGGAAAATATGTTTTTTTAGCCAAATGTTGAGGTTTGCAAAGGATTCTGGGGAACAGAACCTGGTCAGAGCCCCACAAGTCACCCCATCTTGGAATCCACTAGGTCTCTAGTTTTCAAAAATGCACAGGTTTGGTAGGTTTCCATAGGTGCCGGCTGAGCTAGAGGCCAAAATCTACAGGTAGGCACTTTGCAAAAAACAGCTCTGTTTTCTGTCAAGAAATGGGATGTGCCCACTTTGTGTTTTGGGACATTTCCTGTTGCGGGCGCTAGGACTACCCACACAAGTGAGATATCATTTTTATCGGGAGACTTGGGGGAACGCTGGGTGGAAGGAAATTTATGGCTCCTCTCAGATTCCAGAACTTTCTGTCACCGAAATATAAGGAAAATGTGTTTTTTTAGCCAATTTTTGAGGTTTGCAAAGGATTCTGGGGAACAGAACCTGGTCAGAGCCCCACAAGTCACCCCATCTTGGATTCCCCTAGGTCTCTAGTTTTCAAAAATGCACAGGTTCGGTAGGTTTCCCTAGGTGCCGGCTGAGCTAGAGGCCAAAATCTACAGGTAGGCACTTTGCAAAAAACAGCTCTGTTTTCTTTCAAAAAATGGGATGTGTCCACGTTGCTTTTTTGGGCGTCTTCTGTCGCGGGCTCTAGGCCTACCCACACAAGTGAGGTATCATTTTTATCGGGAGACTTGGGGGAACGCTGGGTGGAAGGAAATTTGTAGCTCCTCTCAGATTCCAGAACTTTCTGTCACCGAAATGTTAGGAAAATGTGTTTTTTTAGCCAAATTTATTGGTTTGCAAAGGATTCTGGGTAACAGAACCTGGTCAGAACCCCACAAGTCACCCCATCTTGGAATCCCCTAGGTCTCTAGTTTTAAAAAATGCACAGGTTTGGTAGGTTTCCCTAGGTGCGGGCTGAGCTAGAGGCCAAAATCTACAGGTAGGCACTTTGCAAAAAACAGCTCTTTTTTCTGTCAAGAAATGGGATGTGCCCACTTTGTGTTTTGGGACATTTCCTGTCGTGGGCGCTAGGACTACCCAAACAAGTGAGGTATCATTTTTATCGGGAGACTTGGGGGAACGCTGTGTGGAAGAAAATTTGTGGCTCCTCTCAGATTCTAGAACTTTCTGTCACCGAAATGTGAGGAAAATATGTTTTTTTAGCCAAATGTTGAGGTTTGCAAAGGATTCTGGGGAACAGAACCTGGTCAGAGCCCCACAAGTCACCCCATCTTGGAATCCCCTAGGTCTCTAGTTTCCAAAAATGCACAGGTTTGGTAGGTTTCCCTAGGTGCGGGCTGAGCTAGAGGCCAAAATCTGCAGGTAGGCACTTTGCAAAAAACAGCTCTGTTTTCTTTCAAAAAATGGGATGTGTCCACGTTGCGTTTTGGGGCATCTCCTGTCGCGGGCGCTAGGCCTACCCACACAAGTGAGGTATCATTTTTATCGGGAGACTTGGGGGAACGCTGGGTGGAAGGAAATTTGTGGCTCCTCTCAGATTCCAGAACTTTCTGTCACCGAAATGTGAGGAAAATGCATTTTTTTAGCCAAAATTTGAGGTTTGCAAAGGATTCTGTGTAACAGAACCTGGTCAGAGCCCCACAAGTCACCCCATCTTGGAATCCCCTAGGTCTCTAGTTTTCAAAAATGCACAGGCTTGATAGGTTTCCCTAGGTGCCGGCTGAGCTAGAGGCCAAAATCTACAGGTAGGCACTTTGCAAAAAACAGCTCTGTTTTCTGTCAAAAAATGGGATGTGCCCACTTTGTGTTTTGGGACATTTCCTGTCGTGGGCGCTAGGACTACCCACACAAGTGAGGTATCATTTTTTCTGGAGACTTGGGGGAAGGCTGTGTGTAAGGAAATTTATGGCTCCTCTCAGATTCCAGAACTTTCTGTCACCAAAATGTGAGGAAAATATGTTTTTTTAGCCAAATGTTGAGGTTTGCAAAGGATTCTGGGTAACAGAACCTGGTCAGAGCCCCACAAGTCGCCCCATCTTGGATTCCCTTAGGTCTCTAGTTTTAAAAAATGCACAGGTTTGGTAGATTTTCCTAGGTGCCGGCTGAGCTAGAGGCCAAAATCTACAGGTAGGCACTTTGCAAAAAACAGCTCTGTTTTCTTTAAAAAAATGGGATGTGTCCACGTTGCGTTTTGGGGCGTCTCCTGTCGCGGGCGCTAGGCCTACCCACACAATTGAGGTATAATTTTTATCGGGAGACTTGGGGGAACGCTGGGTGGAAGGAAATTTGTAGCTCTTCTCAGATTCCAGAACTTTCTGTCACCGAAATGTGAGGAAATTGTGTTTTTTTAGCCAAATTTTGAGGTTTGCAAAGGATTCTGGGTAACAGAACCTGGTCAGAGCCCCACAAGTCACCCCATCTTGGATTCCCCTAGGTCTCTAGTTTTCAAAAATGCACTGGTTAGGTAGGTTTCCCTAGGTGCCGGCTGAGCTAGAGGCCAAAATCTACAGGTAGGCACTTTGCAAAAAACAGCTCTGTTTTCTGTCAAAAAATGGGATGTGCCCACTTTGTGTTTTGGGACATTTCCTGTCGCGGGCGCTAGGCCTACCCACACAAGTGAGGTATCATTTTTATCGGGAGACTTGGGGGAACGCTGGGTGGAAGGAAATTTGTGGCTCCTCTCAGATTCCAGACCTTTCTGTCACCGAAATGTGAGGAAAATGTGTTTTTTTAGCCAAATTTTGAGGTTTGCAAAGGATTCTGGGGAACAGAACCTGGTCAGAGCCCCACAAGTCACCCCATCTTGGATTCCCCTAGGTCTCTAGTTTTCAAAAATGCACAGGTTCGGTAGGTTTTCCTAGGTGCTGGCTGAGCTAGAGGCCAAAATCTACAGGTAGAAACTTTACAAAAAACAGCTCTGTTTTCTTTCAAAAAATGGGATGTGTCCACGTTGCGTTTTGGGGCGTCTCATGTCGCGGGCTCTAGGCCTACCCACACAAGTGAGGTATCATTTTTATCGGGAGACTTGGGGGAACGCTGGGTGGAAGGAAATTTGTATCTCCTCTCAGATTCTAGAACTTTCTGTCACCGAAATATGAGGAAAATGTCTTTTTTTAGCTAAATTTTGAGGTTTGCGAAGGATTCTGTGTAACAGAACCTGGTCAGTGCTCCACAGGTCACCCCATCTTGGATTCCCTTAGGTCTCTAGTTTTCAAAAATGCACAGGTTTGGTAGGTTTCCCTAGGTGCGGGCTGAGCTAGAGGCCAAAATCTGCAGGTAGGCACTTTGCAAAAAACAGCTCTGTTTTCTTTCAAAAAATGGGATGTGTCCACGTTGCGTTTTGGGGCATCTCCAGTCGCGGCCGCTAGGCCTACCCACACAAGTGAGGTATCATTTTTATCGGGAGACTTGGGGGAACGCTGTGTGTAAGGAAATTTATGGCTCCTCTCAGATTCCAGAACTTTCTGTCACCGAAATGTGAGGAAAATATGTTTTTTTAGCCAAATGTTGAGGTTTGCAAAGGATTCTGGGTAACAGAACCTGGTCAGAGCCCCACAAGTCGCCCCATCTTGGATTCCCCTAGGTCTCTAGTTTTCAAAAATGCACAGGTTTGGTAGATTTTCCTAGGTGCCGGCTGAGCTAGATGCCAAAATCTACAGGTAGGCACTTTGCAAAAAACAGCTCTGTTTTCTTTCAAAAAATGGGATGTGTCCACGTTGCGTTTTGGGGCGTCTCCTGTCGCGGGCGCTAGGCCTACCCACACAATTGAGGTATAATTTTTATCGGGAGACTTGGGGGAACGCTGGGTGGAAGGAAATTTGTAGCTCCTCTCAGATTCCAGAACTTTCTGTCACCGAAATGTGAGGAAATTGTGTTTTTTTAGCCACATTTTGAGGTTTGCAAAGGATTCTGGGTAACAGAACCTGGTCAGAGCCCCACAAGTCACCCCATCTTGGATTCCCCTAGGTCTCTAGTTTTCAAAAATGCACTGGTTAGGTAGGTTTCCCTAGGTGCCGGCTGAGCTAGAGGCCAAAATCTACAGGTAGGCACTTTGCAACAAACAGCTCTGTTTTCTGTCAAAAAATGGGATGTGCCCACTTTGTGTTTTGGGACATTTCCTGTCGCGGGCGCTAGGCCTACCCACACAAGTGAGGTATCATTTTTATCGGGAGACTTGGGGGAACGCTGGGTGGAAGGAAATTTGTGGCTCCTCTCAGATTCCAGACCTTTCTGTCACCGAAATGTGAGGAAAATGTGTTTTTTTAACCAAATTTTGAGGTTTGCAAAGGATTCTGGGGAACAGAACCTGGTCAGAGCCCCACAAGTCACCCCATCTTGGATTCCCCTAGGTCTCTAGTTTTCAAAAATGCACAGGTTCGGTAGGTTTTCCTAGGTGCTGGCTGAGCTAGAGGCCAAAATCTACAGGTAGAAACTTTACAAAAAACAGCTCTGTTTTCTTTCAAAAAATGGGATGTGTCCACGTTGCGTTTTGGGGCGTCTCATGTCGCGGGCTCTAGGCCTACCCACACAAGTGAGGTATCATTTTTATCGGGAGACTTGGGGGAACGCTGGGTGGAAGGAAATTTGTATCTCCTCTCAGATTCTAGAACTTTCTGTCACCGAAATATGAGGAAAATGTCTTTTTTTAGCTAAATTTTGAGGTTTGCGAAGGATTCTGTGTAACAGAACCTGGTCAGTGCTCCACAGGTCACCCCATCTTGGATTCCCTTAGGTCTCTAGTTTTCAAAAATGCACAGGTTTGGTAGGTTTCCCTAGGTGCGGGCTGAGCTAGAGGCCAAAATCTGCAGGTAGGCACTTTGCAAAAAACAGCTCTGTTTTCTTTCAAAAAATGGGATGTGTCCACGTTGCGTTTTGGGGCATCTCCAGTCGCGGCCGCTAGGCCTACCCACACAAGTGAGGTATCATTTTTATCGGGAGACTTGGGGGAACGCTGTGTGTAAGAAAATTTATGGCTCCTCTCAGATTCCAGAACTTTCTGTCACCGAAATGTGAGGAAAATATGTTTTTTTAGCCAAATGTTGAGGTTTGCAAAGGATTCTGGGTAACAGAACCTGGTCAGAGCCCCACAAGTCGCCCCATCTTGGATTCCCCTAGGTCTCTAGTTTTCAAAAATGCACAGGTTTGGTAGATTTTCCTAGGTGCCGGCTGAGCTAGATGCCAAAATCTACAGGTAGGCACTTTGCAAAAAACAGCTCTGTTTTCTTTCAAAAAATGGGATGTGTCCACGTTGCGTTTTGGGGCGTCTCCTGTCGCGGGCGCTAGGCCTACCCACACAATTGAGGTATAATTTTTATCGGGAGACTTGGGGGAACGCTGGGTGGAAGGAAATTTGTAGCTCCTCTCAGATTCCAGAACTTTCTGTCACCGAAATGTGAGGAAATTGTGTTTTTTTAGCCACATTTTGAGGTTTGCAAAGGATTCTGGGTAACAGAACCTGGTCAGAGCCCCACAAGTCACCCCATCTTGGATTCCCCTAGGTCTCTAGTTTTCAAAAATGCACTGGTTAGGTAGGTTTCCCTAGGTGCCGGCTGAGCTAGAGGCCAAAATCTACAGGTAGGCACTTTGCAACAAACAGCTCTGTTTTCTGTCAAAAAATGGGATGTGCCCACTTTGTGTTTTGGGACATTTCCTGTCGCGGGCGCTAGGCCTACCCACACAAGTGAGGTATCATTTTTATCGGGAGACTTGGGGGAACGCTGGGTGGAAGGAAATTTGTGGCTCCTCTCAGATTCCAGACCTTTCTGTCACCGAAATGTGAGGAAAATGTGTTTTTTTAACCAAATTTTGAGGTTTGCAAAGGATTCTGGGGAACAGAACCTGGTCAGAGCCCCACAAGTCACCCCATCTTGGATTCCCCTAGGTCTCTAGTTTTCAAAAATGCACAGGTTCGGTAGGTTTTCCTAGGTGCTGGCTGAGCTAGAGGCCAAAATCTACAGGTAGAAACTTTACAAAAAACAGCTCTGTTTTCTTTCAAAAAATGGGATGTGTCCACGTTGCGTTTTGGGGCGTCTCATGTCGCGGGCTCTAGGCCTACCCACACAAGTGAGGTATCATTTTTATCGGGAGACTTGGGGGAACGCTGGGTGGAAGGAAATTTGTATCTCCTCTCAGATTCCAGAACTTTCTGTCACCGAAATATGAGGAAAATGTCTTTTTTTAGCTAAATTTTGAGGTTTGCGAAGGATTCTGTGTAACAGAACCTGGTCAGTCCTCCACAGGTCACCCCATCTTGGATTCCCTTAGGTCTCTAGTTTTCAAAAATGCACAGGTTTAGTAGGTTTCCCTAGGTGCCGGCTGAGCTAGAGGCCAAAATCCACAGGTAGGCACTTTGCAAAAAACAGCTCTGTTTTCTTTAAAAAAATGGGATGTGTCCACGTTGCGTTTTGGGGCATCTCCTGTCGCGGGCGCTAGGCCTACCCACACAAGTGAGGTATCATTTTTATCGGGAGACTTGGGGGAACGCTGGGTGGAAGGAAATTTGTGGCTCCTCTCAGATTCCAGAACTTTCTGTCACCGAAATGTGAGGAAAATGCATTTTTTTAGCCAAAATTTGAGGTTTGCAAAGGATTCTGTGTAACAGAACCTGGTCAGAGCCCCACAAGTCACCCCATCTTGGAATCCCCTAGGTCTCTAGTTTTCAAAAATGCACAGGCTTGATAGGTTTCCCTAGGTGCCGGCTGAGCTAGAGGCCAAAATCTACAGGTAGGCACTTTGCAAAAAACAGCTCTGTTTTCTGTCAAAAAATGGGATGTGCCCACTTTGTGTTTTGGGACATTTCCTGTCGTGGGCGCTAGGACTACCCACACAAGTGAGGTATCATTTTTTCTGGAGACTTGGGGGAAGGCTGTGTGTAAGGAAATTTATGGCTCCTCTCAGATTTCAGAACTTTCTGTCACCAAAATGTGAGGAAAATATGTTTTTTTAGCCAAATGTTGAGGTTTGCAAAGGATTCTGGGTAACAGAACCTGGTCAGAGCCCCACAAGTCGCCCCATCTTGGATTCCCCTAGGTCTCTAGTTTTCAAAAATGCACAGGTTTGGTAGATTTTCCTAGGTGCCGGCTGAGCTAGAAGCCAAAATCTACAGGTAGGCACTTTGCAAAAAACAGCTCTGTTTTCTTTAAAAAAATGGGATGTGTCCACGTTGCGTTTTGGGGCGTCTCCTGTCGCGGGCGCTAGGCCTACCCACACAATTGAGGTATAATTTTTATCGGGAGACTTGGGGGAACGCTGGGTGGAAGGAAATTTGTAGCTCTTCTCAGATTCCAGAACTTTCTGTCACCGAAATGTGAGGAAATTGTGTTTTTTTAGCCAAATTTTGAGGTTTGCAAAGGATTCTGGGTAACAGAACCTGGTCAGAGCCCCACAAGTCACCCCATCTTGGATTCCCCTAGGTCTCTAGTTTTCAAAAATGCACTGGTTAGGTAGGTTTCCCTAGGTGCCGGCTGAGCTAGAGGCCAAAATCTACAGGTAGGCACTTTGCAAAAAACAGCTCTGTTTTCTGTCAAAAAATGGGATGTGCCCACTTTGTGTTTTGGGACATTTCCTGTCGCGGGCGCTAGGCCTACCCACACAAGTGAGGTATCATTTTTATCGGGAGACTTGGGGGAACGCTGGGTGGAAGGAAATTTGTGGCTCCTCTCAGATTCCAGACCTTTCTGTCACCGAAATGAGAGGAAAATGTGTTTTTTTAGCCAAATTTTGAGGTTTGCAAAGGATTCTGGGGAACAGAACCTGGTCAGAGCCCCACAAGTCACCCCATCTTGGATTCCCCTAGGTCTCTAGTTTTCAAAAATGCACAGGTTCGGTAGGTTTTCCTAGGTGCTGGCTGAGCTAGAGGCCAAAATCTACAGGTAGAAACTTTACAAAAAACAGCTCTGTTTTCTTTCAAAAAATGGGATGTGTCCACGTTGCGTTTTGGGGCGTCTCATGTCGCGGGCTCTAGGCCTACCCACACAAGTGAGGTATCATTTTTATCGGGAGACTTGGGGGAACGCTGGGTGGAAGGAAATTTGTATCTCCTCTCAGATTCTAGAACTTTCTGTCACCGAAATATGAGGAAAATGTCTTTTTTTAGCTAAATTTTGAGGTTTGCGAAGGATTCTGTGTAACAGAACCTGGTCAGTGCTCCACAGGTCACCCCATCTTGGATTCCCTTAGGTCTCTAGTTTTCAAAAATGCACAGGTTTGGTAGGTTTCCCTAGGTGCGGGCTGAGCTAGAGGCCAAAATCTGCAGGTAGGCACTTTGCAAAAAACAGCTCTGTTTTCTTTCAAAAAATGGGATGTGTCCACGTTGCGTTTTGGGGCATCTCCTGTCGCGGGCGCTAGGCCTACCTACACAAGTGAGGTATCATTTTTTCTGGAGACTTGGGGGAAGGCTGTGTGTAAGGAAATTTATGGCTCCTCTCAGATTCCAGAACTTTCTGTCACCGAAATGTGAGGAAAATATGTTTTTTTAGCCAAATGTTGAGGTTTGCAAAGGATTCTGGGTAACAGAACCTGGTCAGAGCCCCACAAGTCGCCCCATCTTGGATTCCCCTAGGTCTCTAGTTTTCAAAAATGCACAGGTTTGGTAGATTTTCCTAGGTGCCGGCTGAGCTAGATGCCAAAATCTACAGGTAGGCACTTTGCAAAAAACAGCTCTGTTTTCTTTCAAACAATGGGATGTGTCCACGTTGCGTTTTGGGGCGTCTCCTGTCGCGGGCGCTAGGCCTACCCACACAATTGAGGTATAATTTTTATCGGGAGACTTGGGGGAACGCTGGGTGGAAGGAAATTTGTAGCTCCTCTCAGATTCCAGAACTTTCTGTCACCGAAATGTGAGGAAATTGTGTTTTTTTAGCCAAATTTTGAGGTTTGCAAAGGATTCTGGGTAACAGAACCTGGTCAGAGCCCCACAAGTCACCCCATCTTGGATTCCCCTAGGTCTCTAGTTTTCAAAAATGCACTGGTTAGGTAGGTTTCCCTAGGTGCCGGCTGAGCTAGAGGCCAAAATCTACAGGTAGGCACTTTGCAAAAAACAGCTCTGTTTTCTGTCAAAAAATGGGATGTGCCCACTTTGTGTTTTGGGACATTTCCTGTCGCGGGCGCTAGGCCTACCCACACAAGTGAGGTATCATTTTTATCGGGAGACTTGGGGGAACGCTGGGTGGAAGGAAATTTGTGGCTCCTCTCAGATTCCAGAACTTTCTGTCACCGAAATGTGAGGAAAATGCATTTTTTTAGCCAAAATTTGAGGTTTGCAAAGGATTCTGTGTAACAGAACCTGGTCAGAGCCCCACAAGTCACCCCATCTTGGAATCCCCTAGGTCTCTAGTTTTCAAAAATGCACAGGCTTGATAGGTTTCCCTAGGTGCCGGCTGAGCTAGAGGCCAAAATCTACAGGTAGGCACTTTGCAAAAAACAGCTCTGTTTTCTGTCAAAAAATGGGATGTGCCCACTTTGTGTTTTGGGACATTTCCTGTCGTGGGCGCTAGGACTACCCACACAAGTGAGGTATCATTTTTTCTGGAGACTTGGGGGAAGGCTGTGTGTAAGGAAATTTATGGCTCCTCTCAGATTCCAGAACTTTCTGTCACCGAAATGTGAGGAAAATATGTTTTTTTAGCCAAATGTTGAGGTTTGCAAAGGATTCTGGGTAACAGAACCTGGTCAGAGCCCCACAAGTCGCCCCATCTTGGATTCCCCTAGGTCTCTAGTTTTCAAAAATGCACAGGTTTGGTAGATTTTCCTAGGTGCCGGCTGAGCTAGATGCCAAAATCTACAGGTAGGCACGTTGCAAAAAACAGCTCTGTTTTCTGTCAAAAAATGGGATGTGCCCACTTTGTGTTTTGGGACATTTCCTGTCGCGGGCGCTAGGCCTACCCACACAAGTGAGGTATCATTTTTATCGGGAGACTTGGGGGAACGCTGGGTGGAAGGAAATTTGTGGCTCCTCTCAGATTCCAGACCTTTCTGTCACCGAAATGTGAGGAAAATGTGTTTTTTTAGCCAAATTTTGAGGTTTGCAAAGGATTCTGGGGAACAGAACCTGGTCAGAGCCCCACAAGTCACCCCATCTTGGATTCCCCTAGGTCTCTAGTTTTCAAAAATGCACAGGTTCGGTAGGTTTTCCTAGGTGCTGGCTGAGCTAGAGGCCAAAATCTACAGGTAGAAACTTTACAAAAAACAGCTCTGTTTTCTTTCAAAAAATGGGATGTGTCCACGTTGCGTTTTGGGTCGTCTCATGTCGCGGGCTCTAGGCCTACCCACACAAGTGAGGTATCATTTTTATCGGGAGACTTGGGGGAACGCTGGGTGGAAGGAAATTTGTATCTCCTCTCAGATTCCAGAACTTTCTGTCACCGAAATATGAGGAAAATGTCTTTTTTTAGCTAAATTTTGAGGTTTGCGAAGGATTCTGTGTAACAGAACCTCGTCAGTGCTCCACAGGTCACCCCATCTTGGATTCCCTTAGGTCTCTAGTTTTCAAAAATGCACAGGTTTAGTAGGTTTCCCTAGGTGCCGGCTGAGCTAGAGGCCAAAATCCACAGGTAGGCACTTTGCAAAAAACAGCTCTGTTTTCTTTAAAAAAATGGGATGTGTCTACGTTTTGTTTTGGGGCGTCTCCTGTCGCGGGTGCTAGGCCTACCCACACAAGTGAGGTATCATTTTTATCGGGAGACTTGGGGGAATGCTGGGTGTAAGGAAATTTGTGGCTCCTCTCAGATTCCAGAACTTTCTGTCACCGAAATGTGAGGAAAATGTGTTTTTTTAGCAAAAATTTGAGGTTTGCAAAGGATTCTGGGTAACAGAACCTGGTCAGAGCCCCACAAGTCACCCCATCTTGGATTCCCCTAGGTCTCTAGTTTCCAAAAATGCACAGGTTTGGTAGGGTTCCCTAGGTGCGGGCTGAGCTAGAGGCCAAAATCTGCAGGTAGGCACTTTGCAAAAAAAAAACAGCTCTGTTTTCTTTCAAAAAATGGGATGTGTCCACGTTGCGTTTTGGGGCGTCTCCTGTCGCGGGCGCTAGGCCTACCCACACAAGTGAGGTATCATTTTTATCGGGAGACTTGGGGGAACGCTGGGTGGAAGGAAATTTGTGGCTCCTCTCAGATTCCAGAACTTTCTGTCACCGAAATGTGAGGAAAATGCATTTTTTTAGCCAACATTTGAGGTTTGCAAAGGATTCTGTGTAACAGAACCTGGTCAGAGCCCCACAAGTCACCCCATCTTGGAATCCCCTAGGTCTCTAGTTTTCAAAAATGCACAGGCTTGATAGGTTTCCCTAGGTGCCGGCTGAGCTAGAGGCCAAAATCTACAGGTAGGCACTTTGCAAAAAACAGCTCTGTTTTCTGTCAAAAAATGGGATGTGCCCACTTTGTGTTTTGGGACATTTCCTGTCGTGGGCGCTAGGACTACCCACACAAGTGAGGTATCATTTTTTCGGGAGACTTGGGGGAAGGCTGTGTGGAAGGAAATTTATGGCTCCTCTCAGATTCCAGAACTTTCTGTCACCGAAATGTGAGGAAAATATGTTTTTTTAGCCAAATGTTGAGGTTTGCAAAGGATTCTGGGTAACAGAACCTGGTCAGAGCCCCACAAGTCGCCCCATCTTGGATTCCCCTAGGTCTCTAGTTTTCAAAAATGCACAGGTTTGGTAGATTTTCCTAGGTGCCGGCTGAGCTAGAGGCCAAAATCTACAGGTAGGCACTTTGCAAAAAACAGCTCTGTTTTCTTTAAAAAAATGGGATGTGTCCACGTTGCGTTTTGGGGCGTCTCCTGTCGCGGGCGCTAGGCCTACCCACACAATTGAGGTATAATTTTTATCGGGAGACTTTGGGGAACGCTGGGTGGAAGGAAATTTGTAGCTCCTCTCAGATTCCAGAACTTTCTGTCACCGAAATGTGAGGAAATTGTGTTTTTTTTTGCCAAATTTTGAGGTTTGCAAAGGATTCTGGGTAACAGAACCTGGTCAGAGCCCCACAAGTCACCCCATCTTGGATTCCCCTAGGTCTCTAGTTTTCAAAAATGCACTGGTTAGGTAGGTTTCCCTAGGTGCCGGCTGAGCTAGAGGCCAAAATCTACAGGTAGGCACTTTCCAAAAAACAGCTCTGTTTTCTGTCAAAAAATGGGATGTGCCCACTTTGTGTTTTGGGACATTTCCTGTCGCGGGCGCTAGGCCTACCCACACAAGTGAGGTATCATTTTTATCGGGAGACTTGGGGGAACGCTGGGTGGAAGGAAATTTGTGGCTCCTCTCAGATTCCAGAACTTTCTGTCACCGATATGTGAGAAAAATGCGTTTTTTTAGCCAAAATTTGAGGTTTGCAAAGGATTCTGGGGAACAGAACCTGGTCAGAGCCCCACAAGTCACCCGATCTTGGATTCCCTTAGGTCTCTAGTTTTCAAAAATGCACAGGTTTGGTAGGTTTCCCTAGTGCCGGCTGAGCTAGAGGCCAAAATCCACAGGTAGGCACTTTGCAAAAAACAGCTCTGTTTTCTTTCAAAAAATGGGATGTGTCCACGTTTTGTTTTGGGGCGTCTCCTGTCGCGGGTGCTAGGCCTACCCACACAATTGAGGTATCATTTTTATCGGGAGACTTGGGGGAATGCTGGGTGTATGGAAATTTGTGGCTCCTCTCAGATTCCAGAACTTTCTGTCACCGAAATGTGAGGAAAATGTGTTTTTTTAGCCAAAATTTGAGGTTTGCAAAGGATTCTGGGTAACAGAACCTGGTCAGAGCCCCACAAGTCGCCCCATCTTGGATTCCCCTAGGTCTCTAGTTTTCGAAAATGCACAGGTTTGGTAGGTTTTCCTAGGTGCCGGCTGAGCTAGAGGACAAAATCTACTGGTAGGCACTTTGCAAAAAACAGCTCTGTTTTCTGTCAAAAAATGGGATGTATGCACGTTGCGTTTTGGGGCGACTCCTGTCGCGGGCGCTAGGCCTACCCACACAAGTGAGGTATAATTTTTATCGGGAGACTTGGGGGAACGCTGGGTAGAAGGAAATTTGTAGCTCCTCTCAGATTCCAGAACTTTCTGTCACCGAAATATGAGGAAAATGTGTTTTTTTAGCCAAATTTTGAGGTTTGCAAAGGATTCTGGGTAACAGAACCTGGTCAGAGCCCCACAAGTCACCCCATCTTGGATTCCCCTAGGTCTCTAGTTTTCAAAAATGCACTGGTTAGGTAGGTTTCCCTAGGTGCCGGCTGAGCTAGAGGCCAAAATCTACAGGTAGGCACTTTGCATAAAACAGCTCTGTTTTCCTTTAAAAAATGGGATGTGTCCACGTTGCGTTTTGGGGCGTTTCCTGTCGCGGGCTCTAGGCCTACCCACACAAGTGAGGTATCATTTGTATCGGGAGACTTGGGGGAACGCTGGGTGGAAGGAAATTTGTAGCTCCTCTCAGATTCCAGAACTTTCTGTCACCGAAATGTGAGGAAAATGCGTTTTTTTAGCCAAAATTTGAGGTTTGCAAAGGATTCTGGGTAACAGAACCTGGTCAGAGCCCCACAAGTCGCCCCATCTTGGATTCCCCTAGGTCTCTAGTTTAAAAAAATGCACAGGTTTGGTAGGTTTTCCTAGGTGCCGGCTGAGCTAGAGGCCAAAATCTACAGGTAGGCACTTTGCAAAAAACAGCTCTGTTTTCTTTCAAAAAATGGGATGTGTCCACGTTGCGTTTTGGGGCGTCTCCTGTCGCGGGCGCTAGGCCTACCCACACAATTGAGGTATAATTTTTATCGGGAGACTTGGGGGAACGCTGGGTGGAAAGAAAATTTGTAGCTCCTCTCAGATTCCAGAACTTTCTGTCACCGAAATGTGAGGAAAATGTGTTTTTTTAGCCAAATTTTGAGGTTTGCAAAGGATTCTGGGTAACAGAACCTGGTCAGAGCCCCACAAGTCGCCCCATCTTGGATTCCCCTAGGTCTCTAGTTTTCAAAAATGCACTGGTTAGGTAGGTTTCCCTAGCTGCCGGCTGAGCTAGAGGCCAAAATCTACAGGTAGGCACTTTGCAAAAAACAGCTCTGTTTTCTTTAAAAAAATGGGATGTGTCCACGTTGCGTTTTGGGGCGTTTCTTGTTGCGGGCTCTAGGCCTACCCACACAAGTGAAGTATCATTTTTATCGGGAGACTTGGGGGAACGCTGGGTGGAAGGAAATTTGTGGCTCCTCTCAGATTCCAGAACTTTCTGTCACTGAAATGTGAGGAAAATGCATTTTTTTTGCCAAAATTTGAGGTTTGCAAAGGATTCTGGGTAACAGAACCTGGACAGAGCCCCACAAGTCACCCCATCTTGGATTCCCCTAGGTCTCTAGTTTTAAAAAACGCACAGGTTTGGTATGTTTCCCTAGGTGCGGGCTGAGCTAGAGGCCAAAATCTACAGGTAGGCACTTTACAAAAAACAGCTCTGTTTTCTTTAAAAAAATGGGATGTGTCCACGTTGCATTTTGGGGCGTCTCCTGTCGCGGGCGCTAGGCCTACCCACACAAGTGAGGTATCATTTTTATTGGGAGACTTGGGGGAACGCTAGGTGGAAGGAAATTTGTGGCTCCTCTCAGATTCCAGAACTTTCTGTCATCGAAATGTGAGGAAAATGCGTTTTTTTAGCCACAATTTGAGGTTTGCAAAGGATTCTGGGTAACAGAACCTGGTCAGAGCCCCACAAGTCGCCCCTTCTTGGATTCCCCTAGATCTCTAGTTTTCAAAAATGCACTGGTTAGGTAGGTTTCCCTAGGTGCCGGCTGAGCTAGAGGCCAAAATCTACAGGTAGGCACTTTGCAAAAAACAGCTCTGTTTTCTTTAAAAAAATGGGATGTGTCCACGTTGCTTTGTTGGGCGTCTTCTGTCGCGGGCGCTAGGCCTACCCACACAAGTGAGGTATCATTTTTATCGGGAGACTTGGGGGAACGCTGGGTGGAAGGAAATTTGTAGCTCCTCTCAGATTCCAGAACTTTCTGTCACCGAAATGTGAGGAAAATGTGTTTTTTTAGCCAAATTTATTGGTTTGCAAAGGATTCTGGGTAACAGAACCTGGTCAGAGCCCCACAAGTCACCCCATCTTGGAATCCCCTAGGTCTCTAGTTTTCAAAAATGCACAGGTTTGGTAGGTTTCCCTAGGTGCGGGCTGAGCTAGAGGCCAAAATCTACAGGTAGGCACTTTGCAAAAAACAGCTCTTTTTTTTGTGAAGAAATGGGATGTGCCCACTTTGTGTTTTGGGACATTTCCTGTCGTGGGCGCTAGGACTACCCACACAAGTGAAGTATCATTTTTATCGGGAGACTTGGGGGAACGCTGTGGGGAAGAAAATTTGTGGCTCCTCTCAGATTCTAGAACTTTCTGTCACCGAAATGTGAGGAAAATATGTTTTTTTAGCCAAATGTTGAGGTTTGCAAAGGATTCTGGGGAACAGAACCTGGTCAGAGCCCCACAAGTCACCCCATCTTGGAATCCACTAGGTCTCTAGTTTTCAAAAATGCACAGGTTTGGTAGGTTTCCATAGGTGCCGGCTGAGCTAGAGGCCAAAATCTACAGGTAGGCACTTTGCAAAAAACAGCTCTGTTTTCTGTCAAGAAATGGGATGTGCCCACTTTGTGTTTTGGGACATTTCCTGTTGCGGGCGCTAGGACTACCCACACAAGTGAGATATCATTTTTATCGGGAGACTTGGGGGAACGCTGGGTGGAAGGAAATGTATGGCTCCTCTCAGATTCCAGAACTTTCTGTCACCGAAATATAAGGAAAATGTGTTTTTTTAGCCAATTTATGAGGTTTGCAAAGGATTCTGGGGAACAGAACCTGGTCAGAGCCCCACAAGTCAACCCATCTTGGATTCCCCTAGGTCTCTAGTTTTCAAAAATGCACAGGTTCGGTAGGTTTCCCTAGGTGCCGGCTGAGCTAGAGGCCAAAATCTACAGGTAGGCACTTTGCAAAAAACAGCTCTGTTTTCTTTCAAAAAATGGGATGTGTCCACGTTGCTTTTTTGGGCGTCTTCTGTCGCGGGCTCTAGGCCTACCCACACAAGTGAGGTATCATTTTTAACGGGAGACTTGGGGGAACGCTGGGTGGAAGGAAATTTGTAGCTCCTCTCAGATTCCAGAACTTTCTGTCACCGAAATGTTAGGAAAATGTGTTTTTTTAGCCAAATTTATTGGTTTGCAAAGGATTCTGGGTAACAGAACCTGGTCAGAACCCCACAAGTCACCCCATCTTGGAATCCCCTAGGTCTCTAGTTTTAAAAAATGCACAGGTTTGGTAGGTTTCCCTAGGTGCGGGCTGAGCTAGAGGCCAAAATCTACAGGTAGGCACTTTGCAAAAAACAGCTCTTTTTTCTGTCAAGAAATGGGATGTGCCCACTTTGTGTTTTGGGACATTTCCTGTCGTGGGCGCTAGGACTACCCAAACAAGTGAGGTATCATTTTTATCGGGAGACTTGGGGGAACGCTGTGTGGAAGAAAATTTGTGGCTCCTCTCAGATTCTAGAACTTTCTGTCACCGAAATGTGAGGAAAATATGTTTTTTTAGCCAAATGTTGAGGTTTGCAAAGGATTCTGGGGAACAGAACCTGGTCAGAGCCCCACAAGTCACCCCATCTTGGAATCCCCTAGGTCTCTAGTTTTCAAAAATGCACAGGTTTGGTAGGTTTCCATAGGTGCCGGCTGAGCTAGAGGCCAAAATCTACAGGTAGGCACTTTGGAAAGAACAGCTATGTTTTCTGTCAAGAAATGGGATGTGCCCACTTTGTGTTTTGGGACATTTCCTGTTGCGGGCGCTAGGCCTACCCACACAAGTGAGGTATCATTTTTATCGGGAGACTTGGGGGAATGCTGGGTGTATGGAAATTTGTGGCTCCTCTCAGATTCCAGAACTTTCTGTCACCGAAATGTGAGGAAAATGTGTTTTTTTAGCCAAAATTTGAGGTTTGCAAAGGATTCTGGGTAACAGAACCTGGTCAGAGCCCCACAAGTCGCCCCATGTTGGATTCCCCTAGGTCTCTAGTTTTCGAAAATGCACAGGTTTGGTAGGTTTTCCTAGGTGCCGGCTGAGATAGAGGCCAAAATCTACAGGTAGGCACTTTGCAAAAAACAGCTCTGTTTTCTTTAAAAAAATGGGATGTGTCCACGTTGCGTTTTGGGGCGTTTCCTGTCGCGGGCGCTAGGCCTACCCACACAAATGAGGTATAATTTTTATCGGGAGACTTGGGGGAACGCTGGGTGGAAGGAAATTTGTAGCTCCTCTCAGATTCCAGAACTTTCTGTCACCGAAATGTGAGGAAAATTTGTTTTTTTTAGCCAAATTTTGAGGTTTGCAAAGGATTCTGGGTAACAGAACCTGGTCAGAGCCCCACAAGTCGCCCCATCATGGACTCCCCTAGGTCTCTAGTTTTCAAAAATGCACAGGTTTGGTAGGTTTTCCTAGGTGCCGGCTGAGCTAGAGGCGAAAATCTACAGGTAGGCACATTGCAAAAAACAGCTCTGTTTTCTTTAAAAAAATGGGATGTGTCCACGTTGCGTTTTGGGGCGTCTCCTGTCGCGGGCGCTAGGCCTACCCACACAAGTGAGGTATAATTTTTATCGGGAGACTTGGGGGAACGCTGGATGGATGGAAAATTGTAGCTCCTCTCAGATTCCAGAACTTTCTGTCACCGAAATGTGAGGAAAATGTGTTTTTTTTAGCCAAATTTTGAGGTTTGCAAAGGATTCTGGGTAACAGAACCTGGTCAGAGCCCCACAAGTCACCCCATCTTGGATTCCCCTAGGTCTCTAGTTTTCAAAAATGCACTGGTTAGGTAGGTTTCCCTAGGTGCCGGCTGAGCTAGATGCCAAAATCTACAGGTAGGCACTTTGCAAAAAACAGCTCTGTTTTCTTTAAAAAAATGGGATGTGTCCACGTTGCGTTTTGGGGCGTTTCCTGTCGCGGGCTCTAGGCCTACCCACACAAGTGAGGTATCATTTTTATCGGGAGACTTGGGGGAACGCTGGGTGGAAGGAAATTTGTGGCTCCTCTCAGATTCCAGAACTTTCTGTCACCGAAATGTGAGGAAAATGCGTTTTTTTAGCCAAAATTTGAGCTTTTGCAAAGGATTCTGGGTAACAGAACCTGGTCAGAGCCCCACAATTCACCCCATCTTGGATTCCCCTAGGTCTCTAGTTTTAAAAAATGCACATGTTTGGTAGGTTTCCCTAGGTGCGGGCTGAGCTAGAGGCCAAAATCTACAGTTAGGCACTTTACAAAAAACAGCTCTGTTTTCTTTAATAAAATGGGATGTGTCCACGTTGCATTTTGGGGCGTCTCCTGTCGCGGGCGCTAGGCCTACCCACACAAGTGAGGTATAATTTTTATCGGGAGACTTGGGGGAACGCTGGGTGAAAGGAAATTTGTAGCTCCTCTCAGATTCTAGAACTTTCTGTCACCGAAATGTGAGGAAAATGTGTTTTTTTAGCCAAAATTTGAGGTTTGCAAAGGATTCTGGGTAACAGAACCTGGTCAGAGCCCCACAAGTCGCCCCATCTTGGATTCCCCTAGGTCTCTAGTTTTCGAAAATGCACAGGTTTGGTAGGTTTTCCTAGGTGCCGGCTGAGCTAGAGGCCAAAATCTACAGGTAGGCACTTTGCAAAAAACAGCTCTGTTTTCTGTCAAAAAATGGGATGTGTGCACGTTGCGTTTTGGGGCGTCTCCTGTCGCGGGCGCTAGGCCTACCCACACAAGTGAGGTATAATTTTTATCGGGAGACTTGGGGGAACGCTGGGTAGAAGGAAATTTGTAGCTCCTCTCAGATTCCAGAACTTTCTGTCACCGAAATATGAGGAAAATGTGTTTTTTTTAGCCAAATTTTTAGGTTTGCAAAGGATTCTGGGTAACAGAACCTGGTCAGAGCCCCACAAGTCACCCCATCTTGGATTCCCCTAGGTCTCTAGTTTTCAAAAATGCACTGGTTAGGTAGGTTTCCCTAGGTGCCGGCTGAGCTAGATGCCAAAATCTACAGGTAGGCACTTTGCAAAAAACAGCTCTGTTTTCATTAAAAAAATGGGATGTGTCCACGTTGCGTTTTGGGGCGTTTCCTGTCGCGGGCTCTAGGCCTACCCACACAAGTGAGGTATCATTTTTATCGGGAGACTTGGGGGAACGCTGGGTGGAAGGAAATTTGTGGCTCCTCTCAGATTCCAGAACTTTCTGTCACCGAAATGTGAGGAAAATGCGTTTTTTTAGCCAAAATTTGAGCTTTTGCAAAGGATTCTGGGTAACAGAACCTGGTCAGAGCCCCACAATTCACCCCATCTTGGATTCCCCTAGGTCTCTAGTTTTAAAAAATGCACATGTTTGGTAGGTTTCCCTAGGTGCGGGCTGAGCTAGAGGCCAAAATCTACAGTTAGGCACTTTACAAAAAACAGCTCTGTTTTCTTTAATAAAATGGGATGTGTCCACGTTGCATTTTGGGGCGTCTCCTGTCGCGGGCGCTAGGCCTACCCACACAAGTGAGGTATAATTTTTATCGGGAGACTTGGGGGAACGCTGGGTGAAAGTAAATTTGTAGCTCCTCTCAGATTCTAGAACTTTCTGTCACCGAAATGTGAGGAAAATGTGTTTTTTTAGCCAAAATTTGAGGTTTGCAAAGGATTCTGGGTAACAGAACCTGGTCAGAGCCCCACAAGTCGCCCCATCTTGGATTCCCCTAGGTCTCTAGTTTTCGAAAAAGGAACAGGTTTGGTAGGTTTTCCTAGGTGCCGGCTGAGCTAGAGGCCAAAATCTACAGGTAGGCACTTTGCAAAAAACAGCTCTGTTTTCTGTCAAAAAATGGGATGTGTGCACGTTGCGTTTTGGGGCGTCTCCTGTCGCGGGCGCTAGGCCTACCCACACAAGTGAGGTATAATTTTTATCGGGAGACTTGGGGGAACGCTGGGTAGAAGGAAATTTGTAGCTCCTCTCAGATTCCAGAACTTTCTGTCACCGAAATATGAGGAAAATGTGTTTTTTTAGCCAAATTTTTAGGTTTGCAAAGGATTCTGGGTAACAGTACCTGGTCAGAGCCCCACAAGTCACCCCATCTTGGATTCCCCTAGGTCTCTAGTTTTCAAAAATGCACTGGTTAGGTAGGTTTCCCTAGGTGCCGGCTGAGCTAGAGGCCAAAATCTACAGGTAGGCACTTTGCAAAAAACAGCTCTGTTTTCTTTCAAAAAATGGGATGTGTCCACGTTGCGTTTTGGGGCGTTTCCTGTCGCGGGCTCTAGGCCTACCCACACAAGTGAGGTATCATTTTTATAGGGAGACTTGGGGGAACGCTGGATGGAAGGAAATTTGTGGCTCCTCTCAGATTCCAGAACTTTCTGTCACCGAAATGTGAGGAAAATGCGTTTTTTTAGCCAAAATTTGAGGTTTGCAAAGGATTCTGGGTAACAGAACCTGGTCAGAGCACCACAAGTCGCCCCATCTTGGATTCCCCTAGGTCTCTAGTTTTAAAAAATGCACAGGTTTGGTAGGTTTTCCTAGGTGCCGGCTGAGCTAGAGGCCAAAATCTACAGGTAGGCACTTTGCAAAAAACAGCTCTGTTTTCTTTAAAAAAATGGGATGTGTCCACGTTGCGTTTTGGGGCGTCTCCTGTCGCGGGCGCTAGGCCTACCCACACAATTGAGGTATAATTTTTATCGGGAGACTTGGGGGAACGCTGGGTGGAAAGAAAATTTGTAGCTCCTCTCAGATTCCAGAACTTTCTGTCACCGAAATGTGAGGAAAATGTGTTTTTTTAGCCAAATTTTGAGGTTTGCAAAGGATTCTGGGTAACAGAACCTGGTCAGAGCCCCACAAGTCACCCCATCTTGGATTCCCCTAGGTCTCTAGTTTTCAAAAATGCACTGGTTAGGTAGGTTTCCCTAGGTGCCGGCTGAGCTAGAGGCCAAAATCTACAGGTAGGCACTTTGCAAAAAACTGCTCTGTTTTCTTTAAAAAAATGGGATGTGTCCACGTTGCGTTTTGGGGTGTTTCTTGTTGCGGGCTCTAGGCCTACCCACACAAGTGAAGTATCATTTTTATCGGGAGACTTGGGGGAACGCTGGGTGGAAGGAAATTTGTGGCTCCTCTCAGATTCCAGAACTTTCTGTCACCGAAATGTGAGGAAAATGCGTTTTTTTAGCCAAAATTTGAGGTTTGCAAAGGATTCTGGGTAACAGAACCTGGTCAGAGCCCCATAAGTCGCCCCATCTTGGATTCCCCTAGGTCTCTAGTTTAAAAAAATGCACAGGTTTGGTAGGTTTTCCTAGGTGCCGGCTGAGCTAGAGGCCAAAATCTACAGGTAGGCACTTTGCAAAAAACAGCTCTGTTTTCTTTCAAAAAATGGGATGTGTCCACGTTGCGTTTTGGGGCGTTTCTTGTTGCGGGCTCTAGGCCTACCCACACAAGTGAAGTATCATTTTTATCGGGAGACTTTGGGGAACGCTGGGTGGAAGGAAATTTGTGGCTCCTCTCAGATTCCAGAACTTTCTGTCACCGAAATGTGAGGAAAATGCGTTTTTTTAGCCACAATTTGAGGTTTGCAAAGGATTCTGGGTAACAGAACCTGGTCAGAGCCCCACAAGTCGCCCCTTCTTGGATTCCTCTAGATCTCTAGTTTTAAAAAATGCACAGGTTAGGTAGGTTTCCCTAGGTGCCGGCTGAGCTAGAGGCCAAAATCTACAGGTAGGCACTTTGCAAAAAACAGCTCTGTTTTCTTTCAAAAAATGGGATGTGTCCACGTTGCTTTTTTGGGCGTCTTCTGTCGCGGGCGCTAGGCCTACCCACACAAGTGAGGTATCATTTTTATCGGGAGACTTGGGGGAACGCTGGGTGGAAGGAAATTTGTAGCTCCTCTCAGATTCCAGAACTTTCTGTCACCGAAATATGAGGAAAATGTGTTTTTTTAGCCAAATTTATTGGTTTGCAAAGGATTCTGGGTAACAGAACCTGGTCAGAGCCCCACAAGTCACCCCATCGTGGAATCCCCTAGGTCTCTAGTTTTCAAAAATGCACAGGTTTGGTAGGTTTCCCTAGGTGCGGGCTGAGCTAGAGGCCAAAATCTACAGGTAGGCACTTTGCAAAAAACAGATCTTTTTTCTGTCAAGAAATGGGATGTGCCCACTTTGTGTTTTGGGACATTTCCTGTCGTGGGCGCTAGGACTACCCACACAAGTGAGGTATCATTTTTATCGGGAGACTTGGGGGAACGCTGGGTGGAAGGAAATTTGTGGCTCCTCTCAGATTCCAGAACTTTCTGTCACCGAAATGTGAGGAAAATGCATTTTTTTAGCCAAAATTTGAGGTTTGCAAAGGATTCTGTGTAACAGAACCTGGTCAGAGCCCCACAAGTCACCCCATCTTGGAATCCCCTAGGTCTCTAGTTTTCAAAAATGCACAGGCTTGATAGGTTTCCCTAGGTGCCGGCTGAGCTAGAGGCCAAAATCTACAGGTAGGCACTTTGCAAAAAACAGCTCTGTTTTCTGTCAAAAAATGGGATGTGCCCACTTTGTGTTTTTGGACATTTTTCCTGTCGTGGGCGCTAGGACTACCCACACAAGTGAGGTATCATTTTTTCGGGAGACTTGGCGGAAGGCTGTGTGGAAGGAAATTTATGGCTCCTCTCAGATTCCAGAACTTTCTGTCACCGAAATGTGAGGAAAATATGTTTTTTTAGCCAAATGTTGAGGTTTGCAAAGGATTCTGGGTAACAGAACCTGGTCAGAGCCCCACAAGTCGCCCCATCTTGGATTCCCCTAGGTCTCTAGTTTTCAAAAATGCACAGGTTTGGTAGATTTTCCTAGGTGCCGGCTGAGCTAGAGGCCAAAATCTACAGATAGGCACTTTGCAAAAAACAGCTCTGTTTTCTTTCAAAAAATGGGATGTGTCCACGTTGCGTTTTGGGGCGTCTCCTGTCGCGGGCGCTAGGCCTACCCACACAATTGAGGTATAATTTTTATCGGGAGACTTGGGGGAACGCTGGGTGGAACGAAATTTGTAGCTCCTCTCAGATTCCAGAACTTTCTGTCACCGAAATGTGAGGAAAATGTGTTTTTTTAGCCAAATTTTGAGGTTTGCAAAGGATTCTGGGTAACAGAACCTGGTCATAGCCCCACAAGTCACCCCATCTTGGATTCCCCTAGGTCTCTAGTTTTCAAAAATGCACTGGTTAGGTAGGTTTCCCTAGGTGCCGGCTGAGCTAGAGGCCAAAATCTACAGGTAGGCACTTTGCAAAAAACAGCTCTGTTTTCTGTCAAAAAATGGGATGTGCCCACTTTGTGTTTTGGGACATTTCCTGTCGCGGGCGCTAGGCCTACCCACACAAGTGAGGTATCATTTTTATCGGGAGACTTGGGGGAACGCTGGGTGGAAGGAAATTTGTGGCTCCTCTCAGATTCCAGAACTTTCTGTCACCGATATGAGAGAAAAATGCGTTTTTTTAGCCAAAATGTGAGGTTTGCAAAGGATTCTGGGGAACAGAACCTGGTCAGAGCCCCACAAGTCACCCCATCTTGGATTCCCTTAGGTCTCTAGTTTTCAAAAATGCACAGGTTTGGTAGGTTTCCCTAGGTGCCGGCTGAGCTAGAGGCCAAAATCCACAGGTAGGCACTTTGCAAAAAACAGCTCTGTTTTCTTTCAAAAAATGGGATGTGTCCACGTTTTGTTTTGGGGCGTCTCCTGTCGCGGGTGCCAGGCCTACCCACACAAGTGAGGTATCATTTTTATCGGGAGACTTGGGGGAATGCTGGGTGTATGGAAATTTGTGGCTCCTCTCAGATTCCAGAACTTTCTGTCACCGAAATGTGAGGAAAATGTGTTTTTTTAGCCAAAATTTGAGGTTTGCAAAGGATTCTGGGTAACAGAACCTGGTCAGAGCCCCACAAGTCGCCCCATCTTGGATTCCCCTAGGTCTCTAGTTTTCGAAAATGCACAGGTTTGGTAGGTTTTCCTAGGTGCCGGCTGAGCTAGAGGCCAAAATCTACAGGTAGGCACTTTGCAAAAAACAGCTCTGTTTTCTGTCAAAAAATGGGATGTGTGCACGTTGCGTTTTGGGGCGTCTCCTGTCGCGGGCGCTAGGCCTACCCACACAAGTGAGGTATAATTTTTATCGGGAGACTTGGGGGAACGCTGGGTAGAAGGAAATTTGTAGCTCCTCTCAGATTCCAGAAGTTTCTGTCACCGAAATATGAGGAAAATGTGTTTTTTTAGCCAAATTTTGAGGTTTGCAAAGGATTCTGGGTAACAGAACCTGGTCAGAGCCCCACAAGTCACCCCATCTTGGATTCCTCTAGGTCTCTAGTTTTCAAAAATGCACTGGTTAGGTAGGTTTCCCTAGGTGCCGGCTGAGCTAGAGGCCAAAATCTACAGGTAGGCACTTTGCAAAAAACAGCTCTGTTTTCTTTCAAAAAATGGGATGTGTCCACGTTGCGTTTCGGGGCGTTTCCTGTCGCGGACTCTAGGCCTACCCACACAAGTGAGGTATCATTTTTATCGGGAGACTTGGGGGAACGCTGGGTGGAAGGACATTTGTGGCTCCTCTCAGATTCCAGAACTTTCTGTCACCGAAATGTGAGGAAAATGCGTTTTTTTAGCCAAAATTTGAGGTTTGCAAAGGATTCTGGGTAACAGAACCTGGTCAGAGCCCCACAAGTCGCCCCATCTTGGATTCCCCTAGGTCTCTAGTTTTAAAAAATGCACAGGTTTGGTAGGTTTTCCTAGGTGCCGGCTGAGCTAGAGGCCAAAATCTACAGGTAGGCACTTTGCAAAAAACAGCTCTGTTTTCTTTCAAAAAATGGGATGTGTCCACGTTGCGTTTTGGGGCGTTTCCTGTCGCGGGCTCTAGGCCTACCCACACAAGTGAGGTATCATTTTTATCGGGAGACTTGGGGTAACGCTGGGTGGAAGGAAATTTGTGGCTCCTCTCAGATTCCAGAACTTTCTGTCACCGAAATATAAGGAAAATTTGTTTTTTTAGCCAATTTTTGAGGTTTGCAAAGGATTCTTGGGAACAGAACTTGGTCAGAGCCCCACAAGTCACCCCATCTTGGATTCCCCTAGGTCTCTAGTTTTCAAAAATGCACAGGTTCGGTAGGTTTCCCTAGGTGCCGGCTGAGCTAGAGGCCAAAATCTACAGGTAGGCACTTTGCAAAAAACAGCTCTGTTTTCTTTCAAAAAATGGGATGTGTCTACGTTGCTTTTTTGGGCGTCTTCTGTCGCGGGCTCTAGGCCTACCCACACAAGTGAGGTATCATTTTTATCGGGAGACTTGGGGGAACGCTGGGTGGAAGGAAATTTGTAGCTCCTCTCATATTCCAGAACTTTCTGTCACCGAAATGTTAGGAAAATGTGTTTTTTTTTGCCAAATTTATTTGTTTGCAAAGGATTCTCGGTAACAGAACCTGGTCAGAGCCCCACAAGTCACCCCATCTTGGAATCCCCTAGGTCTCTAGTTTTCAAAAATGCACAGGTTTGGTAGGTTTCCCTAGGTGCGGGCTGAGCTAGAGGCCAAAATCTACAGGTAGGCACTTTGCAAAAAACAGCTCTTTTTTCTGTCAAGAAATGGGATGTGCCCACTTTGTGTTTTGGGACATTTCCTGTCGTGGGCGCTAGGACTACCCACACAAGTGAGGTATCATTTTTATCGGGAGACTTGGGGGAACGCTGTGTGGAAAAAAATTTGTGGCTCCTCTCAGATTCTAGAACGTTCTGTCACCGAAATGTGAGGAAAATATGTTTTTTTAGCCAAATGTTGAGGTTTGCAAAGGATTCTGGGGAACAGAACCTGGTCAGAGCCCCACAAGTCACCCCATCTTGGAATCCCCTAGGTCTCTAGTTTTAAAAAATGCACAGGTTTGGTAGGTTTTCATAGGTGCCGGCTGAGCTAGAGGCCAAAATCTACAGGTAGGCACTTTGCAAAAAACAGCTCTGTTTTCTGTCAAGAAATGGGATGTGCCCACTTTGTGTTTTGGGACATTTCCTGTTGCGGGCGCTAGGACTACCCACACAAGTGAGATATAATTTTTATCGGGAGACTTGGGGGAACGCTGGGTGGAAGGAAATTTGTGGCTCCTCTCAGATTCCAGAACTTTCTGTCACCGAAATATAAGGAAAATGTGTTTTTTTAGCCAAATTTTGAGGTTTGCAAAGGATTCTGGGGAACAGAACCTGGTCAGAGCCCCACAAGTCACCCCATCTTGGATTCCCCTAGGTCTCTAGTTTTCAAAAATGCACAGGTTCGGTAGGTTTTCCTAGGTGCTGGCTGAGCTAGAGGCCAAAATCTACAGGTAGAAACTTTACAAAAAACAGCTCTGTTTTCTTTCAAAAAATGGGATGTGTCCACGTTGCGTTTTGGGGCGTCTCCTGTCGCGGGCTCTAGGCCTACCCACACAAGTGAGGTATCATTTTTATCGGGAGACTTGGGGGAACGCTGGGTGGAAGGAAATTTGTAGCTCCTCTCAGATTCCAGAACTTTCTGTCACCGAAATATGAGGAAAATGTCTTTTTTTAGCTAAATTTTGAGGTTTGCGAAGGATTCTGTGTAACAGAACCTGGTCAGAGCTCCACAGGTCACCCCATCTTGGATTCCCTTAGGTCTCTAGTTTTCAAAAATGCACAGGTTTAGTAGGTTTCCCTAGGTGCCGGCTGAGCTAGAGGCCAAAATCCACAGGTAGGCACTTTGCAAAAAACAGCTCTGTTTTCTTTAAAAAAATGGGATGTGTCTACGTTTTGTTTTGGGGCATCTCCTGTCGCAGGTGCTAGGCCTACCCACACAAGTGAGGTATCATTTTTATCGGGAGACTTGGGGGAATGCTGGGTGTAAGAAAATTTGTGGCTCCTCTCAGATTCCAGAACTTTCTGTCACCGAAATGTGGGGAAAATGTGTTTTTTTAGCAAATATTTGAGGTTTGCAAAGGATTCTGGGTAACAGAACCTGGTCAGAGCCCCACAAGTCACCCCATCTTGGATTCCCCTAGGTCTCTAGTTTCCAAAAATGCACAGGTTTGGTAGGTTTCCCTAGGTGCGGGCTGAGCTAGAGGCCAAAATCTGCAGGTAGGCACTTTGCAAAAAACAGCTCTGTTTTCTTTCAAAAAATGGGATGTTTACACATTGCATTTTGGGGCGTCTGCTGTCGCGGGCGCTAGGCCTACCCACACAAGTGAGGTATCATTTTTATCGGGAGACTTGGGGGAACGCTGGGTGGAAGGAAATTTGTGGCTCCTCTCAGATTCCAGAACTTTCTGTCACCGAAATGTGAGGAAAATGCATTTTTTTAGCCAAAATTTGAGGTTTGCAAAGGATTCTGTGTAACAGAACCTGGTCAGAGCCCCACAAGTCACCCCATCTTGGAATCCCCTAGGTCTCTAGTTTTCAAAAATGCACAGGCTTGATAGGTTTCCCTAGGTGCCGGCTGAGCTAGAGGCCAAAATCTACAGATAGGCACTTTGCAAAAAACAGCTATGTTTTCTGTCAAAAAATGGGATGTGCCCACTTTGTGTTTTGGGACATTTTTCCTGTCGTGGGCGCTAGGACTACCCACACAAGTGAGGTATCATTTTTTCGGGAGACTTGGGGGAAGGCTGTGTGGAAGGAAATTTATGGCTCCTCTCAGATTCCAGAACTTTCTGTCACCGAAATGTGAGGAAAATATGTTTTTTTAGCCAAATGTTGAGGTTTGCAAAGGATTCTGGGTAACAGAACCTGGTCAGAGCCCCACAAGTCGCCCCATCTTGGATTCCCCTAGGTCTCTAGTTTTCAAAAATGCACAGGTTTGGTAGATTTTCCTAGCTGCCGGCTGAGCTAGAGGCCAAAATCTACAGAAGGGCACTTTGCAAAAAACAGCTCTGTTTTCTTTCAAAAAATGGGATGTGTCCACGTTGCGTTTTGGGGCGTCTCCTGTCGCGGGCGCTAGGCCTACCCACACAATTGAGGTATAATTTTTATCGGGAGACTTGGGGGAACGCTGGGTGGAACGAAATTTGTAGCTCCTCTCAGATTCCAGAACTTTCTGTCACCGAAATGTGAGGAAAATGTGTTTTTTTAGCCAAATTTTGAGGTTTGCAAAGGATTCTGGGTAACAGAACCTGGTCAGAGCCCCACAAGTCACCCCATCTTGGATTCCCCTAGGTCTCTAGTTTTCAAAAATGCACTGGTTAGGTAGGTTTCCCTAGGTGCCGGCTGAGCTAGAGGCCAAAATCTACAGGTAGGCACTTTGCAAAAAACAGCTCTGTTTTCTGTCAAAAAATGGGATGTGCCCACTTTGTGTTTTGGGACATTTCCTGTCGCGGGCGCTAGGCCTACCCACACAAGTGAGGTATCATTTTTATCGGGAGACTTGGGGGAACGCTGGGTGGAAGGAAATTTGTGGCTCCTCTCAGATTCCAGAACTTTCTGTCACCGATATGTGAGAAAAATGTGTTTTTTTAGCCAAAATTTGAGGTTTGCAAAGGATTCTGGGGAACAGAACCTGGTCAGAGCCCCACAAGTCATCCCCTCTTGGATTCCCTTAGGTCTCTAGTTTTCAAAAATGCACAGGTTTGGTAGGTTTCCCTAGGTGCCGGCTGAGCTAGAGGCCAAAATCCACAGGTAGGCACTTTGCAAAAAACAGCTCTGTTTTCTTTCAAAAAATGGGATGTGTCCACGTTGCGTTTTGGGGCGTCTCCTGTCGCGGGCGCTAGGCCTACCCACACAATTGAGGTATAATTTTTATCGGGAGACTTGGGGGAACGCTGGGTGGAAAGAAAATTTGTAGCTCCTCTCAGATTCCAGAACTTTCTGTCACCGAAATGTGAGGAAAATGTGTTTTTTTAGCCAAATTTTGAGGTTTGCAAAGGATTCTGGGTAACAGAACCTGGTCAGAGCCCCACAAGTCGCCCCATCTTGGATTCCCCTAGGTGTCTAGTTTTGAAAAATGCACTGGTTAGGTAGGTTTCCCTAGGTGCCGGCTGAGCTAGAGGCCAAAATCTACAGGTAGGCACTTTGCAAAAAACAGCTCTGTTTTCTTTCAAAAAATGGGATGTGTCCACGTTGCGTTTTGGGGCGTTTCTTGTTGCGGGCTCTAGGCCTACCCACACAAGTGAAGTATCATTTTTATCGGGAGACTTGGGGGAACGCTGGGTAGAAGGAAATTTGTAGCTCCTCTCAGATTCCAGAACTTTCTGTCACCCAAATATGAGGAAAATGTGTTTTTTTAGCCAAATTTTGAGGTTTGCAAAGGATTCTGGGTAACAGAACCTGGTCAGAGCCCCACAAGTCACCCCATCTTGGATTCCCCTAGGTCTCTAGTTTTCAAAAATGCACTGGTTAGGTAGGTTTCACTAGGTGCCGGCTGAGCTAGAGGCCAAAATCTACAGGTTAGCACTTTGCAAAAAACAGCTCTGTTTTCTTTCAAAAAATGGGATGTGTCCACGTTGCGTTTTGGGGCGTTTCCTGTCGCGGGCTCTAGGCCTACCCACACAAGTGAGGTATCATTTTTATCGGGAGACTTGGGGGAACGCTGGGTGGAAGGAAATTTGTGGCTCCTCTCAGATTCCAGAACTTTCTGTCACCGAAATGTGAGGAAAATGCGTTTTTTTAGCCAAAATTTGAGGTTTGCAAAGGATTCTGGGTAACAGAACCTGGTCAGAGCCCCACAAGTCGCCCCATCTTGGATTCCCCTAGGTCTCTAGTTTTAAAAAATGCACAGGTTTGGTAGGTTTTCCTAGGTGCCGGCTGAGCTAGAGGCCAAAATCTACAGGTAGGTACTTTGCAAAAAACAGCTCTGTTTTCTTTCAAAAAATGGGATGTGTCCACGTTGCGTTTTGGGGCGTCTCCTGTCGCGGGCGCTAGGCCTACCCACACAATTGAGGTATAATTTTTATCGGGAGACTTGGGGGAACGCTGGGTGGAAAGAAAATTTGTAGCTCCTCTCAGATTCCAGAACTTTCTGTCACCGAAATGTGAGGAAAATGTGTTTTTTTAGCCAAATTTTGAGGTTTGCAAAGGATTCTGGGTAACAGAACCTGGTCAGAGCCCCACAAGTCGCCCCATCTTGGATTCCCCTAGGTCTCTAGTTTTGAAAAATGCACTGGTTAGGTAGGTTTCCCTAGGTGCCGGCTGAGCTAGAGGCCAAAATCTACAGGTAGGCACTTTGCAAAAAACAGCTCTGTTTTCTTTCAAAAAATGGGATGTGTCCACGTTGCGTTTTGGGGCGTTTCTTGTTCCGGGCTCTAGGCCTACCCACACAAGTGAAGTATCATTTTTATCGGGAGACTTGGGGGAACGCTGGGTGGAAGGAAATTTGTGGCTCCTCTCAGATTCTAGAACTTTCTGTCACTGAAATGTGAGGAAAATGCGTTTTTTTAGCCAAAATTTGAGGTTTGCAATGGATTCTGGGTAACAGAACCTGGTCAGAGCCCCACAAGTCACCCCATCTTGGATTCCCCTAGGTCTCTAGTTTTAAAAAATGCATAGGTTTGGTATGTTTCCCTAGGTGCGGGCTGAGCTAGAGGCCAAAATCTACAGGTAGGCACTTTACAAAAAACAGCTCTGTTTTCTTTTAAAAAGTGGGATGTGTCCACGTTGCATTTTGGGGCGTCTCCTGTCGCGGGCGCTAGGCCTACCCACACAAGTGAGGTATCATTTTTATCGGGAGACTTGGGGGAACGCTAGGTGGAAGGAAATTTGAGGCTCCTCTCAGATTCCAGAACTTTCTGTCATCGAAATGTGAGGAAAATGCGTTTTTTAAGCCACAATTTGAGGTTTGCAAAGGATTCTGGGTAACAGAACCTGGTCAGAGCCCCACAAGTCGCCCCTTCTTGGATTCCCCAAGATCTCTAGTTTTCAAAAATGCACAGGTTAGGTAGGTTTCCCTAGGTGCCGGCTGAGCTAGAGGCCAAAATCTACAGGTAGGCACTTTGCAAAAAACAGCTCTGTTTTCTTTCAAAAAATGGGATGTGTCCACGTTGCTTTGTTGGGCGTCTTCTGTCGCGGGCGCTAGGCCTACCCACTCAAGTGAGGTATCATTTTTATCGGGAGACTTGGGGGAACGCTGGGTGGAAGGAAATTTGTAGCTCCTCTCAGATTCCAGAACTTTCTGTCACCGAAATGTGAGGAAAATGTGTTTTTTTAGCCAAATTTATTGGTTTGCAAAGGATTCTGGGTAACAGAACCTGGTCAGAGCCCCACAAGTCACCCCATCTTGGAATCCCCTAGGTCTCTAGTTTTAAAAAATGCACAGGTTTGGTAGGTTTCCCTAGGTGCGGGCTGAGCTAGAGGCCAAAATCTACAGGTAGGCACTTTGCAAAAAACAGCTCTTTTTTCTGTCAAGAAATGGGATGTGCCCACTTTGTGTTTTGGGACATTTCCTGTCGTGGGCGCTAGGACTACCCACACAAGTGAGGTATCATTTTTATCGGGAGACTTGGGGGAACGCTGTGTGGAAGAAAATTTGTGGCTCCTCTCAGATTCTAGAACTTTCTGTCACCGAAATGTGAGGAAAATATGTTTTTTTAGCCAAATGTTGAGGTTTGCAAAGGATTCTGGGGAACAGAACCTGGTCAGAGCCCCACAAGTCACCCCATCTTGGAATCCCCTAGGTCTCTAGTTTTCAAAAATGCACAGGTTTGGTAGGTTTCCATAGGTGCCGGCTGAGCTAGAGGCCAAAATCTACAGGTAGGCACTTTGCAAAAAACAGCTCTGTTTTCTGTCAAGAAATGGGATGTGCCCACTTTGTGTTTTGGGACATTTCCTGTTGCAGGCGCTAGGACTACCCACACAAGTGAGATATCATTTTTATCAGGAGACTTGGGGGAACGCTGGGTGGAAGGAAATTTGTGGCTCCTCTCAGATTCCAGAACTTTCTGTCACCGAAATATAAGGAAAATGTGTTTTTTTAGCCAATTTTTGAGGTTTGCAAAGATTCTGGGGAACAGAACCTGGTCAGAGCCCCACAAGTCACCCCATCTTGGATTCCCCTAGGTCTCTAGTTTTCAAAAATGCACAGGTTCGGTAGGTTTCCCTAGGTGCCGGCTGAGCTAGAGGCCAAAATCTACAGGTAGGCACTTTGCAAAAAACAGCTCTGTTTTCTTTCAAAAAATGGGATGTGTCCACGTTGCTTTTTTGGGCGTCTTCTGTGACGGGCTCTAGGCCTACCCACACAAGTGAGGTATCATTTTTATCGGGAGACTTGGGGGAACGCTGGGTGGAAGGAAATTTGTAGCTCCTCTCAGATTCCAGAACTTTCTGTCACCGAAATGTTAGGAAAATGTGTTTTTTTAGCCAAATTTATTGGTTTGCAAAGGATTCTGGGTAACAGAACCTGGTCAGAACCCCACAAGTCACCCCATCTTGGAATCCCCTAGGTCTCTAGTTTTCAAAAATGCACAGGTTTGGTAGGTTTCCCTAGGTGCGGGCTGAGCTAGAGGCCAAAATCTACAGGTAGGCACTTTGCAAAAAACAGCTCTTTTTTCTGTCAAGAAATGGGATGTGCCCACTTTGTGTTTTGGGACATTTCCTGTCGTGGGCGCTAGGACTACCCACACAAGTGAGGTATAATTTTTATCGGTAGACTAGGGGGAACGCTGTGTGGAAGAAAATTTGTGGCTCCTCTCAGATTCTAGAACTTTCTGTCACCGAAATGTGAGGAAAATATGTTTTTTTAGCCAAATGTTGAGGTTTGCAAAGGATTCTGGGGAACAGAACCTGGTCAGAGCCCCACAAGTCACCCCATCTTGGAATCCCCTAGGTCTCTAGTTTTCAAAAATGCACAGGTTTGGTAGGTTTCCATAGGTGCCGGCTGAGCTAGAGGCCAAAATCTACAGGTAGGCACTTTGCAAAAAACAGCTATGTTTTCTGTCAAGAAATGGGATGTGCCCACTTTGTGTTTTGGGACATTTCCTGTTGCGGGCGCTAGGCCTACCCACACAAGTGAGGTATCATTTTTATCGGGAGACTTGGGGGAATGCTGGGTGTATGGAAATTTGTGGCTCCTCTCAGATTCCAGAACTTTCTGTCACCGAAATGTGAGGAAAATGTGTTTTTTTAGCCAAAATTTGAGGTTTGCAAAGGATTCTGGGTAACAGAACCTGGTCAGAGCCCCACAAGTCGCCCCATCTTGGATTCCCCTAGGTCTCTAGTTTTAAAAAATGCACAGGTTTGGTAGGTTTTCCTAGGTGCCGGCTGAGCTAGAGGCCAAAATCTACAGGTAGGCACTTTGCAAAAAACAGCTCTGTTTTCTTTAAAAAAATGGGATGTGTGCACGTTGCGTTTTGGGGCGTCTCCTGTCGCGGGCGCTAGGCCTACCCACACAAGTGAGGTATAATTTTTATCGGGAGACTTGGGGGAACGCTGGGTAGAAGGAAATTTGTAGCTCCTCTCAGATTCCAGAACTTTCTGTCACCGAAATATGAGGAAAATGTGTTTTTTTAGCCAAATTTTGAGGTTTGCAAAGGATTCTGGGTAACAGAACCTGGTCAGAGCCCCACAAGTCACCCCATCTTGGATTCCCCTAGGTCTCTAGTTTTCAAAAATGCACTGGTTAGGTAGGTTTCCCTAGGTGCCGGCTGAGCTAGAGGCCAAAATCTACAGGTAGGCACTTTGCAAAAAACAGCTCTGTTTTCTTTAAAAAAATGGGATGTGTCCACGTTGCGTTTTGGGGCGTTTCCTGTCGCGGGCGCTAGGCCTACCCACACAAGTGAGGTATAATTTTTATCGGGAGACTTGGGGGAACGCTCGGTGGAAGGAAATTTGTAGCTCCTCTCAGATTCCAGAACTTTCTGTCACCGAAATGTGAGGAAAATGTGTTTTTTTTAGCCAAATTTTGAGGTTTGCAAAGGATTCTGGGAAACAGAACCTGGTCAGAGCCCCACAAGTCGCCCCATCTTGGATTCCCCTAGGTCTCTAGTTTTCAAAAATGCACAGGTTTGGTAGGTTTTCCTAGGTGCCGGTTGAGCTAGAGGCGAAAATCTACAGGTAGGCACATTGCAAAAAACAGCTCTGTTTTCTTTCAAAAAATGGGATGTGTCCACGTTGCGTTTTGGGGCATCTCCTGTCGCGGGCGCTAGGCCTACCCACACAAGTGAGGTATAATTTTTATCGGGAGACTTGGGGGAACGCTGGGTGGATGGAAATTTGTGGCTCCTCTCAGATTCCAGAACTTTCTGTCACCGAAATGTGAGGAAAATGTGTTTTTTTAGCCAAAATTTGAGGTTTGCAAAGGATTCTGGGTAACAGAACCTGGTCAGAGCCCCACAAGTCGCCCCATCTTGGATTCCCCTAGGTCTCTAGTTTTAAAAAATGCACAGGTTTGGTAGGTTTTCCTAGGTGCCGGCTGAGCTAGAGGCCAAAATCTACAGGTAGGCACTTTGCAAAAAACAGCTCTGTTTTCTTTCAAAAAATGGGATGTGTCCACGTTGCGTTTTGGGGCGTTTCCTGTCGCGGACTCTAGGCCTACCCACACAAGTGAGGTATCATTTTTATCGGGAGACTTGGGGGAACGCTGGGTGGAAGGACATTTGTGGCTCCTCTCAGATTCCAGAACTTTCTGTCACCGAAATGTGAGGAAAATGCGTTTTTTTAGCCAAAATTTGAGGTTTGCAAAGGATTCTGGGTAACAGAACCTGGTCAGAGCCCCACAAGTCGCCCCATCTTGGATTCCCCTAGGTCTCTAGTTTTAAAAAATGCACAGGTTTGGTAGGTTTTCCTAGGTGCCGGCTGAGCTAGAGGCCAAAATCTACAGGTAGGCACTTTGCAAAAAACAGCTCTGTTTTCTTTCAAAAAATGGGATGTGTCCACGTTGCGTTTTGGGGCGTTTCCTGTCGCGGGCTCTAGGCCTACCCACACAAGTGAGGTATCATTTTTATCGGGAGACTTGGGGGAACACTGGGTGGAAGGAAATTTGTGGCTCCTCTCAGATTCCAGAACTTTCTGTCACCGAAATATAAGGAAAATGTGTTTTTTTAGCCAATTTTTGAGGTTTGCAAAGGATTCTTGGGAACAGAACTTGGTCAGAGCCCCACAAGTCACCCCATCTTGGATTCCCCTAGGTCTCTAGTTTTCAAAAATGCACAGGTTCGGTAGGTTTCCCTAGGTGCCGGCTGAGCTAGAGGCCAAAATCTACAGGTAGGCACTTTGCAAAAAACAGCTCTGTTTTCTTTCAAAAAATGGGATGTGTCTACGTTGCTTTTTTGGGCGTCTTCTGTCGCGGGCTCTAGGCCTACCCACACAAGTGAGGTATCATTTTTATCGGGAGACTTGGGGGAACGCTGGGTGGAAGGAAATTTGTAGCTTCTCTCATATTCCAGAACTTTCTGTCACCGAAATGTTAGGAAAATGTGTTTTTTTTTGCCAAATTTATTGGTTTGCAAAGGATTCTCGGTAACAGAACCTGGTCAGAGCCCCACAAGTCACCCCATCTTGGAATCCCCTAGGTCTCTAGTTTTCAAAAATGCACAGGTTTGGTAGGTTTCCCTAGGTGCGGGCTGAGCTAGAGGCCAAAATCTACAGGTAGGCACTTTGCAAAAAACAGCTCTTTTTTCTGTCAAGAAATGGGATGTGCCCACTTTGTGTTTTGGGACATTTCCTGTCGTGGGCGCTAGGACTACCCACACAAGTGAGGTATCATTTTTATCGGGAGACTTGGGGGAACGCTGTGTGGAAAAAAATTTGTGGCTCCTCTCAGATTCTAGAACGTTCTGTCACCGAAATGTGAGGAAAATATGTTTTTTTAGCCAAATGTTGAGGTTTGCAAAGGATTCTGGGGAACAGAACCTGGTCAGAGCCCCACAAGTCACCCCATCTTGGAATCCCCTAGGTCTCTAGTTTTAAAAAATGCACAGGTTTGGTAGGTTTTCATAGGTGCCGGCTGAGCTAGAGGCCAAAATCTACAGGTAGGCACTTTGCAAAAAACAGCTCTGTTTTCTGTCAAGAAATGGGATGTGCCCACTTTGTGTTTTGGGACATTTCCTGTTGCGGGCGCTAGGACTACCCACACAAGTGAGATATAATTTTTATCGGGAGACTTGGGGGAACGCTGGGTGGAAGGAAATTTGTGGCTCCTCTCAGATTCCAGAACTTTCTGTCACCGAAATGTGAGGAAAATGTGTTTTTTTAGCCAAAATTTGAGGTTTGCAAAGGATTCTGGGTAACAGAACCTGGTCAGAGCCCCACAAGTCGCCCCATCTTGGATTCCCCTAGGTCTCTAGTTTTAAAAAATGCACAGGTTTGGTAGGTTTTCCTAGGTGCCGGCTGAGCTAGAGGCCAAAATCTACAGGTAGGCACTTTGCAAAAAACAGCTCTGTTTTCTTTCAAAAAATGGGATGTGTCCACGTTGCGTTTTGGGGCGTTTCCTGTCGCGGACTCTAGGCCTACCCACACAAGTGAGGTATCATTTTTATCGGGAGACTTGGGGGAACGCTGGGTGGAAGGACATTTGTGGCTCCTCTCAGATTCCAGAACTTTCTGTCACCGAAATGTGAGGAAAATGCGTTTTTTTAGCCAAAATTTGAGGTTTGCAAAGGATTCTGGGTAACAGAACCTGGTCAGAGCCCCACAAGTCGCCCCATCTTGGATTCCCCTAGGTAACTAGTTTTAAAAAATGCACAGGTTTGGTAGGTTTTCCTAGGTGCCGGCTGAGCTAGAGGCCAAAATCTACAGGTAGGCACTTTGCAAAAAACAGCTCTGTTTTCTTTCAAAAAATGGGATGTGTCCACGTTGCGTTTTGGGGCGTTTCCTGTCGCGGGCTCTAGGCCTACCCACACAAGTGAGGTATCATTTTTATCGGGAGACTTGGGGGAACGCTGGGTGGAAGGAAATTTGTGGCTCCTCTCAGATTCCAGAACTTTCTGTCACCGAAATATAAGGAAAATGTGTTTTTTTAGCCAATTTTTGAGGTTTGCAAAGGATTCTTGGGAACAGAACTTGGTCAGAGCCCCACAAGTCACCCCATCTTGGATTCCCCTAGGTCTCTAGTTTTCAAAAATGCACAGGTTCGGTAGGTTTCCCTAGGTGCTGGCTGAGCTAGAGGCCAAAATCTACAGGTAGGCACTTTGCAAAAAACAGCTCTGTTTTCTTTCAAAAAATGGGATGTGTCTACGTTGCTTTTTTGGGCGTCTTCTGTCGCGGGCTCTAGGCCTACCCACACAAGTGAGGTATCATTTTTATCGGGAGACTTGGGGGAACGCTGGGTGGAAGGAAATTTGTAGCTCCTCTCATATTCCAGAACTTTCTGTCACCGAAATGTTAGGAAAATGTGTTTTTTTTTGCCAAATTTATTGGTTTGCAAAGGATTCTCGGTAACAGAACCTGGTCAGAGCCCCACAACTCACCCCATCTTGGAATCCCCTAGGTCTCTAGTTTTCAAAAATGCACAGGTTTGGTAGGTTTCCCTAGGTGCGGGCTGAGCTAGAGGCCAAAATCTACAGGTAGGCACTTTGCAAAAAACAGCTCTTTTTTCTGTCAAGAAATGGGATGTGCCCACTTTGTGTTTTGGGACATTTCCTGTCGTGGGCGCTAGGACTACCCACACAAGTGAGGTATCATTTTTATCGGGAGACTTGGGGGAACGCTGTGTGGAAAAAAATTTGTGGCTCCTCTCAGATTCTAGAACGTTCTGTCACCGAAATGTGAGGAAAATATGTTTTTTTAGCCAAATGTTGAGGTTTGCAAAGGATTCTGGGGAACAGAACCTGGTCAGAGCCCCACAAGTCACCCCATCTTGGAATCCCCTAGGTCTCTAGTTTTAAAAAATGCACAGGTTTGGTAGGTTTTCATAGGTGCCGGCTGAGCTAGAGGCCAAAATCTACAGGTAGGCACTTTGCAAAAAACAGCTCTGTTTTCTGTCAAGAAATGGGATGTGCCCACTTTGTGTTTTGGGACATTTCCTGTTGCGGGCGCTAGGACTACCCACACAAGTGAGATATAATTTTTATCGGGAGACTTGGGGGAACGCTGGGTGGAAGGAAATTTGTGGCTCCTCTCAGATTCCAGAACTTTCTGTCACCGAAATATAAGGAAAATGTGTTTTTTTAGCCAAATTTTGAGGTTTGCAAAGGATTCTGGGGAACAGAACCTGGTCAGAGCCCCACAAGTCACCCCATCTTGGATTCCCCTAGGTCTCTAGTTTTCAAAAATGCACAGGTTCGGTAGGTTTTCCTAGGTGCTGGCTGAGCTAGAGGCCAAAATCTACAGGTAGAAACTTTACAAAAAACAGCTCTGTTTTCTTTCAAAAAATGGGATGTGTCCACGTTGCGTTTTGGGGCATCTCCTGTCGCGGGCTCTAGGCCTACCCACACAAGTGAGGTATCATTTTTATCGGGAGACTTGGGGGAACGCTGGGTGGAAGGAAATTTGTAGCTCCTCTCAGATTCCAGAACTTTCTGTCACCGAAATATGAGGAAAATGTCTTTTTTTAGCTAAATTTTGAGGTTTGCGAAGGATTCTGTGTAACAGAACCTGGTCAGAGCTCCACAGGTCACCCCATCTTGGATTCCCTTAGGTCTCTAGTTTTCAAAAATGCACAGGTTTAGTAGGTTTCCCTAGGTGCCGGCTGAGCTAGAGGCCAAAATCCACAGGTAGGCACTTTGCAAAAAACAGCTCTGTTTTCTTTAAAAAAATGGGATGTGTCTACGTTTTGTTTTGGGGCGTCTCCTGTCGCAGGTGCTAGGCCTACCCACACAAGTGAGGTATCATTTTTATCGGGAGACTTGGGGGAATGCTGGGTGTAAGAAAATTTGTGGCTCCTCTCAGATTCCAGAACTTTCTGTCACCGAAATGTGGGGAAAATGTGTTTTTTTAGCAAATATTTGAGGTTTGCAAAGGATTCTGGGTAACAGAACCTGGTCAGAGCCCCACAAGTCACCCCATCTTGGATTCCCCTAGGTCTCTAGTTTCCAAAAATGCACAGGTTTGGTAGGTTTCCCTAGGTGCGGGCTGAGCTAGAGGCCAAAATCTGCAGGTAGGCACTTTGCAAAAAACAGCTCTGTTTTCTTTCAAAAAATGGGATGTTTACACATTGCATTTTGGGGCGTCTGCTGTCGCGGGCGCTAGGCCTACCCACACAAGTGAGGTATCATTTTTATCGGGAGACTTGGGGGAACGCTGGGTGGAAGGAAATTTGTGGCTCCTCTCAGATTCCAGAACTTTCTGTCACCGAAATGTGAGGAAAATGCATTTTTTTAGCCAAAATTTGAGGTTTGCAAAGGATTCTGTGTAACAGAACCTGGTCAGAGCCCCACAAGTCACCCCATCTTGGAATCCCCTAGGTCTCTAGTTTTCAAAAATGCACAGGCTTGATAGGTTTCCCTAGGTGCCGGCTGAGCTAGAGGCCAAAATCTACAGATAGGCACTTTGCAAAAAACAGCTATGTTTTCTGTCAAAAAATGGGATGTGCCCATTTTGTGTTTTGGGACATTTTTCCTGTCGTGGGCGCTAGGACTACCCACACAAGTGAGGTATCATTTTTTCGGGAGACTTGGGGGAAGGCTGTGTGGAAGGAAATTTATGGCTCCTCTCAGATTCCAGAACTTTCTGTCACCGAAATGTGAGGAAAATAGGTTTTTTTAGCCAAATGTTGAGGTTTGCAAAGGATTCTGGGTAACAGAACCTGGTCAGAGCCCCACAAGTCGCCCCATCTTGGATTCCCCTAGGTCTCTAGTTTTCAAAAATGCACAGGTTTGGTAGATTTTCCTAGCTGCCGGCTGAGCTAGAGGCCAAAATCTACAGAAGGGCACTTTGCAAAAAACAGCTCTGTTTTCTTTCAAAAAATGGGATGTGTCCACGTTGCGTTTTGGGGCGTCTCCTGTCGCGGGCGCTAGGCCTACCCACACAATTGAGGTATAATTTTTATCGGGAGACTTGGGGGAACGCTGGGTGGAACGAAATTTGTAGCTCCTCTCAGATTCCAGAACTTTCTGTCACCGAAATGTGAGGAAAATGTGTTTTTTTAGCCAAATTTTGAGGTTTGCAAAGGATTCTGGGTAACAGAACCTGGTCAGAGCCCCACAAGTCACCCCATCTTGGATTCCCCTAGGTCTCTAGTTTTCAAAAATGCACTGGTTAGGTAGGTTTCCCTAGGTGCCGGCTGAGCTAGAGGCCAAAATCTACAGGTAGGCACTTTGCAAAAAACAGCTCTGTTTTCTGTCAAAAAATGGGATGTGCCCACTTTGTGTTTTGGGACATTTCCTGTCGCGGGCGCTAGGCCTACCCACACAAGTGAGGTATCATTTTTATCGGGAGACTTGGGGGAACGCTGGGTGGAAGGAAATTTGTGGCTCCTCTCAGATTCCAGAACTTTCTGTCACCGATATGTGAGAAAAATGTGTTTTTTTAGCCAAAATTTGAGGTTTGCAAAGGATTCTGGGGAACAGAACCTGGTCAGAGCCCCACAAGTCACCCCATCTTGGATTCCCTTAGGTCTCTAGTTTTCAAAAATGCACAGGTTTGGTAGGTTTCCCTAGGTGCCGGCTGAGCTAGAGGCCAAAATCTACTGGTAGGCACTTTGCAAAAAACAGCTCTGTTTTCTGTCAAAAAATGGGATGTGTGCACGTTGCGTTTTGGGGCGTCTCCTGTCGCGGGCGCTAGGCCTACCCACACAAGTGAGGTATAATTTTTATCGGGAGACTTGGGGGAACGCTGGGTAGAAGGAAATTTGTAGCTCCTCTCAGATTCCAGAACTTTCTGTCACCGAAATATGAGGAAAATGTGTTTTTTTAGCCAAATTTTGAGGTTTGCAAAGGATTCTGGGTAACAGAACCTGGTCAGAGCCCCACAAGTCACCCCATCTTGGATTCCCCTAGGTCTCTAGTTTTCAAAAATGCACTGGTTAGGTAGGTTTCACTAGGTGCCGGCTGAGCTAGAGGCCAAAATCTACAGGTTAGCACTTTGCAAAAAACAGCTCTGTTTTCTTTCAAAAAATGGGATGTGTCCACGTTGCGTTTTGGGGCGTTTCCTGTCGCGGGCTCTAGGCCTACCCACACAAGTGAGGTATCATTTTTATCGGGAGACTTGGGGGAACGCTGGGTGGAAGGAAATTTGTGGCTCCTCTCAGATTCCAGAACTTTCTGTCACCGAAATGTGAGGAAAATGCGTTTTTTTAGCCAAAATTTGAGGTTTGCAAAGGATTCTGGGTAACAGAACCTGGTCAGAGCCCCACAAGTCGCCCCATCTTGGATTCCCATAGGTCTCTAGTTTTAAAAAATGCACAGGTTTGGTAGGTTTTCCTAGGTGCCGGCTGAGCTAGAGGCCAAAATCTACAGGTAGGCACTTTGCAAAAAACAGCTCTGTTTTCTTTCAAAAAATGGGATGTGTCCACGTTGCGTTTTGGGGCGTCTCCTGTCGCGGGCGCTAGGCCTACCCACACAATTGAGGTATAATTTTTATCGGGAGACTTGGGAGAACGCTGGGTGGAAAGAAAATTTGTAGCTCCTCTCAGATTCCAGAACTTTCTGTCACCGAAATGTGAGGAAAATGTGTTTTTTTAGCCAAATTTTGAGGTTTGCAAAGGATTCTGGGTAACAGAACCTGGTCAGAGCCCCACAAGTCGCCCCATCTTGGATTCCCCTAGGTGTCTAGTTTTGAAAAATGCACTGGTTAGGTAGGTTTCCCTAGGTGCCGGCTGAGCTAGAGGCCAAAATCTACAGGTAGGCACTTTGCAAAAAACAGCTCTGTTTTCTTTCAAAAAATGGGATGTGTCCACGTTGCGTTTTGGGGCGTTTCTTGTTGCGGGCTCTAGGCCTACCCACACAAGTGAAGTATCATTTTTATCGGGAGACTTGGGGGAACGCTGGGTAGAAGGAAATTTGTAGCTCCTCTCAGATTCCAGAACTTTCTGTCACCGAAATATGAGGAAAATGTGTTTTTTTAGCCAAATTTTGAGGTTTGCAAAGGATTCTGGGTAACAGAACCTGGTCAGAGCCCCACAAGTCACCCCATCTTGGATTCCCCTAGGTCTCTAGTTTTCAAAAATGCACTGGTTAGGTAGGTTTCACTAGGTGCCGGCTGAGCTAGAGGCCAAAATCTACAGGTTAGCACTTTGCAAAAAACAGCTCTGTTTTCTTTCAAAAAATGGGATGTGTCCACGTTGCGTTTTGGGGCGTTTCCTGTCGCGGGCTCTAGGCCTACCCACACAAGTGAGGTATCATTTTTATCGGGAGACTTGGGGGAACGCTGGGTGGAAGGAAATTTGTGGCTCCTCTCAGATTCCAGAACTTTCTGTCACCGAAATGTGAGGAAAATGCGTTTTTTTAGCCAAAATTTGAGGTTTGCAAAGGATTCTGGGTAACAGAACCTGGTCAGAGCCCCACAAGTCGCCCCATCTTGGATTCCCCTAGGTCTCTAGTTTAAAAAAATGCACAGGTTTGGTAGGTTTTCCTAGGTGCCGGCTGAGCTAGAGGCCAAAATCTACAGGTAGGTACTTTGCAAAAAACAGCTCTGTTTTCTTTCAAAAAATGGGATGTGTCCACGTTGCGTTTTGGGGCGTCTCCTGTCGCGGGCGCTAGGCCTACCCACACAATTGAGGTATAATTTTTATCGGGAGACTTGGGGGAACGCTGGGTGGAAAGAAAATTTGTAGCTCCTCTCAGATTCCAGAACTTTCTGTCACCGAAATGTGAGGAAAATGTGTTTTTTTAGCCAAATTTTGAGGTTTGCAAAGGATTCTGGGTAACAGAACCTGGTCAGAGCCCCACAAGTCGCCCCATCTTGGATTCCCCTAGGTCTCTAGTTTTGAAAAATGCACTGGTTAGGTAGGTTTCCCTAGGTGCCGGCTGAGCTAGAGGCCAAAATCTACAGGTAGGCACTTTGCAAAAAACAGCTCTGTTTTCTTTCAAAAAATGGGATGTGTCCACGTTGCGTTTTGGGGCGTTTCTTGTTGCGGGCTCTAGGCCTACCCACACAAGTGAAGTATCATTTTTATCGGGAGACTTGGGGGAACGCTGGGTGGAAGGAAATTTGTGGCTCCTCTCAGATTCTAGAACTTTCTGTCACTGAAATGTGAGGAAAATGCGTTTTTTTAGCCAAAATTTGAGGTTTGCAATGGATTCTGGGTAACAGAACCTGGTCAGAGCCCCACAAGTCACCCCATCTTGGATTCCCCTAGGTCTCTAGTTTTAAAAAATGCATAGGTTTGGTATGTTTCCCTAGGTGCGGGCTGAGCTAGAGGCCAAAATCTACAGGTAGGCACTTTACAAAAAACAGCTCTGTTTTCTTTAAAAAAGTGGGATGTGTCCACGTTGCATTTTGGGGCGTCTCCTGTCGCGGGCGCTAGGCCTACCCACACAAGTGAGGTATCATTTTTATCGGGAGACTTGGGGGAACGCTAGGTGGAAGGAAATTTGAGGCTCCTCTCAGATTCCAGAACTTTCTGTCATCGAAATGTGAGGAAAATGCGTTTTTTTAGCCACAATTTGAGGTTTGCAAAGGATTCTGGGTAACAGAACCTGGTCAGAGCCCCACAAGTCGCCCCTTCTTGGATTCCCCAAGATCTCTAGTTTTCAAAAATGCACAGGTTAGGTAGGTTTCCCTAGGTGCCGGCTGAGCTAGAGGCCAAAATCTACAGGTAGGCACTTTGCAAAAAACAGCTCTGTTTTCTTTCAAAAAATGGGATGTGTCCACGTTGCTTTGTTGGGCGTCTTCTGTCGCGGGCGCTAGGCCTACCCACTCAAGTGAGGTATCATTTTTATCGGGAGACTTGGGGGAACGCTGGGTGGAAGGAAATTTGTAGCTCCTCTCAGATTCCAGAACTTTCTGTCACCGAAATGTGAGGAAAATGTGTTTTTTTAGCCAAATTTATTGGTTTGCAAAGGATTCTGGGTAACAGAACCTGGTCAGAGCCCCACAAGTCACCCCATCTTGGAATCCCCTAGGTCTCTAGTTTTAAAAAATGCACAGGTTTGGTAGGTTTCCCTAGGTGCGGGCTGAGCTAGAGGCCAAAATCTACAGGTAGGCACTTTGCAAAAAACAGCTCTTTTTTCTGTCAAGAAATGGGATGTGCCCACTTTGTGTTTTGGGACATTTCCTGTCGTGGGCGCTAGGACTACCCACACAAGTGAGGTATCATTTTTATCGGGAGACTTGGGGGAACGCTGTGTGGAAGAAAATTTGTGGCTCCTCTCAGATTCTAGAACTTTCTGTCACCGAAATGTGAGGAAAATATGTTTTTTTAGCCAAATGTTGAGGTTTGCAAAGGATTCTGGGGAACAGAACCTGGTCAGAGCCCCACAAGTCACCCCATCTTGGAATCCCCTAGGTCTCTAGTTTTCAAAAATGCACAGGTTTGGTAGGTTTCCATAGGTGCCGGCTGAGCTAGAGGCCAAAATCTACAGGAAGGCACTTTGCAAAAAACAGCTCTGTTTTCTGTCAAGAAATGGGATGTGCCCACTTTGTGTTTTGGAACATTTCCTGTTGCAGGCGCTAGGACTACCCACACAAGTGAGATATCATTTTTATCAGGAGACTTGGGGGAACGCTGGGTGGAAGGAAATTTGTGGCTCCTCTCAGATTCCAGAACTTTCTGTCACCGAAATATAAGGAAAATGTGTTTTTTTAGCCAATTTTTGAGGTTTGCAAAGATTCTGGGGAACAGAACCTGGTCAGAGCCCCACAAGTCACCCCATCTTGGATTCCCCTAGGTCTCTAGTTTTCAAAAATGCACAGGTTCGGTAGGTTTCCCTAGGTGCCGGCTGAGCTAGAGGCCAAAATCTACAGGTAGGCACTTTGCAAAAAACAGCTCTGTTTTCTTTCAAAAAATGGGATGTGTCCACGTTGCTTTTTTGGGCGTCTTCTGTGACGGGCTCTAGGCCTACCCACACAAGTGAGGTATCATTTTTATCGGGAGACTTGGGGGAACGCTGGGTGGAAGGAAATTTGTAGCTCCTCTCAGATTCCAGAACTTTCTGTCACCGAAATGTTAGGAAAATGTGTTTTTTTAGCCAAATTTATTGGTTTGCAAAGGATTCTGGGTAACAGAACCTGGTCAGAACCCCACAAGTCACCCCATCTTGGAATCCCCTAGGTCTCTAGTTTTCAAAAATGCACAGGTTTGGTAGGTTTCCCTAGGTGCGGGCTGAGCTAGAGGCCAAAATCTACAGGTAGGCACTTTGCAAAAAACAGCTCTTTTTTCTGTCAAGAAATGGGATGTGCCCACTTTGTGTTTTGGGACATTTCCTGTCGTGGGCGCTAGGACTACCCACACAAGTGAGGTATAATTTTTATCGGTAGACTAGGGGGAACGCTGTGTGGAAGAAAATTTGTGGCTCCTCTCAGATTCTAGAACTTTCTGTCACCGAAATGTGAGGAAAATATGTTTTTTTAGCCAAATGTTGAGGTTTGCAAAGGATTCTGGGGAACAGAACCTGGTCAGAGCCCCACAAGTCACCCCATCTTGGAATCCCCTAGGTCTCTAGTTTTCAAAAATGCACAGGTTTGGTAGGTTTCCATAGGTGCCGGCTGAGCTAGAGGCCAAAATCTACAGGTAGGCACTTTGCAAAAAACAGCTATGTTTTCTGTCAAGAAATGGGATGTGCCCACTTTGTGTTTTGGGACATTTCCTGTTGCGGGCGCTAGGCCTACCCACACAAGTGAGGTATCATTTTTATCGGGAGACTTGGGGGAATGCTGGGTGTATGGAAATTTGTGGCTCCTCTCAGATTCCAGAACTTTCTGTCACCGAAATGTGAGGAAAATGTGTTTTTTTAGCCAAAATTTGAGGTTTGCAAAGGATTCTGGGTAACAGAACCTGGTCAGAGCCCCACAAGTCGCCCCATCTTGGATTCCCCTAGGTCTCTAGTTTTAAAAAATGCACAGGTTTGGTAGGTTTTCCTAGGTGCCGGCTGAGCTAGAGGCCAAAATCTACAGGTAGGCACTTTGCAAAAAACAGCTCTGTTTTCTTTAAAAAAATGGGATGTGTGCACGTTGCGTTTTGGGGCGTCTCCTGTCGCGGGCGCTAGGCCTACCCACACAAGTGAGGTATAATTTTTATCGGGAGACTTGGGGGAACGCTGGGTAGAAGGAAATTTGTAGCTCCTCTCAGATTCCAGAACTTTCTGTCACCGAAATATGAGGAAAATGTGTTTTTTTAGCCAAATTTTGAGGTTTGCAAAGGATTCTGGGTAACAGAACCTGGTCAGAGCCCCACAAGTCACCCCATCTTGGATTCCCCTAGGTCTCTAGTTTTCAAAAATGCACTGGTTAGGTAGGTTTCCCTAGGTGCCGGCTGAGCTAGAGGCCAAAATCTACAGGTAGGCACTTTGCAAAAAACAGCTCTGTTTTCTTTAAAAAAATGGGATTTGTCCACGTTGCGTTTTGGGGCGTTTCCTGTCGCGGGCGCTAGGCCTACCCACACAAGTGAGGTATAATTTTTATCGGGAGACTTGGGGGAACGCTGGGTGGAAGGAAATTTGTAGCTCCTCTCAGATTCCAGAACTTTCTGTCACCGAAATGTGAGGAAAATGTGTTTTTTTTAGCCAAATTTTGAGGTTTGCAAAGGATTCTGGGAAACAGAACCTGGTCAGAGCCCCACAAGTCGCCCCATCTTGGATTCCCCTAGGTCTCTAGTTTTCAAAAATGCACAGGTTTGGTAGGTTTTCCTAGGTGCCGGTTGAGCTAGAGGCGAAAATCTACAGGTAGGCACATTGCAAAAAACAGCTCTGTTTTCTTTCAAAAAATGGGATGTGTCCACGTTGCGTTTTGGGGCATCTCCTGTCGCGGGCGCTAGGCCTACCCACACAAGTGAGGTATAATTTTTATCGGGAGACTTGGGGGAACGCTGGGTGGATGGAAATTTGTGGCTCCTCTCAGATTCCAGAACTTTCTGTCACCGAAATGTGAGGAAAATGTGTTTTTTTAGCCAAAATTTGAGGTTTGCAAAGGATTCTGGGTAACAGAACCTGGTCAGAGCCCCACAAGTCGCCCCATCTTGGATTCCCCTAGGTCTCTAGTTTTAAAAAATGCACAGGTTTGGTAGGTTTTCCTAGGTGCCGGCTGAGCTAGAGGCCAAAATCTACAGGTAGGCACTTTGCAAAAAACAGCTCTGTTTTCTTTAAAAAAATGGGATGTGTGCACGTTGCGTTTTGGGGCGTCTCCTGTCGCGGGCGCTAGGCCTACCCACACAAGTGAGGTATAATTTTTATCGGGAGACTTGGGGGAACGCTGGGTAGAAGGAAATTTGTAGCTCCTCTCAGATTCCAGAACTTTCTGTCACCGAAATATGAGGAAAATGTGTTTTTTTAGCCAAATTTTGAGGTTTGCAAAGGATTCTGGGTAACAGAACCTGGTCAGAGCCCCACAAGTCACCCCATCTTGGATTCCCCTAGGTCTCTAGTTTTCAAAAATGCACTGGTTAGGTAGGTTTCCCTAGGTGCCGGCTGAGCTAGAGGCCAAAATCTACAGGTAGGCACTTTGCAAAAAACAGCTCTGTTTTCTTTAAAAAAATGGGATGTGTCCACGTTGCGTTTTGGGGCGTTTCCTGTCGCGGGCGCTAGGCCTACCCACACAAGTGAGGTATAATTTTTATCGGGAGACTTGGGGGAACGCTGGGTGGAAGGAAATTTGTAGCTCCTCTCAGATTCCAGAACTTTCTGTCACCGAAATGTGAGGAAAATGTGTTTTTTTTAGCCAAATTTTGAGGTTTGCAAAGGATTCTGGGAAACAGAACCTGGTCAGAGCCCCACAAGTCGCCCCATCTTGGATTCCCCTAGGTCTCTAGTTTTCAAAAATGCACAGGTTTGGTAGGTTTTCCTAGGTGCCGGTTGAGCTAGAGGCGAAAATCTACAGGTAAGCACATTGCAAAAAACAGCTCTGTTTTCTTTCAAAAAATGGGATGTGTCCACGTTGCGTTTTGGGGCGTCTCCTGTCGCGGGCGCTAGGCCTACCCACACAAGTGAGGTATAATTTTTATCGGGAGACTTGGGGGAACGCTGGGTGGATGGAAATTTGTAGCTCCTCTCAGATTCCAGAACTTTCTGTCACCGAAATGTGAGGAAAATGTGTTTTTTTTAGCCAAATTTTGAGGTTTGCAAAGGATTCTGGGTAACAGAACCTGGTCAGAGCCCCACAAGTCACCCCATCTTGGATTCCCCTAGGTCTCTAGTTTTCAAAAATGCACTGGTTAGGTAGGTTTCCCTAGGTGCCGGCTGAGCTAGATGCCAAAATCTACAGGTAGGCACTTTGCAAAAAACAGCTCTGTTTTCTTTCAAAAAATGGGATGTGTCTAGGTTGCGTTTTGGGGCGTTTCCTGTCGTGGGCTCTAGGCCTACCCACACAAGTGAGGTATCATTTTTATCGGGAGACTTGGGGGAACGCTGGGTGGAAGGAAATTTGTGGCTCCTCTCAGATTCCAGAACTTTCTGTCACCGAAATGTGAGGAAAATGCGTTTTTTTAGCCAAAATTTGAGGTTTGCAAAGGATTCTGGGTAACAGAACCTGGTCAGAGCCCCACAATTCACCCCATCTTGGATTCCCCTAGGTCTCTAGTTTTCAAAAATGCACAGGTTTGGTAGGTTTCCCTAGGTGCGGGCTGAGCTAGAGGCCAAAATCTACAGTTAGGCACTTTACAAAAAACAGCTCTGTTTTCTTTAATAAAATGGGATGTGTCCACGTTGCATTTTGGGGCGTCTCCTGTCGCGGGCGCTAGGCCTACCCACACAAGTGAGGTATAATTTTTATCGGGAGACTTGGGGGAACGCTGGGTGAAAGGAAATTTGTAGCTCCTCTCAGATTCTAGAACTTTCTGTCACCGAAATGTGAGGAAAATGTGTTTTTTTGCCAAAATTTGAGGTTTGCAAAGGATTCTGGGTAACAGAACCTGGTCAGAGCCCCACAAGTCGCCCCATCTTGGATTCCCCTAGGTCTCTAGTTTTCGAAAATGCACAGGTTTGGTAGGTTTTCCTAGGTGCCGGCTGAGCTAGAGGCCAAAATCTACAGGTAGGCACTTTGCAAAAAACAGCTCTGTTTTCTTTCAAAAAATGGGATGTGTGCACGTTGCGTTTTGGGGCGTCTCCTGTCGCGGGCGCTAGGCCTACCCACACAAGTGAGGTATAATTTTTATCGGGAGACTTGGGGGAACGCTGGGTAGAAGGAAATTTGTAGCTCCTCTCAGATTCCAGAACTTTCTGTCACCGAAATATGAAGAAAATGTGTTTTTTTAGCCAAATTTTGAGGTTTGCAAAGGATTCTGGGTATCAGAACCTGGTCAGAGCCCCACAAGTCACCCCATCTTGGATTCCCCTATGTCTCTAGTTTTCAAAAATGCACTGGTTAGGTAGGTTTCCCTAGGTGCCGGCTGAGCTAGAGGCCAAAATCTACAGGTAGGCACTTTGCAAAAAACAGCTCTGTTTTCTTTAAAAAAATGGGATGTGTCCACGTTGCGTTTTGGGGCGTTTCCTGTCGCGGGCTCTAGGCCTACCCACACAAGTGAGGTATCATTTTTATCGGGAGACTTGGGGGAACGCTGGATGGAAGGAAATTTGTGGCTCCTCTCAGATTCCAGAACTTTCTGTCACCGAAATGTGAGGAAAATGAGTTTTTTTAGCCAAAATTTGAGGTTTGCAAAGGATTCTGGGTAACAGAACATGGTCAGAGCCCCACAAGTCGCCCCATCTTGGATTCCCCTAGGTCTCTAGTTTTAAAAAATGCACAGGTTTGGTAGATTTTCCTAGGTGCCGGCTGAGCTAGAGGCCAAAATCTACAGGTAGGCACTTTGCAAAAAACAGCTCTGTTTTCTTTCAAAAAATGGGATGTGTCCACGTTGCGTTTTGGGGCGTCTCCTGTCGTGGGCGCTAGGCCTACCCACACAATTGAGGTATAATTTTTATCGGGAGACTTGGGGGAACGCTGGGTGGAAAGAAAATTTGTAGCTCCTCTCAGATTCCAGAACTTTCTGTCACCGAAATGTGAGGAAAATGTGTTTTTTTAGCCAAATTTTGAGGTTTGCAAAGGATTCTGGGTAACAGAACCTGGTCAGAGCCCCACAAGTCACCCCATCTTGGATTCCCCTAGGTCTCTAGTTTTCAAAAATGCACTGGTTAGGTAGGTTTCCCTAGGTGCCGGCTGAGCTAGAGGCCAAAATCTACAGGTAGGCACTTTGCAAAAAACAGCTCTGTTTTCTTTCAAAAAATGGGATGTGTCCACGTTGCGTTTTGGGGCGTTTCTTGTTGCGGGCTCTAGGCCTACCCACACAAGTGAAGTATCATGTTTATCGGGAGACTTGGGGGAACGCTGGGTGGAAGGAAATTTGTGGCTCCTCTCAGATTCCAGAACTTTCTGTCACCGAAATGTGAGGAAAATGCGTTTTTTTAGCCAAAATTTGAGGTTTGCAAAGGATTCTGGGTAACAGAACCTGGTCAGAGCCCCACAAGTCACCCCATCTTGGATTCCCCTAGGTCTCTAGTTTTAAAAAATGGTCAGGTTTGGTATGTTTCCCTAGGTGCGGGCTGAGCTAGAGGCCAAAATCTACAGGTAGGCACTTTACAAAAAACAGCTCTGTTTTCTTTCAAAAAATGGGATGTGTCCACGTTGCATTTTGGGGCGTCTCCTGTCGCGGGCGCTAGGCCTACCCACACAAGTGAGGTATCATTTTTATCGGGAGACTTGGGGGAACGCTAGGTGGAAGGAAATTCGTGGCTCCTCTCAGATTCCAGAACTTTCTGTCATCGAAATGTGAGGAAAATGCGTTTTTTTAGCCTCAATTTGAGGTTTGCAAAGGATTCTGGGTAACAGAACCTGGTCAGAGCCCCACAAGTCGCCCCTTCTTGGATTCCCCTAGATCTCTAGTTTTCAAAAATGCACAGGTTAGGTAGGTTTCCCTAGGTGACGGCTGAGCTAGAGGCCAAAATCTACAGGTAGGCACTTTGCAAAAAACAGCTCTGTTTTCTTTCAAAAAATGGGATGTGTCCACGTTGCTTTTTTGGGCGTCTTCTGTCGCGGGCGCTAGGCCTACCCACACAAGTGAGGTATCATTATAATCGGGAGACTTTGGGGAACGCTGGGTGGAAGGAAATTTGTAGCTCCTCTCAGATTCCAGAACTTTCTGTCACCGAAATGTGAGGAAAATGTGTTTTTTTAGCCAAATTTATTGGTTTGCAAAGGATTCTGGGTAACAGAACCTGGTCAGAGCCCCACAAGTCACCCCATCTTGGATTCCCCTAGGTCTCTAGTTTTCAAAAATGCACTGGTTAGGTAGGTTTCCCTAGGTGCCGGCTGAGCTAGAGGCCAAAATCTACAGGTAGGCACTTTGCAAAAAACAGCTCTGTTTTCTTTCAAAAAATGGGATGTGTCCACGTTGCTTTTTTGGGCGTCTTCTGTCGCGGGCGCTAGGCCTACCCACACAAGTGAGGTATCATTTTTATCGGGAGACTTGGGGGAACGCTGGGTGGAAGGAAATTTGTAGCTCCTCTCAGATTCCAGAACTTTCTGTCACCGAAATGTGAGGAAAATGTGTTTTTTTAGCCAAATTTATTGGTTTGCAAAGGATTCCGGGTAACAGAACCTGGTCAGAGCCCCACAAGTCACCCCATCTTGGAATCCCCTAGGTCTCTAGTTTTCAAAAAAACAGGTTTGGTAGGTTTCCCTAGGTGCGGGCTGAGCTAGAGGCCAAAATCTACAGGTAGGCACTTTGCAAAAAACTGCTCTTTTTTCTGTTAAGAAATGGGATGTGCCCACTTTGTGTTTTGGGACCTTTCCTGTCGTGGGCGCTAGGACTACCCACACAAGTGAGGTATCATTTTTATCGGGAGACTTGGGGGAACGTTTTGTGGAAGAAAATTTGTGGCTCCTCTCAGATTCTAGAACTTTCTGTCACCGAAATGTGAGGAAAATATGTTTTTTTAGCCAAATGTTGAGGTTTGCAAAGGATTCTGGGGAACAGAACCTGGTCAGAGCCCCACAAGTCACCCCATCTTGGAATCCCCTAGGTCTCTAGTTTTCAAAAATGCACAGGTTTGGTAGGTTTCCATAGGTGCCGGCTGAGCTAGAGGCCAAAATCTACAGGTAGGCACTTTGCAAAAAACAGCTCTGTTTTCTGTCAAGAAATGGGATGTGCCCACTTTGTGTTTTGGGACATTTCCTGTTGAGGGCGCTAGGACTACCCACACAAGTGAGATATCATTTTTATCGGGAGACTTGGGGGAACGCTGGGTGGAAGGAAATTTGTGGCTCCTCTCAGATTCCAGAACTTTCTGTCACCGAAATATAAGGAAAATGTGTTTTTTTAGCCAATTTTTGAGGTTTGCAAAGGATTCTGGGGAACAGAACCTGGTCAGAGCCCCACAAGTCACCCCATCTTGGATTCCCCTAGGTCTCTAGTTTTCAAAAATGCACAGGTTCGGTAGGTTTCCCTAGGTGCCGGCTGAGCTAGAGGCCAAAATCTACAGGTAGGCACTTTGCAAAAAACAGCTCTGTTTTCTTTAAAAAAATGGGATGTGTCCACGTTGCTTTTTTGGGCGTCTTCTGTCGCGGGCTCTAGGCCTACCCATACAAGTGAGGTATCATTTTTATCGGGAGACTTGGGGGAACGCTGGGTGGAAGGAAATTTGTAGCTCCTCTCAGATTCCAGAACTTTCTGTCACCGAAATGTTAGGAAAATTTGTTTTTTTAGCCAAATTTATTGGTTTGCAAAGGATTCTGGGTAACAGAACCTGGTCAGAGCCCCACAAGTCACCCCATCTTGGAATCCCCTAGGTCTCTAGTTTAAAAAAATGCACAGGTTTGGTAGGTTTCCCTAGGTGCGGGCTGAGCTAGAGGCCAAAATCTACAGGTAGGCACTTTGCAAAAAACAGCTCTGTTTTCTGTCAAGAAATGGGATGTGCCCACTTTGTGTTTGGGGTCATTTCCTGTCGTAGGCGCTAGGACTACCCACACAAGTGAGGTATCATTTTTATCGGGAGACTTGGGGGAACGCTGTGTGGAAGAAAATTTGTGGCTCCTCTCAGATTCTAGAACTTTCTGTCACCAAAATGTGAGGAAAATATGTTTTTTTAGCCAAATGTTGAGGTTTGCAAAGGATTCTGGGGAACAGAACCTGGTCAGAGCCCCACAAGTCACCCCATCTTGGAATCTCCTAGGTCTCTAGTTTTCAAAAATGCACAGGTTTGGTAGGTTTCCATAAGTGCCGGCTGAGCTAGAGGCCAAAATCTACAGGTAGGCACTTTGCAAAAAACAGCTCTGTTTTCTGTCAAGAAATGGGATGTGCCCACTTTGTGTTTTGGGACATTTCCTGTTGCGGGCGCTAGGACTACCCACACAAGTGAGATATCATTTTTATCGGGAGACTTGGGGGAACGCTGGGTGGAAGGAAATTTGTGGCTCCTCTCAGATTCCAGAACTTTCTGTCACCGAAATATAAGGAAAATGTGTTTTTTTAGCCAAATTTTGAGGTTTGCAAAGGATTCTGGGGAACAGAACCTGGTCAGAGCCCCACAAGTCACCCCATCTTGGATTCCCCTAGGTCTCTAGTTTTAAAAAATGCACAGGTTCGGTAGGTTTTCCTAGGTGCTGGCTGAGCTAGAGGCCAAAATCTACAGGTAGAAACTTTACAAAAAACAGCTCTGTTTTCTTTCAAAAAATGGGATGTGTTCACGTTGCGTTTTCGGGCGTCTCCTGTCGCGGGCTCTAGGCCTACCCACACAAGTGAGGTATCATTTTTATCGGGAGACTTGGGGGAACGCTGGGTGGAAGGAAATTTGTAGCTCCTCTCAGATTCCAGAACTTTCTGTCACCGAAATATGAGGAAAATGTGTTTTTTTAGCCAAATTTTGAGGTTTGCAAAGGATTCTGGGTAACAGAACCTGGTCAGAGCCCCACAAGTCACCCCATCTTGGATTCCCCTAGGTCTCTAGTTTTCAAAAATGCACTGGTTAGGTAGGTTTCCCTAGGTGCCGGCTGAGCTAGAGGCCAAAATCTACAGGTAGGCACTTTGCAAAAAACAGCTCTGTTTTCTTTAAAAAAATGGGATGTGTCCACGTTGCGTTTTGGGGCGTTTCCTGTCGCGGGCGCTAGGCCTACCCACACAAGTGAGGTATAATTTTTATCGGGAGACTTGGGGGAACGCTGGGTGGAAGGAAATTTGTAGCTCCTCTCAGATTCCAGAACTTTCTGTCACCGAAATGTGAGGAAAATGTGTTTTTTTTAGCCAAATTTTGAGGTTTGCAAAGGATTCTGGGAAACAGAACCTGGTCAGAGCCCCACAAGTCGCCCCATCTTGGATTCCCCTAGGTCTCTAGTTTTCAAAAATGCACAGGTTTGGTAGGTTTTCCTAGGTGCCGGTTGAGCTAGAGGCGAAAATCTACAGGTAGGCACATTGCAAAAAACAGCTCTGTTTTCTTTCAAAAAATGGGATGTGTCCACGTTGCGTTTTGGGGCGTCTCCTGTCGCGGGCGCTAGGCCTACCCACACAAGTGAGGTATAATTTTTATCGGGAGACTTGGGGGAACGCTGGGTGGATGGAAATTTGTAGCTCCTCTCAGATTCCAGAACTTTCTGTCACCGAAATGTGAGGAAAATGTGTTTTTTTTAGCCAAATTTTGAGGTTTGCAAAGGATTCTGGGTAACAGAACCTGGTCAGAGCCCCACAAGTCACCCCATCTTGGATTCCCCTAGGTCTCTAGTTTTCAAAAATGCACTGGTTAGGTAGGTTTCCCTAGGTGCCGGCTGAGCTAGATGCCAAAATCTACAGGTAGGCACTTTGCAAAAAACAGCTCTGTTTTCTTTCAAAAAATGGGATGTGTCTAGGTTGCGTTTTGGGGCGTTTCCTGTCGTGGGCTCTAGGCCTACCCACACAAGTGAGGTATCATTTTTATCGGGAGACTTGGGGGAACGCTGGGTGGAAGGAAATTTGTGGCTCCTCTCAGATTCCAGAACTTTCTGTCACCGAAATGTGAGGAAAATGCGTTTTTTTAGCCAAAATTTGAGGTTTGCAAAGGATTCTGGGTAACAGAACCTGGTCAGAGCCCCACAATTCACCCCATCTTGGATTCCCCTAGGTCTCTAGTTTTCAAAAATGCACAGGTTTGGTAGGTTTCCCTAGGTGCGGGCTGAGCTAGAGGCCAAAATCTACAGTTAGGCACTTTACAAAAAACAGCTCTGTTTTCTTTAATAAAATGGGATGTGTCCACGTTGCATTTTGGGGCGTCTCCTGTCGCGGGCGCTAGGCCTACCCACACAAGTGAGGTATAATTTTTATCGGGAGACTTGGGGGAACGCTGGGTGAAAGGAAATTTGTAGCTCCTCTCAGATTCTAGAACTTTCTGTCACCGAAATGTGAGGAAAATGTGTTTTTTTGCCAAAATTTGAGGTTTGCAAAGGATTCTGGGTAACAGAACCTGGTCAGAGCCCCACAAGTCGCCCCATCTTGGATTCCCCTAGGTCTCTAGTTTTTCGAAAATGCACAGGTTTGGTAGGTTTTCCTAGGTGCCGGCTGAGCTAGAGGCCAAAATCTACAGGTAGGCACTTTGCAAAAAACAGCTCTGTTTTCTTTCAAAAAATGGGATGTGTGCACGTTGCGTTTTGGGGCGTCTCCTGTCGCGGGCGCTAGGCCTACCCACACAAGTGAGGTATAATTTTTATCGGGAGACTTGGGGGAACGCTGGGTAGAAGGAAATTTGTAGCTCCTCTAAGATTCCAGAACTTTCTGTCACCGAAATATGAAGAAAATGTGTTTTTTTAGCCAAATTTTGAGGTTTGCAAAGGATTCTGGGTATCAGAACCTGGTCAGAGCCCCACAAGTCACCCCATCTTGGATTCCCCTATGTCTCTAGTTTTCAAAAATGCACTGGTTAGGTAGGTTTCCCTAGGTGCCGGCTGAGCTAGAGGCCAAAATCTACAGGTAGGCACTTTGCAAAAAACAGCTCTGTTTTCTTTAAAAAAATGGGATGTGTCCACGTTGCGTTTTGGGGCGTTTCCTGTCGCGGGCTCTAGGCCTACCCACACAAGTGAGGTATCATTTTTATCGGGAGACTTGGGGGAACGCTGGATGGAAGGAAATTTGTGGCTCCTCTCAGATTCCAGAACTTTCTGTCACCGAAATGTGAGGAAAATGAGTTTTTTTAGCCAAAATTTGAGGTTTGCAAAGGATTCTGGGTAACAGAACCTGGTCAGAGCCCCACAAGTCGCCCCATCTTGGATTCCCCTAGGTCTCTAGTTTTAAAAAATGCACAGGTTTGGTAGATTTTCCTAGGTGCCGGCTGAGCTAGAGGCCAAAATCTACAGGTAGGCACTTTGCAAAAAACAGCTCTGTTTTCTTTCAAAAAATGGGATGTGTCCACGTTGCGTTTTGGGGCGTCTCCTGTCGCGGGCGCTAGGCCTACCCACACAATTGAGGTATAATTTTTATCGGGAGACTTGGGGGAACGCTGGGTGGAAAGAAAATTTGTAGCTCCTCTCAGATTCCAGAACTTTCTGTCACCGAAATGTGAGGAAAATGTGTTTTTTTAGCCAAATTTTGAGGTTTGCAAAGGATTCTGGGTAACAGAACCTGGTCAGAGCCCCACAAGTCACCCCATCTTGGATTCCACTAGGTCTCTAGTTTTCAAAAATGCACTGGTTAGGTAGGTTTCCCTAGGTGCCGGCTGAGCTAGAGGCCAAAATCTACAGGTAGGCACTTTGCAAAAAACAGCTCTGTTTTCTTTCAAAAAATGGGATGTGTCCACGTTGCGTTTTGGGGCGTTTCTTGTTGCGGGCTCTAGGCCTACCCACACAAGTGAAGTATCATGTTTATCGGGAGACTTGGGGGAACGCTGGGTGGAAGGAAATTTGTGGCTCCTCTCAGATTCCAGAACTTTCTGTCACCGAAATGTGAGGAAAATGCGTTTTTTTAGCCAAAATTTGAGGTTTGCAAAGGATTCTGGGTAACAGAACCTGGTCAGAGCCCCACAAGTCACCCCATCTTGGATTCCCCTAGGTCTCTAGTTTTAAAAAATGCACAGGTTTGGTATGTTTCCCTAGGTGCGGGCTGAGCTAGAGGCCAAAATCTACAGGTAGGCACTTTACAAAAAACAGCTCTGTTTTCTTTCAAAAAATGGGATGTGTCCACGTTGCATTTTGGGGCGTCTCCTGTCGCGGGCGCTAGGCCTACCCACACAAGTGAGGTATCATTTTTATCGGGAGACTTGGGGGAACGCTAGGTGGAAGGAAATTCGTGGCTCCTCTCAGATTCCAGAACTTTCTGTCATCGAAATGTGAGGAAAATGCGTTTTTTTAGCCTCAATTTGAGGTTTGCAAAGGATTCTGGGTAACAGAACCTGGTCAGAGCCCCACAAGTCGCCCCTTCTTGGATTCCCCTAGATCTCTAGTTTTCAAAAATGCACAGGTTAGGTAGGTTTCCCTAGGTGACGGCTGAGCTAGAGGCCAAAATCTACAGGTAGGCACTTTGCAAAAAACAGCTCTGTTTTCTTTCAAAAAATGGGATGTGTCCACGTTGCTTTTTTGGGCGTCTTCTGTCGCGGGCGCTAGGCCTACCCACACAAGTGAGGTATCATTATAATCGGGAGACTTTGGGGAACGCTGGGTGGAAGGAAATTTGTAGCTCCTCTCAGATTCCAGAACTTTCTGTCACCGAAATGTGAGGAAAATGTGTTTTTTTAGCCAAATTTATTGGTTTGCAAAGGATTCTGGGTAACAGAACCTGGTCAGAGCCCCACAAGTCACCCCATCTTGGATTCCCCTAGGTCTCTAGTTTTCAAAAATGCACTGGTTAGGTAGGTTTCCCTAGGTGCCGGCTGAGCTAGAGGCCAAAATCTACAGGTAGGCACTTTGCAAAAAACAGCTCTGTTTTCTTTCAAAAAATGGGATGTGTCCACGTTGCTTTTTTGGGCGTCTTCTGTCGCGGGCGCTAGGCCTACCCACACAAGTGAGGTATCATTTTTATCGGGAGACTTGGGGGAACGCTGGGTGGAAGGAAATTTGTAGCTCCTCTCAGATTCCAGAACTTTCTGTCACCGAAATGTGAGGAAAATGTGTTTTTTTAGCCAAATTTATTGGTTTGCAAAGGATTCCGGGTAACAGAACCTGGTCAGAGCCCCACAAGTCACCCCATCTTGGAATCCCCTAGGTCTCTAGTTTTCAAAAACACAGGTTTGGTAGGTTTCCCTAGGTGCGGGCTGAGCTAGAGGCCAAAATCTACAGGTAGGCACTTTGCAAAAAACTGCTCTTTTTTCTGTTAAGAAATGGGATGTGCCCACTTTGTGTTTTGGGACCTTTCCTGTCGTGGGCGCTAGGACTACCCACACAAGTGAGGTATCATTTTTATCGGGAGACTTGGGGGAACGTTTTGTGGAAGAAAATTTGTGGCTCCTCTCAGATTCTAGAACTTTCTGTCACCGAAATGTGAGGAAAATATGTTTTTTTAGCCAAATGTTGAGGTTTGCAAAGGATTCTGGGGAACAGAACCTGGTCAGAGCCCCACAAGTCACCCCATCTTGGATTCCCCTAGGTCTCTAGTTTTCAAAAATGCACAGGTTCGGTAGGTTTCCCTAGGTGCCGGCTGAGCTAGAGGCCAAAATCTACAGGTAGGCACTTTGCAAAAAACAGCTCTGTTTTCTTTAAAAAAATGGGATGTGTCCACGTTGCTTTTTTGGGCGTCTTCTGTCGCGGGCTCTAGGCCTACCCATACAAGTGAGGTATCATTTTTATCGGGAGACTTGGGGGAACGCTGGGTGGAAGGAAATTTGTAGCTCCTCTCAGATTCCAGAACTTTCTGTCACCGAAATGTTAGGAAAATGTGTTTTTTTAGCCAAATTTATTGGTTTGCAAAGGATTCTGGGTAACAGAACCTGGTCAGAGCCCCACAAGTCACCCCATCTTGGAATCCCCTAGGTCTCTAGTTTTAAAAAATGCACAGGTTTGGTAGGTTTCCCTAGGTGCGGGCTGAGCTAGAGGCCAAAATCTACAGGTAGGCACTTTGCAAAAAACAGCTCTGTTTTCTGTCAAGAAATGGGATGTGCCCACTTTGTGTTTGGGGTCATTTCCTGTCGTAGGCGCTAGGACTACCCACACAAGTGAGGTATCATTTTTATCGGGAGACTTGGGGGAACGCTGTGTGGAAGAAAATTTGTGGCTCCTCTCAGATTCTAGAACTTTCTGTCACCAAAATGTGAGGAAAATATGTTTTTTTAGCCAAATGTTGAGGTTTGCAAAGGATTTATGGGAACAGAACCTGGTCAGAGCCCCACAAGTCACCCCATCTTGCATCTTGGAATCCCCTAGGTCTCTAGTTTTCAAAAATGCACAGGTTTGGTAGGTTTCCATAGGTGCCGGCTGAGCTAGAGGCCAAAATCTACAGGTAGGCACTTTGCAAAAAACAGCTCTGTTTTCTGTCAAGAAATGGGATGTGCCCACTTTGTGTTTTGGGACATTTCCTGTTGCGGGCGCTAGGACTACCCACACAAGTGAGATATCATTTTTATCGGGAGACTTGGGGGAACGCTGGGTGGAAGGAAATTTGTGGCTCCTCTCAGATTCCAGAACTTTCTGTCACCGAAATATAAGGAAAATGTGTTTTTTTAGCCAATTTTTGAGGTTTGCAAAGGATTCTGGGGAACAGAACCTGGTCAGAGCCCCACAAGTCACCCCATCTTGGATTCCCCTAGGTCTCTAGTTTTCAAAAATGCACAGGTTTGGTAGGTTTTCCTAGGTGCCGGCTGAGCTAGAGGCCAAAATCTACAGGTAGGCACTTTGCAAAAAACAGCTCTGTTTTCTTTCAAAAAATGGGATGTGTCCACGTTGCGTTTTGGGGCGTCTCCTGTCGCGGGCGCTAGGCCTACCCACACAATTGAGGTATAATTTTTATCGGGAGACTTGGGGGAACGCTGGGTGGAAAGAAAATTTGTAGCTCCTCTCAGATTCCAGAACTTTCTGTCACCGAAATGTGAGGAAAATGTGTTTTTTTAGCCAAATTTTGAGGTTTGCAAAGGATTCTGGGTAACAGAATCTGGTCAGAGCCCCACAAGTCGCCCCATCTTGGATTCCCCTAGGTCTCTAGTTTTGAAAAATGCACTGGTTAGGTAGGTTTCCCTAGGTGCCGGCTGAGCTAGAGGCCAAAATCTACAGGTAGGCACTTTGCAAAAAACAGCTCTGTTTTCTTTCAAAAAATGGGATGTGTCCACGTTGCGTTTTGGGGCGTTTCTTGTTGCGGGCTCTAGGCCTACCCACACAAGTGAAGTATCATTTTTATCGGGAGACTTGGGGGAACGCTGGGTGGAAGGAAATTTGTGGCTCCTCTCAGATTCTAGAACTTTCTGTCACTGAAATGTGAGGAAAATGCGTTTTTTTAGCCAAAATTTGAGGTTTGCAAAGGATTCTGGGTAACAGAACCTGGTCAGAGCCCCACAAGTCACCCCATCTTGGATTCCCCTAGGTCTCTAGTTTTAAAAAATTCATAGGTTTGGTATGTTTCCCTAGGTGCGGGCTGAGCTAGAGGCCAAAATCTACAGGTAGGCACTTTACAAAAAACAGCTCTGTTTTCTTTCAAAAAGTGGGATGTGTCCACGTTGCATTTTGGGGCGTCTCCTGTCGCGGGCGCTAGGCCTACCCACACAAGTGAGGTATCATTTTTATCGGGAGACTTGGGGGAACGCTAGGTGGAAGGAAATTTGTGGCTCCTCTCAGATTCCAGAACTTTCTGTCATCGAAATGTGAGGAAAATGTGTTTTTTTAGCCACAATTTGAGGTTTGCAAAGGATTCTGGGTAACAGAACCTGGTCAGAGCCCCACAAGTCGCCCCTTCTTGGATTCCCCAAGATCTCTAGTTTTCAAAAATGCACAGGTTAGGTAGGTTTCCCTAGGTGCCGGCTGAGCTAGAGGCCAAAATCTACAGGTAGGCACTTTGCAAAAAACAGCTCTGTTTTCTTTCAAAAAATGGGATGTGTCCACGTTGCTTTGTTGGGCGTCTTCTGTCGCGGGCGCTAGGCCTACCCACACAAGTGAGGTATCATTTTTATCGGGAGACTTGGGGGAACGCTGGGTAGAAGGAAATTTGTAGCTCCTCTCAGATTCCAGAACTTTCTGTCACCGAAATGTGAGGAAAATGTTTTTTTTTAGCCAAATTTATTGGTTTGCAAAGGATTCTGGGTAACAGAACCTGGTCAGAGCCCCACAAGTCACCCCATCTTGGAATCCCCTAGGTCTCTAGTTTTAAAAAATGCTCAGGTTTGGTAGGTTTCCCTAGGTGCGGGCTGAGCTAGAAGCCAAAATCTACAGGTAGGCACTTTGCAAAAAACAGCTCTTTTTTCTGTCAAGAAATGGGATGTGCCCACTTTGTGTTTTGGGACATTTCCTGTCGTGGGCGCTAGGACTACCCACACAAGTGAGGTATCATTTTTATCGGGAGACTTGGGGGAACGCTGTGTGGAAGAAAATTTGTGGCTCCTCTCAGATTCTAGAACTTTCTGTCACCGAAATGTGAGGAAAATATGTTTTTTTAGCCAAATGTTGAGGTTTGCAAAGGATTCTGGGGAACAGAACCTGGTCAGAGCCCCACAAGTCACCCCATCTTGGAATCCCCTAGGACTCTAGTTTTAAAAAATGCACAGGTTTGGTAGGTTTCCATAGGTGCCGGCTGAGCTAGAGGCGAAAATCTACAGGTAGGCACATTGCAAAAAACAGCTCTGTTTTCTTTCAAAAAATGGGATGTGTCCACGTTGGGTTTTGGGGCGTCTCCTGTCGCGGGCGCTAGGCCTACCCACACAAGTGAGGTATAATTTTTATCGGGAGACTTGGGGGAACGCTGGGTGGATGGAAATTTGTAGCTCCTCTCAGATTCCAGAACTTTCTGTCACCGAAATGTGAGGAAAATGTGTTTTTTTTAGCCAAATTTTGAGGTTTGCAAAGGATTCTGGGTAACAGAACCTGGTCAGAGCCCCACAAGTCACCCCATCTTGGATTCCCCTAGGTCTCTAGTTTTCAAAAATGCACTGGTTAGGTAGGTTTCCCTAGGTGCCGGCTGTGCTAGATGCCAAAATCCACAGGTAGGCACTTTGCAAAAAACAGCTCTGTTTTCTTTCAAAAAATAAATGTGTCCAGGTTGCGTTTTGGGGCGTTTCCTGTCGCGGGCTCTAGGCCTACCCACACAAGTGAGGTATCATTTTTATCGGGAGACTTGGGGGAACGCTGGGTGGAAGGAAATTTGTGGCTCCTCTCAGATTCCAGAACTTTCTGTCACCGAAATGTGAGGAAAATGCGTTTTTTTAGCCAAAATTTGAGGTTTGCAAAGGATTCTGGGTAACAGAACCTGGTCAGAGCCCCACAATTCACCCCATCTTGGATTCCCCTAGGTCTCTAGTTTTCAAAAATGCACAGGTTTGGTAGGTTTCCCTAGGTGCGGGCTGAGCTAGAGGCCAAAATCTACAGTTAGGCACTTTACAAAAAACAGCTCTGTTTTCTTTAATAAAATGGGATGTGTCCACGTTGCATTTTGGGGCGTCTCCTGTCGCGGGCGCTAGGCCTACCCACACAAGTGAGGTATAATTTTTATCGGGAGACTTGGGGGAACGCTGGGTGGAAGGAAATTTGTAGCTCCTCTCAGATTCTAGAACTTTCTGTCACCGAAATGTGAGGAAAATGTGTTTTTTTAGCCAAAATTTGAGGTTTGCAAAGGATTCTGGGTAACAGAACCTGGTCAGAGCCCCACAAGTCGCCCCATCTTGGATTCCCCTAGGTCTCTAGTTTTCGAAAATGCACAGGTTTGGTAGGTTTTCCTAGGTGCCGGCTGAGCTAGAGGCCAAAATCTACAGGTAGGCACTTTGCAAAAAACAGCTCTGTTTTCTTTCAAAAAATGGGATGTGTGCACGTTGCGTTTTGGGGCGTCTCCTGTCGCGGGCGCTAGGCCTACCCACACAAGTGAGGTATAATTTTTATCGGGAGACTTGGGGGAACGCTGGGTAGAAGGAAATTTGTAGCTCCTCTCAGATTCCAGAACTTTCTGTCACCGAAATATGAGGAAAATGTGTTTTTTTAGCCAAATTTTGAGGTTTGCAAAGGATTCTGGGTAACAGAACCTGGTCAGAGCCCCACAAGTCACCTCATCTTGGATTCCCCTAGGTCTCTAGTTTTCAAAAATGCACTGGTTAGGTAGGTTTCCCTAGGTGCCGGCTGAGCTAGAGGCCAAAATCTACAGGTAGGCACTTTGCAAAATACAGCTCTGTTTTCTTTAAAAAAATGGGATGTGTCCACGTTGCGTTTTGGGGCGTTTCCTGTCGCGGGCTCTAGGCCTACCCACACAAGTGAGGTATCATTTTTATCGGGAGACTTGGGGGAACGCTGGATGGAAGGAAATTTGTGGCTCCTCTCAGATTCCAGAACTTTCTGTCACCGAAATGTGAGGAAAATGCGTTTTTTTAGCCAAAATTTGAGGTTTGCAAAGGATTCTGGGTAACAGAACCTGGTCAGAGCCCCACAAGTCGCCCCATCTTGGATTCCCCTAGGTCTCTAGTTTTAAAAAATGCACAGGTTTGGTAGATTTTCCTAGGTGCCGGCTGAGCTAGAGGCCAAAATCTACAGGTAGGCACTTTGCAAAAAACAGCTCTGTTTTCTTTCAAAAAATGGGATGTGTCCACGTTGCGTTTTGGGGCGTCTCCTGTCGCGGGCGCTAGGCCTACCCACACAATTGAGGTATAATTTTTATCGGGAGACTTGGGGGAACGCTGGGTGGAAAGAAAATTTGTAGCTCCTCTCAGATTCCAGAACTTTCTGTCACCGAAATGTGAGGAAAATGTGTTTTTTTAGCCAAATTTTGAGGTTTGCAAAGGATTCTGGGTAACAGAACCTGGTCAGAGCCCCACAAGTCACCCCATCTTGGATTCCCCTAGGTCTCTAGTTTTCAAAAATGCACTGGTTAGGTAGGTTTCCCTAGGTGCCGGCTGAGCTAGAGGCCAAAATCTACAGGTAGGCACTTTGCAAAAAACAGCTCTGTTTTCTTTCAAAAAATGGGATGTGTCCACGTTGCGTTTTGGGGCGTTTCTTGTTGCGGGCTCTAGGCCTACCCACACAAGTGAAGTATCATTTTTATCGGGAGACTTGGGGGAACGCTGGGTGGAAGGAAATTTGTGGCTCCTCTCAGATTCCAGAACTTTCTGTCACCGAAATGTGAGGAAAATGCGTTTCTTTAGCCAAAATTTGAGGTTAGCCAAGGATTCTGGGTAACAGAACCTGGTCAGAGCCCCACAAGTCACCCCATCTTGGATTCCCCTAGGTCTCTAGTTTTAAAAAATGCACAGGTTTAGTATGTTTCCCTAGGTGCGGGCTGAGCTAGAGGCCAAAATCTACAGGTAGGCACTTTACAAAAAACAGCTCTGTTTTCTTTCAAAAAATGGGATGTGTCCACGTTGCATTTTGGGGCGTCTCCTGTCGCGGGCGCTAGGCCTACCCACACAAGTGAGGTATCATTTTTATCGGGAGACTTGGGGGAACGCTAGGTGGAAGGAAATTTGTGGCTCCTCTCAGATTCCAGAACTTTCTGTCATCGAAATGTGAGGAAAATGCGTTTTTTTAGCCACAATTTGAGGTTTGCAAAGGATTCTGGGTAACAGAACCTGGTCAGAGCCCCACAAGTCGCCCCTTCTTGGATTCCCCTAGATCTCTAGTTTTCAAAAATGCACAGGTTAGGTAGGTTTCCCTAGGTGACGGCTGAGCTAGAGGCCAAAATCTACAGGTAGGCACTTTGCAAAAAACAGCTCTGTTTTCTTTCAAAAAATGGGATGTGTCCACGTTGCTTTTTTGGGCGTCTTCTGTCGCGGGCGCTAGGCCTACCCACACAAGTGAGGTATCATTATAATCGGGAGACTTTGGGGAACGCTGGGTGGAAGGAAATTTGTAGCTCCTCTCAGATTCCAGAACTTTCTGTCACCGAAATGTGAGGAAAATGTGTTTTTTTAGCCAAATTTATTGGTTTGCAAAGGATTCTGGGTAACAGAACCTGGTCAGAGCCCCACAAGTCACCCCATCCTGGATTCCCCTAGGTCTCTAGTTTTCAAAAATGCACTGGTTAGGTAGGTTTCCCTAGGTGCCGGCTGAGCTAGAGGCCAAAATCTACAGGTAGGCACTTTGCAAAAAACAGCTCTGTTTTCTTTCAAAAAATGGGATGTGTCCACGTTGCTTTTTTGGGCGTCTTCTGTCGCGGGCGCTAGGCCTACCCACACAAGTGAGGTATCATTTTTATCGGGAGACTTGGGGGAACGCTGGGTGGAAGGAAATTTGTAGCTCCTCTCAGATTCCAGAACTTTCTGTCACCGAAATGTGAGGAAAATGTGTTTTTTTAGCCAAATTTTGAGGTTTGCAAAGGATTCTGGGTAACAGAACCTGGTCAGAGCCCCACAAGTCACCCCATCTTGGAATCCCCTAGGTTTCTAGTTTTCAAAAATGCACAGGTTTGGTAGGTTTCCCTAGGTGTGGGCTGAGCTAGAGGCCAAAATCTACAGGTAGGCACTTTGCAAAAAACAGCTCTTTTTTCTGTCAAGAAATGGGATGTGCCCACTTTGTGTTTTGGGACATTTCCTGTCGTAGGCGCTAGGACTACCCACACAAGTGAGGTATCATTTTTATCGGGAGACTTGGGGGAACGTTGTGTGGAAGAAAATTTGTGGCTCCTCTCAGATTCTAGAACTTTCTGTCACCGAAATGTGAGGAAAATATGTTTTTTTAGCCAAATGTTGAGGTTTGCAAAGGATTCTGGGGAACAGAACCTGGTCAGAGCCCCACAAGTCACCCCATCTTGGAATCCCCTAGGTCTCTAGTTTTCAAAAATGCACAGGTTTGGTAGGTTTCCATAGGTGCCGGCTGAGCTAGAGGCCAAAATCTACAGGTAGGCCCTTTGCAAAAAACAGCTCTGTTTTCTGTCAAGAAATGGGATGTGCCCACTGTGTGTTTTGGGACATTTCCTGTTGCGGGCGCTAGGACTACTCACACAAGTGAGATATCATTTTTATCGGGAGACTTGGGGGAACGCTGGGTGGAAGGAAATTTGTGGCTCCTCTCAGATTCCAGAACTTTCTGTCACCGAAATATAAGGAAAATGTGTTTTTTTAGCCAATTTTTGAGGTTTGCAAAGGATTCTGGGGAACAGAACCTGGTCAGAGCCCCACAAGTCACCCCATCTTGGATTCCCCTAGGTCTCTAGTTTTCAAAAATGCACAGGTTCGGTAGGTTTCCCTAGGTGCCGGCTGAGCTAGGGGCCAAAATCTACAGGTAGGCACTTTGCAAAAAACTGCTCTGTTTTCTTTAAAAAAATGGGATGTGTCCACGTTGCTTTTTTGGGCGTCTTCTGTCGCGGGCTCTAGGCCTACCCATACAAGTGAGGTATCATTTTTATCGGGAGACTTGGGGGAACGCTGGGTGGAAGGAAATTTGTAGCTCCTCTCAGATTCCAGAACTTTCTGTCACCGAAATGTTAGGAAAATGTGTTTTTTTAGCCAAATTTATTGGTTTGCAAAGGATTCTGGGTAACAGAACCTGGTCAGAGCCCCACAAGTCACCCCATCTTGGAATCCCCTAGGTCTCTAGTTTTCAAAAATGCACAGGTTTGGTAGGTTTCCCTAAGTGCGGGCTGAGCTAGAGGCCAAAATCTACAGGTAGGCACTTTGCAAAAAACAGCTCTTTTTTCTGTCAAGAAAGGGGATGTGCCCACTTTGTGTTTTGGGACATTTCCTGTCGTGGGCGCTAGGACTACCCACACAAGTGAGGTATCCTTTTTATCGGGAGACTTGGGGGAACGCTGTGTGGAAGAAAATTTGTGGCTCCTCTCAGATTCTAGAACTTTCTGTCACCGAAATGTGAGGAAAATATGTTTTTTTAGCCAAATGTTGAGGTTTGCAAAGGATTCTGGGGAACAGAACCTGGTCAGAGCCCCACAAGTCACCCCATCTTGCATCTTGGAATCCCCTAGGTCTCTAGTTTTCAAAAATGCACAGGTTTGGTAGGTTTCCATAGGTGCCGGCTGAGCTAGAGGCCAAAATCTACAGGTAGGCCCTTTGCAAAAAACAGCTCTGTTTTCTGTCAAGAAATGGGATGTGCCCACTTTGTGTTTTGGGACATTTCCTGTTGCGGGCGCTACGACTACCCACACAAGTGAGATATCATTTTTATCGGGAGACTTGGGGGAACGCTAGGTGGAAGGAAATTTGTGGCTCCTCTCAGATTCCAGAACTTTCTGTCATCGAAATGTGAGGAAAATGTGTTTTTTTAGCCACAATTTGAGGTTTGCAAAGGATTCTGGGTAACAGAACCTGGTCAGAGCCCCACAAGTCGCCCCTTCTTGGATTCCCCTAGATCTCTAGTTTTCAAAAATGCACAGGTTAGGTAGGTTTCCCTAGGTGACGGCTGAGCTAGAGGCCAAAATCTACAGGTAGGCACTTTGCAAAAAACAGCTCTGTTTTCTTTCAAAAAATGGGATGTGTTCACGTTGCTTTTTTGGGCGTCTTCTGTCGCGGGCGCTAGGCCTACCCACACAAGTGAGGTATCATTATAATCGGGAGACTTTGGGGAACGCTGGGTGGAAGGAAATTTGTAGCTCCTCTCAGATTCCAGAACTTTCTGTCACCGAAATGTGAGGAAAATGTGTTTTTTTAGCCAAATTTATTGGTTTGCAAAGGATTCTGGGTAACAGAACCTGGTCAGAGCCCCACAAGTCACCCCATCTTGGATTCCCCTAGGTCTCTAGTTTTCAAAAATGCACTGGTTAGGTAGGTTTCCCTAGGTGCCGGCTGAGCTAGAGGCCAAAATCTACAGGTAGGCACTTTGCAAAAAACAGCTCTGTTTTCTTTCAAAAAATGGGATGTGTCCACGTTGCTTTTTTGGGCGTCTTCTGTCGCGGGCGCTAGGCCTACCCACACAAGTGAGGTATCATTTTTATCGGGAGACTTGGGGGAACGCTGGGTGGAAGGAAATTTGTAGCTCCTCTCAGATTCCAGAACTTTCTGTCACCGAAATTTGAGGAAAATGTGTTTTTTTAGCCAAATTTATTGGTTTGCAAAGGATTCTGGGTAACAGAACCTGGTCAGACCCCACAAGTCACCCCATCTTGGAATCCCCTAGGTTTCTAGTTTTCAAAAATGCACAGGTTTGGTAGGTTTCCCTAGGTGCGGGCTGAGCTAGAGGCCAAAATCTACAGGTAGGAACTTTGCAAAAAACAGCTCTTTTTTCTGTCAAGAAATGGGATGTGCCCACTTTGTGTTTTGGGACATTTCCTGTCGTGGGCGCTAGGACTACCCACACAAGTGAGGTATCATTTTTATCGGGAGACTTGGGGGAACGTTGTGTGGAAGAAAATTTGTGGCTCCTCTCAGATTCTAGAACTTTCTGTCACCGAAATGTGAGGAAAATATGTTTTTTTAGCCAAATTTTGAGGTTTGCAAAGGATTCTGGGGAACAGAACCTGGTCAGAGCCCCACAAGTCACCCCATCTTGGAATCCCCTAGGTCTCTAGTTTTCAAAAATGCACAGGTTTGGTAGGTTTCCATAGGTGCCGGCTGAGCTAGAGGCCAAAATCTACAGGTAGGCCCTTTGCAAAAAACAGCTCTGTTTTCTGTCAAGAAATGGGATGTGCCCACTGTGTGTTTTGGGACATTTCCTGTTGCGGGCGCTAGGACTACCCACACAAGTGAGATATCATTTTTATCGGGAGACTTGGGGGAACGCTGGGTGGAAGGAAATTTGTGGCTCCTCTCAGATTCCAGAACTTTCTGTCACCGAAATATAAGGAAAATGTGTTTTTTTAGCCAATTTTTGAGGTTTGCAAAGGATTCTGGGGAACAGAACCTGGTCAGAGCCCCACAAGTCACCCCATCTTGGATTCCCCTAGGTCTCTAGTTTTCAAAAATGCACAGGTTCGGTAGGTTTCCCTAGGTGCCGGCTGAGCTAGAGGCCAAAATCTACAGGTAGGCACTTTGCAAAAAACAGCTCTGTTTTCTTTAAAAAAATGGGATGTGTCCACGTTGCTTTTTTGGGCGTCTTCTGTCGCGGGCTCTAGGCCTACCCATACAAGTGAGGTATCATTTTTATCGGGAGACTTGGGGGAACGCTGGGTGGAAGGAAATTTGTAGCTCCTCTCAGATTCCAGAACTTTCTGTCACCGAAATGTTAGGAAAATGTGTTTTTTTAGCCAAATTTATTGGTTTGCAAAGGATTCTGGGTAACAGAACCTGGTCAGAGCCCCACAAGTCACCCCATCTTGGAATCCCCTAGGTCTCTAGTTTTCAAAAATGCACAGGTTTGGTAGGTTTCCCTAGGTGCTGGCTGAGCTAGAGGCCAAAATCTACAGGTAGGCACTTTGCAAAAAACAGCTCTTTTTTCTGTCAAGAAATGGGATGTGCCCACTTTGTGTTTTGGGACATTTCCTGTCGTGGGCGCTAGGACTACCCACACAAGTGAGGTATCATTTTTATCGGGAGACTTGGGGGAACGCTGTGTGGAAGAAAATTTGTGGCTCCTCTCAGATTCTAGAACTTTCTGTCACCGAAATGTGAGGAAAATATGTTTTTTTAGCCAAATGTTGAGGTTTGCAAAGGATTCTGGGGAACAGAACCTGGTCAGAGCCCCACAAGTCACCCCATCTTGCATCTTGGAATCCCCTAGGTCTCTAGTTTTCAAAAATGCACAGGTTTGGTAGGTTTCCATAGGTGCCGGCTGAGCTAGAGGCCAAAATCTACAGGTAGGCCCTTTGCAAAAAACAGCTCTGTTTTCTGTCAAGAAATGGGATGTGCCCACTTTGTGTTTTGGGACATTTCCTGTTGCAGGCGCTAGGACTACCCACACAAGTGAGATATCATTTTTATCGGGAGACTTGGGGGAACGCTGGGTGGAAGGAAATTTGTGGCTCCTCTCAGATTCCAGAACTTTCTGTCACCGAAATATAAGGAAAATGTGTTTTTTTAGCCAATTTTTGAGGTTTGCAAAGGATTCTGGGGAACAGAACCTGGTCAGAGCCCCACAAGTCACCCCATCTTGGATTCCCCTAGGTCTCTAGTTTTCAGAAATGCACAGGTTTGGTAGGTTTCCCTAGGTGCGGGCTGAGCTAGAGGCCAAAATCTACAGGTAGGCTCTTTGCAAAAAACAGCTCTTTTTTCTGTCAAGAAATGGGATGTGCCCACTTTGTGTTTTGGGACATTTCCTGTCGTAGGCGCTAGGACTACCCACACAAGTGAGGTATCATTTTTATCGGGAGACTTGGGGGAACGCTGTGTGGAAGAAAATTTGTGGCTCCTCTCAGATTCTAGAACTTTCTGTCACCGAAATGTGAGGAAAATATGTTTTTTTAGCCAAATGTTGAGGTTTGCAAAGGATTCTGGGGAACAGAACCTGGTCAGAGCCCCACAAGTCACCCCATCTTGGAATCCCCTAGGTCTCTAGTTTTCAAAAATGCACAGGTTTGGTAGGTTTCCATAGGTGCCGGCTGAGCTAGAGGCCAAAATCTACAGGTAGGCACTTTGCAAAAAACAGCTCTGTTTTCTGTCAAGAAATGGGATGTGCCCACTTTGTGTTTTGGGACATTTCCTGTTGCGGGCGCTAGGACTACCCACACAAGTGAGATATCATTTTTATCGGGAGACTTGGGGGAACGCTGGGTGGAAGGAAATGTGTGGCTCCTCTCAGATTCCAGAACTTTCTGTCACCGAAATATAAGGAAAATGTGTTTTTTTAGCCAAATTTTGAGGTTTGCAAAGGATTCTGGGGAACAGAACCTGGTCAGAGCCCCACAAGTCACCCCATCTTGGATTCCCCTAGGTCTCTAGTTTTCAAAAATGCACAGGTTCGGTAGGTTTTCCTAGGTGCTGGCTGAGCTAGAGGCCACAATCTACAGGTAGAAACTTTACAAAAAACAGCTCTGTTTTCTTTCAAAAAATGGGATGTGTCCACGTTGCGTTTTCGGGCGTCTCCTGTCGCGGGCTCTAGGCCTACCCACACAAGTGAGGTATCATTTTTATCGGGAGACTTGGGGGAACGCTGAGTGGAAGGAAATTTGTAGCTCCTCTCAGATTCCAGAACTTTCTGTCACCGAAATATGAGGAAAATGTCTTTTTTTAGCTAAATTTTGAGGTTTGCGAAGGATTCTGTGTAACAGAACCTGGTCAGAGCTCCACAGGTCACCCCATCTTGGATTCCCTTAGGTCTCTAGTTTTCAAAAATGCACAGGTTTAGTAGGTTTCCCTAGGTGCCGGCTGAGCTAGAGGCCAAAATCCACAGGTAGGCACTTTGCAAAAAACAGCTCTGTTTTCTTTAAAAAAATGGGATGTGTCTACGTTTTGTTTTGGGGCGTCTCCTGTCGCGGGTGCTAGGCCTACCCACACAAGTGAGGTATCATTTTTATCGGGAGACTTGGGGGAATGCTGGGTGTAAGGAAATTTGTGGCTCCTCTCAGATTCCAGAACTTTCTGTCACCGAAATGTGAGGAAAATGTGTTTTTTTAGCAAAAATTTGAGGTTTGCAAAGGATTCTGGGTAACAGAACCTGGTCAGAGCCCCACAAGTCACCCCATCTTGGATTCCCCTAGGTCTCTAGTTTCCAAAAATGCACAGGTTTGGTAGGTTTCCCTAGGTGCGGGCTGAGCTAGAGGCCAAAATCTGCAGGTAGGCACTTTGCAAAAAACAGCTCTGTTTTCTTTCAAAAAATGGGATGTGTCCAAGTTGCGTTTTGGGGCGTCTCCTGTCGCGGGCGCTAGGCCTACCCACACAAGTGAGGTATCATTTTTATCGGGAGACTTGGGGGAACGCTGGGTGGAAGGAAATTTGTGGCTCCTCTCAGATTCCAGAACTTTCTGTCACCGAAATGTGAGGAAAATGCATTTTTTTAGCCAAAATTTGAGGTTTGCAAAGGATTCAGTGTAACAGAACCTGGTCAGAGCCCCACAAGTCACCCCATCTTGGAATCCCCTAGGTCTCTAGTTTTCAAAAATGCACAGGCTTGATAGGTTTCCCTAGGTGCCGGCTGAGCTAGAGGCCAAAATCTACAGGTAGGCACTTTGCAAAAAACAGCTCTGTTTTCTGTTAAAAAATGGGATGTGCCCACTTTGTGTTTTGGGACATTTCCTGTCGTGGGCGCTAGGACTACCCACACAAGTGAGGTATCATTTTTTCGGGAGACTTGGGGGAAGGCTGTGTGGAAGGAAATTTATGGCTCCTCTCAGATTCCAGAACTTTCTGTCACCGAAATGTGAGGAAAATATGTTTTTTTAGCCAAATGTTGAGGTTTGCAAAGGATTCTGGGGAACAGAACCTGGTCAGAGCCCCACAAGTCACCCCATCTTGGATTCCCCTAGGTCTCTAGTTTTCAAAAATGCACAGGTTCGGTAGGTTTTCCTAGGTGCTGGCTGAGCTAGAGGCCACAATCTACAGGTAGAAACTTTACAAAAAACAGCTCTGTTTTCTTTCAAAAAATGGGATGTGTCCACGTTGCGTTTTCGGGCGTCTCTTGTCGCGGGCTCTAGGCCTACCCACACAAGTGAGGTATCATTTTTATCGGGAGACTTGGGGGAACGCTGGGTGGAAGGAAATTTGTAGCTCCTCTCAGATTCCAGAACTTTCTGTCACCGAAATATGAGGAAAATGTCTTTTTTTAGCTAAATTTTGAGGTTTGCGAAGGATTCTGTGTAACAGAACCTGGTCAGAGCTCCACAGGTCACCCCATCTTGGATTCCCTTAGGTCTCTAGTTTTCAAAAATGCACAGGTTTAGTAGGTTTCCCTAGGTGCCGGCTGAGCTAGAGGCCAAAATCCACAGGTAGGCACTTTGCAAAAAACAGCTCTGTTTTCTTTAAAAAAATGGGATGTGTCTACGTTTTGTTTTGGGGCGTCTCCTGTCGCGGGTGCTAGGCCTACCCACACAAGTGAGGTATCATTTTTATCGGGAGACTTGGGGGAACGCTGGGTAGAAGGAAATTTGTAGCTCCTCTCAGATTCCAGAACTTTCTGTCACCGAAATATGAGGAAAATGTGTTTTTTTAGCCAAATTTTGAGGTTTGCAAAGGATTCTGGGTAACAGAACCTGGTCAGAGCCCCACAAGTCGCCCCATCTTGGATTCCCCTAGGTCTCTAGTTTTCAAAAATGCACAGGTTTGGTAGATTTTCCTAGGTGCCGGCTGAGCTAGAGGCCAAAATCTACAGGTAGGCACTTTGCAAAAAACAGCTCTGTTTTCTTTCAAAAAATGGGATGTGTCCACGTTGCGTTTTGGGGCGTCTCCTGTCGCGGGCGCTAGGCCGACCCACACAATTGAGGTATAATTTTTATCGGGAGACTTGGGGAAACGCTGGGTGGAAGGAAATTTGGAGCTCCTCTCAGATTCCAGAACTTTCTGTCACCGAAATGTGAGGAAAATGTGTTTTTTTAGCCAAATGTTGAGGTTTGCAAAGGATTCTTGGTAACAGAACCTGGTCAGAGCCCCACAAGTCACCCCATCTTGGATTCCCCTAGGTCTCTAGTTTAAAAAAATGCACTGGTTAGGTAGGTTTCCCTAGGTGCCGGCTGAGCTAGAGGCCAAAATCTACAGGTAGGCACTTTGCAAAAAACAGCTCTGTTTTCTGTCAAAAAATGGGATGTGCCCACTTTGTGTTTTGGGACATTTCCTGTCGCGGGCGCTAGGCCTACCCACACAAGTGAGGTATCATTTTTATCGGGAGACTTGGGGGAACCCTGGGTGGAAGGAAATTTGTGGCTCCTCTCAGATTCCAGAACTTTCTGTCACCGATATGTGAGAAAAATGCGTTTTTTAAGCCAAAATTTGAGGTTTGCAAAGGATTCTGGGGAACAGAACCTGGTCAGAGCCCCACAAGTCACCCCATCTTGGATTCCCTTAGGTCTCTAGTTTTCAAAAATGCACAGGTTTGGTAGGTTTCCCTAGGTGCCGGCTGAGCTAGAGGCCAAAATCCACAGGTAGGCACTTTGCAAAAAACAGCTCTGTTTTCTTTCAAAAAATGGGATGTGTCCACGTTTTGTTTTGGGGCGTCTCCTGTCGCGGGTGCTAGGCCTACCCACACAAGTGAGGTATCATTTATATCGGGAGACTTGGGGGAATGCTGGGTGTATGGAAATTTGTGGCTCCTCTCAGATTCCAGAACTTTCTGTCACCGAAATGTGAGGAAAATGTGTTTTTTTAGCCAAAATTTGAGGTTTGCAAAGGATTCTGGGTAACAGAACCTGGTCAGAGCCCCACAAGTCGCCCCATCTTGGATTCCCCTAGGTCTCTAGTTTTCGAAAATGCACAGGTTTGGTAGGTTTTCCTAGGTGCCGGCTGAGCTAGAGGCCAAAATTAACAGGTAGGCACTTTGCAAAAAACAGCTCTGTTTTCTGTCAAAAAATGGGATGTGTGCACGTTGCGTTTTGGGGCGTCTCCTGTCGCGGGCGCTAGGCCTACCCACACAAGTGAGGTATAATTTTTATCGGGAGACTTGGGGGAACGCTGGGTAGAAGGAAATTTGTAGCTCCTCTCAGATTCCAGAACTTTCTGTCACCGAAATATGAGGAAAATGTGTTTTTTTAGCCAAATTTTGAGGTTTGCAAAGGATTCTGGGTAACAGAACCTGGTCAGAGCCCCACAAGTCACCCCATCTTGGATTCCCCTAGGTCTCTAGTTTAAAAAAATGCACAGGTTTGGTCGGTTTTCCTAGGTGCCGGCTGAGCTAGAGGCCAAAATCTACAGGTAGGCACTTTGCAAAAAACAGCTCTGTTTTCTTTCAAAAAATGGGATGTGTCCACGTTGCGTTTTGGGGCGTCTCCTGTCGCGGGCGCTAGGCCTACCCACACAATTGAGGTATAATTTTTATCGGGAGACTTGGGGGAACGCTGGGTGGAAAGAAAATTTGTAGCTCCTCTCAGATTCCAGAACTTTCTGTCACCGAAATGTGAGGAAAATGTGTTTTTTTAGCCAAAATTTGAGGTTTGCAAAGGATTCTGGGTAACAGAACCTGGTCAGAGCCCCACAAGTCGCCCCATCTTGGATTCCCCTAGGTCTCTAGTTTAAAAAAATGCACAGGTTTGGTCGGTTTTCCTAGGTGCCGGCTGAGCTAGAGGCCAAAATCTACAGGTAGGCACTTTGCAAAAAACAGCTCTGTTTTCTTTCAAAAAATGGGATGTGTCCACGTTGCGTTTTGGGGCGTCTCCTGTCGCGGGCGCTAGGCCTACCCACACAATTGAGGTATAATTTTTATCGGGAGACTTGGGGGAACGCTGGGTGGAAAGAAAATTTGTAGCTCCTCTCAGATTCCAGAACTTTCTGTCACCGAAATGTGAGGAAAATGTGTTTTTTTAGCCAAATTTTGAGGTTTGCAAAGGATTCTGGGTAACAGAACCTGGTCAGAGCCCCAGAAGTCGCCCCATCTTGGATTCCCCTAGGTCTCTAGTTTTCAAAAATGCACTGGTTAGGTAGGTTTCCCTAGGTGCCGGCTGAGCTAGAGGCCAAAATCTACAGGTAGGCACTTTGCAAAAAACAGCTCTGTTTTCTGTCAAAAAATGGGATGTGTCCACGTTGCTTTTTTGGGCGTCTTCTGTCGCGGGCGCTAGGCCTACCCACACAAGTGAGGTATCATTTTTATCGGGAGACTTGGGGGAACGCTGGGTGGAAGGAAATTTGTGGCTCCTCTCAGATTCCAGAACTTTCTGTCACCGAAATATGAGGAAAATGCGTTTTTTTAGCCAGAATTTGACGTTTGCAAAGGATTCTGGGTAACAGAACCTGGTCAGAGCCCCACAAGTCACCCCATCTTGGATTCCCCTAGGTCTCTAGTTTTAAAAAATGCACAGGTTTGGTATGTTTCCCTAGGTGCGGGCTGAGCTAGAGGCCAAAATCTACAGGTAGGCACTTTACAAAAAACAGCTCTGTTTTCTTTAAAAAAATGGGATGTGTCCACGTTGCGTTTTGGGGCGTTTCTTGTTGCGGGCTCTAGGCCTACCCACACAAGTGAAGTATCATTTTTATCGGGAGACTTGGGGGAACGCTGGGTGGAAGGAAATTTGTGGCTCCTCTCAGATTCCAGAACTTTCTGTCACCGAAATGTGAGGAAAATGCGTTTTTTTAGCCAGAATTTGAGGTTTGCAAAGGATTCTGGGTAACAGAACCTGGTCAGAGCCCCACAAGTCACCCCATCTTGGATTCCCCTAGGTCTCTAGTTTTAAAAAATGCACAGGTTTGGTATGTTTCCCTAGGTGCGGGCTGAGCTAGAGGCCAAAATCTACAGGTAGGCACTTTACAAAGAACAGCTCTGTTTTCTTTAAAAAAATGGGATGTGTCCACGTTGCATTTTGGGGCGTCTCCTGTCGCGGGCGCTAGGCCTACCCACACAAGTGAGGTATCATTTTTATCGGGAGACTTGGGGGAACGCTAGGTGGAAGGAAATTTGTGGCTCCTCTCAGATTCCAGAACTTTCTGTCATCGAAATGTGAGGAAAATGCGTTTTTTTAGCCAATTTTTGAGGTTTGCAAAGGATTCTGGGGAACAGAACCTGGTCAGAGCCCCACAAGTCACCCCATCTTGGATTCCCCTAGGTCTCTAGTTTTCAAAAATGCACAGGTTCAGTAGGTTTCCCTAGGTGCCGGCTGAGCTAGAGGCCAAAATCTACAGGTAGGCACTTTGCAAAAAACAGCTCTGTTTTCTTTCAAAAAATGGGATGTGTCCACGTTGCTTTTTTGGGCGTCTTCTGTCGCGGGCTCTAGGCCTACCCACACAAGTGAGGTATCATTTTTATCGGGAGACTTGGGGGAACGCTGGGTGGAAGGAAATTTGTAGCTCCTCTCAGATTCCAGAACTTTCTGTCACCGAAATGTTAGGAAAATGTGTTTTTTTAGCCAAATGTATTGGTTTGCAAAGGATTCTGGGTAACAGAACCTGGTCAGAACCCCACAAGTCACCCATCTTGGAATCCCCTAGGTCTCTAGTTTTCAAAAATGCACAGGTTTGGTAGGTTTCCCTAGGTGCGGGCTGAGCTAGAGGCCAAAATCTACAGGTAGGAACTTTGCAAAAAACAGCTCTTTTTTCTGTCAAGAAATGGTGCTGTGCCCACTTTGTGTTTTGGCACATATCCTGTCGTGGGCGCTAGGACTACCCACACAAGTGAGGTATCATTTTTATCGGGAGACTTGGGGGAACGCTGTGTGGAAGAAAATTTGTGGCTCCTCTCAGATTCTAGAAGTTTCTGTCACCGAAATGTGAGGAAAATATGTTTTTTTAGCCAAATGTTGAGGTTTGCAAAGGATTCTGGGGAACAGAACCTGGTCAGAACCCCACAAGTCACCCCATCTTGGAATCCCCTAGGTCTCTAGTTTTCAAAAATGCACAGGTTCGGTAGGTTTTCCTAGGTGCCGGCTGAGCTAGAGGCCAAAATCTACAGGTAGAAACTTTACAAAAAACAGCTCTGTTTTCTTTCAAAAAATGGGATGTGTCCACGTTGCGTTTTGGGGCGTCTCCTGTCGCGGGCTCTAGGCCTACCCACACAAGTGAGGTATCATTTTTATCGGGAGACTTGGGGGAACGCTGGGTGGAAGGAAATTTGTAGCTCCTCTCAGATTCCAGAACTTTCTGTCACCGAAATGTGAGGAAAATGTGTTTTTTTAGCCAAATTTATTGGTTTGCAAAGGATTCTGGGTAACAGAACCTGGTCAGAGCCCCACAAGTCACCCCATCTTGGAATCCCCTAGGTCTCTAGTTTTCAAAAATGCACAGGTTTGGTAGGTTTCCCTAGGTGCGGGCTGAGCTAGAGGCCAAAATCTACAGGTAGGCACTTTGCAAAAAACAGCTCTTTTTTCTTTCAAGAAATGGGATGTGCCCACTTTGTGTTTTGGGACATTTCCTGTCGTGGGCGCTAGGACTACCCACACAAGTGAGGTATCATTTTTATCGGGAGACTTGGGGGAACGCTGTGTGGAAGAAAATTTGTGGCTCCTCTCAGATTCTAGAACTTTCTGTCACCGAAATGTGAGGAAAATATGTTTTTTTAGCCAAATGTTGAGGTTTGCAAAGGATTCTGGGGAACAGAACCTCGTCAGAGCCCCACAAGTCACCCCATCTTGGAATCCCCTAGGTCTCTAGTTTTCAAAAATGCACAGGTTTGGTAGGTTTCCATAGGTGCCGGCTGAGCTAGAGGCCAAAATCTACAGGTATGCACTTTGCAAAAAACAGCTCTGTTTTCTGTCAAGAAATGGGATGTGCCCACTTTGTGTTTTGGGACATTTCCTGTTGCGGGCGCTAGGACTACCCACACAAGTGAGATATCATTTTTATCGGGAGACTTGGGGGAACGCTGGGTGGAAGGAAATTTGTGGCTCCTCTCAGATTCCAGAACTTTCTGTCACCGAAATATAAGGAAAATGTGTTTTTTTAGCCAATTTTTGAGGTTTGCAAAGGATTCTGGGGAACAGAACCTGGTCAGAGCCCCACAAGTCACCCCATCTTGGATTCCCCTAGGTCTCTAGTTTTCAAGAATGCACAGGTTCAGTAGGTTTCCCTAGGTGCCGGCTGAGCTAGAGGCCAAAATCTACAGGTAGGCACTTTGCAAAAAACAGCTCTGTTTTGTTTCAAAAAATGGGATGTGTCCACGTTGCTTTTTTGGGCGTCTTCTGTCGCGGGCTCTAGGCCTACCCACACAAGTGAGGTATCATTTTTATCGGGAGACTTGGGGGAACGCTGGGTGGAAGGAAATTTGTAGCTCCTCTCAGATTCCAGAACTTTCTGTCACCGAAATGTTAGGAAAATGTGTTTTTTTAGCCAAATGTATTGGTTTGCAAAGGATTCTGGGTAACAGAACCTGGTCAGAACCCCACAAGTCCCCCCATCTTGGAATCCCCTAGGTCTCTAGTTTTCAAAAATGCACAGGTTTGGTAGGTTTCCCTAGGTGCGGGCTGAGCTAGAGGCCAAAATCTACAGGTAGGCACTTTGCAAAAAACAGCTCTTTTTTCTGTCAAGAAATGGGATGTGCCCACTTTGTGTTTTGGGACATTTCCTGTCGTGGGCGCTAGGACTACCCACACAAGTGAGGTATCATTTTTATCGGGAGACTTGGGGGAACGCTGTGTGGAAGAAAATTTGTGGCTCCTCTCAGATTCTAGAACTTTCTGTCACCGAAATGTGAGGAAAATATGTTTTTTTAGCCAAATGTTGAGGTTTGCAAAGGATTCTGGGGAACAGAACCTGGTCAGAACCCCACAAGTCACCCCATCTTGGAATCCCCTAGGTCTCTAGTTTTCAAAAATGCACACGTTTGGTAGGTTTCCATAGGTGCCGGCTAAGCTAGAGGCCAAAATCTACAGGTAGGCACTTTGCAAAAAACAGCTCTGTTTTCTGTCAAGAAATGGGATGTGCCCACTTTGTGTTTTGGGACATTTCCTGTTGCGGGCGCTAGGACTACCCACACAAGTGACATATCATTTTTATCGGGAGACTTGGGGGAACGCTGGGTGGAAGGAAATTTGTGGCTCCTCTCAGATTCCAGAACTTTCTGTCACCGAAATATAAGGAAAATGTGTTTTTTTAGCCAAATTTTGAGGTTTGCAAAGGATTCTGGGGAACAGAACCTGATCAGAGCCCCACAAGTCACCCCATCTTGGATTCCCCTAGGTCTCTAGTTTTCAAAAATGCACAGGTTCGGTAGGTTTTCCTAGGTGCTGGCTGAGCTAGAGGCCAAAATCTTTACAAAAGGTAGAAACTTTCCACAGGTAGGCACTTTGCAAAAAACAGCTCTGTTTTCTTTAAAAAAATGGGATGTGTCTACGTTTTGTTTTGGGGCGTCTCCTGTCGCGGGTGCTAGGCCTACCCACACAAGTGAGGTATCATTTTTATCGGGAGACTTGGGGGAATGCTGGGTGTAAGGAAATTTGTGGCTCCTCTCAGATTCCAGAACTTTCTGTCACCGAAATGTGAGGAAAATGTGTTTTTTAGCAAAAATTTGAGGTTTGCAAAGGATTCTGGGTAACAGAACCTGGTCAGAGCCCCACAAGTCACCCCATCTTGGAATCCCCTAAGTCTCTAGTTTTCAAAAATGCACAGGTTTGGTAGGTTTCCCTAGGTGCGGGCTGAGCTAGAGGCCAAAATCTACAGGTAGGCACTTTGCAAAAAACAGCTCTTTTTTCTGTCAAGAAATGGGATGTGCCCACTTTGTGTTTTGGGACATTTCCTGTCGTGGGCGCTAGGACTACCCACACAAGTGAGGTATCATTTTTATCAGGAGACTTGGGGGAACGCTGTGTGGAAGAAAATTTGTGGCTCCTCTCAGATTCTAGAACTTTCTGTCACCGAAATGTGAGGAAAATATGTTTTTTTAGCCAAATGTTGAGGTTTGCAAAGGATTCTGGGGAACAGAACCTGGTCAGAGCCCCACAAGTCACCCCATCTTGGAATCCCCTAGGTCTCTAGTTTTCAAAAATGCACAGGTTTGGTAGGTTTCCATAGGTGCCGGCTGAGCTAGAGGCCAAAATCTACAGGTAGGCCCTTTGCAAAAAACAGATCTGTTTTCTGTCAAGAAATGGGATGTGCCCACTTTGTGTTTTGGGACATTTCCTGTTGCGGGCGCTAGGACTACCCACACAAGTGAGATATCATTTTTATCGGGAGACTTGGGGGAACGCTGGGTGGAAGGAAATTTGTGGCTCCTCTCAGATTCCAGAACTTTCTGTCACCGAAATATAAGGAAAATGTGTTTTTTTAGCCAATTTTTGAGGTTTGCAAAGGATTCTGGGGAACAGAACCTGGTCAGAGCCCCACAAGTCACCCCATCTTGGATTCCCCTAGGTCTCTAGTTTTCAAAAATGCACAGGTTCGGTAGGTTTCCCTAGGTGCCGGCTGAGCTAGAGGCCAAAATCTACAGGTAGGCACTTTGCAAAAAACAGCTCTGTTTTCTTTCAAAAAATGGGATGTGTCCATGTTGCGTTTTGGAGCGTCTCCTGTCGCGGGCGCTAGGCCTACCCACACAATTGAGGTATAATTTTTATCGGGAGACTTGGGGGAACGCTGGGTGGAAAGAAAATTTGTAGCTCCTCTCAGATTCCAGAACTTTCTGTCACCGAAATGTGAGGAAAATGTGTTTTTTTAGCCAAATTTTGAGGTTTGCAAAGGATTCTGGGTAACAGAACCTGGTCAGAGCCCCACAAGTCGCCCCATCTTGGATTCCCCTAGGTCTCTAGTTTTCAAAAATGCACTGGTTAGGTAGGTTTCCCTAGGTGCCGGCTGAGCTAGAGGCCAAAATCTACAGGTAGGCACTTTGCAAAAAACAGCTCTGTTTTCTTTCAAAAAATGGGATGTGTCCACGTTGCGTTTTGGGGCGTTTCTTGTTGCGGGCTCTAGGCCTACCCACACAAGTGAAGTGTCATTTTTATCGGGAGACTTGGGGGAACGCTGGGTGGAAGGAAATTTGTGGCTCCTCTCAGATTCCAAAACTTTCTGTCACCGAAATGTGAGGAAAATGCGTTTTTTTACCCAGAATTTGAGGTTTGCAAAGGATTCTGGGTAACAGAACCTGGTCAGAGCCCCACAAGTCACCCCATCTTGGATTCCCCTAGGTCTCTAGTTTTAAAAAATTCACAGGTTTGGTAGGTTTCCCTAGGTGCGGGCTGAGCTAGAGGCCAAAATCTACAGGTAGGCACTTTACAAAAAACAGCTCTGTTTTCTTTAAAAAAATGGGATGTGTCCACGTTGCATTTTGGGGCGTCTCCTGTCGCGGGCGCTAGGCCTACCCACACAAGTGAGGTATCATTTTTATCGGGAGACTTGGGGGAACGCTAGGTGGAAGGAAATTTGTGGCTCCTCTCAGATTCCAGAACTTTCTGTCATCGAAATGTGAGGAAAATGCGTTTTTTTAGCCACAATTTGAGGTTTGCAATGGATTCTGGGTAACAGAACCTGGTCAGAGCCCCACAAGTCGCCCCTTCTTGGATTCCCCTAGATCTCTAGTTTAAAAAAATGCACAGGTTAGGTAGGTTTCCCTAGGTGCCGGCTGAGCTAGAGGCCAAAATCTACAGGTAGGCACTTTGCAAAAAACAGCTCTGTTTTCTTTCAAAAAATGGGATGTGTCCACGTTGCTTTTTTGGGCGTCTTCTGTCGCGGGCGCTAGGCCTACCCACACAAGTGAGGTATCATTTTTATCGGGAGACTTGGGGGAACGCTGGGTGGAAGGAAATTTGTAGCTCCTCTCAGATTCCAGAACTTTCTGTCACCGAAATGTGAGGAAAATGTGTTTTTTTAGCCAAATTTATGGGTTTGCAAAGGATTCTGGGTAACAGAACCTGGTCAGAGCCCCACAAGTCACCCCATCTTGGAATCCCCTAGGTCTCTAGTTTTAAAAAATGCACAGGTTTGGTAGGTTTCCCTAGGCGCGGGCTGAGCTAGAGGCCAAAATCTACAGGTAGGCACTTTGCAAAAAACAGCTCTTTTTTCTGTCAAGAAATGGGATGTGCCCACTTTGTGTTTTGGGACATTTCCTGTCGTGGGCGCTAGGACTACCCACACAAGTGAGGTATAATTTTTATCGGGAGACTTGGGGGAACGCTGTGTGGAAGAAAATTTGTGGCTCCTCTCAGATTCTAGAACTTTCTGTCACCGAAATGTGAGGAAAATATGTTTTTTTAGCCAAATGTTGAGGTTTGCAAAGGATTCTGGGGAACAGAACCTGGTCAGAGCCCCACAAGTCACCCCATCTTGGAATCCCCTAGGTCTCTAGTTTTCAAAAATGCACAGGTTTGGTAGGTTTCCATAGGTGCCGGCTGAGCTAGAGGCCAAAATCTACAGGTATGCACTTTGCAAAAAACAGCTCTGTTTTCTGTCAAGAAATGGGATGTGCCCACTTTGTGTTTTGGGACATTTCCTGTTGCGGGCGCTAGGACTACCCACACAAGTGAGATATCATTTTTATCGGGAGACTTGGGGGAACGCTGGGTGGAAGGAAATTTGTGGCTCCTCTCAGATTCCAGAACTTTCTGTCACCGAAATATAAGGAAAATGTGTTTTTTTAGCCAATTTTTGAGGTTTGCAAAGGATTCTGGGGAACAGAACCTGGTCAGAGCCCCACAAGTCACCCCATCTTGGATTCCCCTAGGTCTCTAGTTTTCAAAAATGCACAGGTTCAGTAGGTTTCCCTAGGTGCCGGCTGAGCTAGAGGCCAAAATCTACAGGTAGGCACTTTACAAAAAACAGCTCTGTTTTCTTTCAAAAAATGGGATGTGTCCACGTTGCTTTTTTGGGCGTCTTCTGTCGCGGGCTCTAGGCCTACCCACACAAGTGAGGTATCATTTTTATCGGGAGACTTGGGGGAACGCTGGGTGGAAGGAAATTTGTAGCTCCTCTCAGATTCCAGAACATTCTGTCACCGAAATGTGAGGAAAATGTGTTTTTTTAGCCAAATTTATTGGTTTGCAAAGGATTCTGGGTAACAGAACCTGGTCAGAGCCCCACAAGTCACCCCATCTTGGAATCCCCTAGGTCTCTAGTTTTCAAAAATGCACAGGTTTGGTAGGTTTCCCTAGGTGCGGGCTGAGCTAGAGGCCAAAATCTACAGGTAGGCACTTTGCAAAAAACAGCTCTTTTTTCTTTCAAGAAATGGAATGTGCCCACTTTGTGTTTTGGGACATTTCCTGTCGTGGGCGCTAGGACTACCCACACAAGTGAGGTATCATTTTTATCGGGAGACTTGGGGGAACGCTGTGTGCAAGAAAATTTGTGGCTCCTCTCAGATTCTAGAACTTTCTGTCACCGAAATGTGAGGAAAATATGTTTTTTTAGCCAAATGTTGAGGTTTGCAAAGGATTCTGGGGAACAGAACCTCGTCAGAGCCCCACAAGTCACCCCATCTTGGAATCCCCTAGGTCTCTAGTTTTCAAAAATGCACAGGTTTGGTAGGTTTCCATAGGTGCCGGCTGAGCTAGAGGCCAAAATCTACAGGTATGCACTTTGCAAAAAACAGCTCTGTTTTCTGTCAAGAAATGGGATGTGCCCATTTTGTGTTTTGGGACATTTCCTGTTTCGGGCGCTAGGACTACTCACACAAGTGAGATATCATTTTTATCGGGAGACTTGGGGGAACGCTGGGTGGAAGGAAATTTGTGGCTCCTCTCAGATTCCAGAACTTTCTGTCACCGAAATATAAGGAAAATGTGTTTTTTTAGCCAATTTTTGAGGTTTGCAAAGGATTCTGGGGAACAGAACCTGGTCAGAGCCCCACAAGTCACCCCATCTTGGATTCCCCTAGGTCTCTAGTTTTCAAAAATGCACAGGTTCAGTAGGTTTCCCTAGGTGCCGGCTGAGCTAGAGGCCAAAATCTACAGGTAGGCACTTTGCAAAAAACAGCTCTGTTTTCTTTAAAAAAATTGGATGTGTCCACGTTGCTTTTTTGGGCGTCTTCTGTCGCGGGCTCTAGGCCTACCCACACAAGTGAGGTATCATTTTTATGGGGAGACTTGGGGGAACGCTGGGTGGAAGGAAATTTGTAGCTCCTCTCAGATTCCAGAACTTTCTGTCACCGAAATGTGAGGAAAATGTGTTTTTTTAGCCAAATTTATTGGTTTGCAAAGGATTCTGGGTAACAGAACCTGGTCAGAGCCCCACAAGTCACCCCATCTTGGAATCCCCTAGGTCTCTAGTTTTCAAAAATGCACAGGTTTGGTAGGTTTCCCTAGGTGCGGGCTGAGCTAGAGGCCAAAATCTACAGGTAGGCACTTTGCAAAAAACAGCTCTTTTTTCTTTCAAGAAATGGGATGTGCCCACTTTGTGTTTTGGGACATTTCCTGTCGTGGGCGCTAGGACTACCCACACAAGTGAGGTATCATTTTTATCGGGAGACTTGGGGGAACGCTGTGTGGAAGAAAATTTGTGGCTCCTCTCAGATTCTAGAACTTTCTGTCACCGAAATGTGAGGAAAATATGTTTTTTTAGCCAAATGTTGAGGTTTGCAAAGGATTCTGGGGAACAGAACCTAGTCAGAGCCCCACAAGTCACCCCATCTTGGAATCCCCTAGGTCTCTAGTTTTCAAAAATGCACAGGTTTGGTAGGTTTCCATAGGTGCCGGCTGAGCTAGAGGCCAAAATCTACAGGTATGCACTTTGCAAAAAACAGCTCTGTTTTCTGTCAAGAAATGGGATGTGCCCATTTTGTGTTTTGGGACATTTCCTGTTTCGGGCGCTAGGACTACCCACACAAGTGAGATATCATTTTTATCGGGAGACTTGGGGGAACGCTGGGTGGAAGGAAATTTGTGGCTCCTCTCAGATTCCAGAACTTTCTGTCACCGAAATATAAGGAAAATGTGTTTTTTTAGCCAATTTTTGAGGTTTGCAAAGGATTCTGGGGAACAGAACCTGGTCAGAGCCCCACAAGTCACCCCATCTTGGATTCCCCTAGGTCTCTAGTTTTCAAAAATGCACAGGTTCAGTAGGTTTCCCTAGGTGCCGGCTGAGCTAGAGGCCAAAATCTACAGGTAGGCACTTTGCAAAAAACAGCTCTGTTTTCTTTAAAAAAATTGGATGTGTCCACGTTGCTTTTTTGGGCGTCTTCTGTCGCGGGCTCTAGGCCTACCCACACAAGTGAGGTATCATTTTTATGGGGAGACTTGGGGGAACGCTGGGTGGAAGGAAATTTGTAGCTCCTCTCAGATTCCAGAACTTTCTGTCACCGAAATGTTAGGAAAATTTGTTTTTTTAGCCAAATGTATTGGTTTGCAAAGGATTCTGGGTAACAGAACCTGGTCAGAACCCCAAAAGTCACCCCATCTTGGATTCCCCTAGGTCTCTAGTTTTCAAAAATGCACAGGTTTGGTAGGTTTCCCTAGGTGCGGGCTGAGCTAGAGGCCAAAATCTACAGGTAGGCACTTTGCAAAAAACAGCTCTTTTTTCTGTCAAGAAATGGGATGTGCCCACTTTGTGTTTTGGGACATTTCCTGTCGTGGGCGCTAGGACTACCCACACAAGTGAGGTATCATTTTTTCGGGAGACTTGGGGGAAGGCTGTGTGGAAGGAAATTTATGGCTCCTCTCAGATTCCAGAGCTTTCTGTCACCGAAATGTAGGGAAAATATGTTTTTTTAGCCAAATGTTGAGGTTTGCAAAGGATTCTGGGTAACAGAACCTGGTCAGAGCCCCACAAGTCGCCCCATCTTGGATTCCCCTAGGTCTCTAGTTTTCAAAAATGCACAGGTTTGGTAGATTTTCCTAGGTGCCGGCTGAGCTAGAGGCCAAAATCTACAGGTAGGCACTTTGCAAAAAACAGCTCTGTTTTCTTTAAAAAAATGGGATGTGTCCACGTTGCGTTTTGGGGCGTCTCCTGTCGCGGGCGCTAGGCCTACCCACACAATTGAGGTATAATTTTTATCGGGAGACTTGGGGGAACGCTGGGTGGAAGGAAATTTGTAGCTCCTCTCAGATTCCAGAACTTTCTGTCACCGAAATGTGAGGAAAATGTGTTTATTTAGCCAAATTTTGAGGTTTGCAAAGGATTCTGGATAACAGAACCTGGTCAGAGCCCCACAAGTCACCCCATCTTGGATTCCCCTAGGTCTCTAGTTTTCAAAAATGCACTGGTCAGGTTGGTTTCCCTAGGTGCCGGCTGAGCTAGAGGCCAAAATCTACAGGTAGGCACTTTGCAAAAAACAGCTCTGTTTTCTTTCAAAAAATGGAATGGGTCCACGTTGCGTTTTGGGGCGTTTCTTGTCGCGGGCTCTAGGCCTACCCACACAAGTGAAGTATCATTTTTATCGGGAGACTTGGGGGAACGCTGGGTGGAAGGAAATTTGTGGCTCCTCTCAGATTCCAGAACTTTCTGTCACCGAAATGTGAGGAAAATGCGTTTTTTTAGCCAAAATATGAGGATTGCAAAGGATTCTGGGTAACAGAACCTGGTCAGAGCCCCACAAGTCACCCCATCTTGGATTCCCCTAGGTCTCTAGTTTAAAAAAATGCACAGGTTTGGTAGGTTTCCCTAGGTGTGGGCTGAGCTAGAGGCCAAAATCTACAGGTAGGCACTTTGCAAAAAACAGCTCTGTTTTCTTTCAAAAAATGGGATGTGTCCACGTTGCGTTCTGGGGCGTCTCCTGTCGCGGGCGCTAGGCCTACCCACACAAGTGAGGTATCATTTTTATCGGGGGACTTGGGGGAACGCTAGGTGGAAGGAAATTTGTGGCTCCTCTCAGATTCCAGAACTTTCTGTCATCGAAATGTGAGGAATTGCATTTTTTTAGCCACAATTTGAGGTTTGCAAAGGATTCTGGGTAACAGAACCTGGTCAGAGCCCCACAAGTCGCCCCTTCTTGGATTCCCCTAGATCTCTAGTTTTCAAAAATGCACAGGTTAGGTAGGTTTCCCTAGGTGCCGGCTGAGCTAGAGGCCAAAACCTACAGGTAGGCACTTTGCAAAAAACAGCTCTGTTTTCTTTCAAAAAATGGGATGTGTCCACGTTGCTTTTTTGGGGGTCTTCTGTCGCGGGCGCTAGGCCTACCCACACAAGTGAGGTATCATTTTTATCGGGAGACTTGGGGGAACGCTGGGTGGAAGGAAATTTGTAGCTCCTCTCAGATTCCAGATCTTTCTGTCACAGAAATGTGAGGAAAATATGTTTTTTTAGCCAAATGTTGAGGTTTGCAAAGGATTCTGGGGAACAGAACCTGGTCAGAGCCGCACAAGTCACCCCATCTTGGATTCCCCTAGGTCTCTAGTTTTAAAAAATGCACAGGTTTGGTAGGTTTCCATAGGAGCCGGCTGAGCTAGAGGCCAAAATCTACAGGTAGGCACTTTGCAAAAAACAGCTCTGTTTTCTTTCAAAAAATGGGATGTGTCCACGTTGCTTTTTTGGGCGTCTTCTGTCGCGGGCGCTAGGCCTACCCACACAAGTGAGGTATCATTTTTATCGGGAGACTTGGGGGAACGCTGGGTGGAAGGAAATTTGTGGCTCCTCTCAGATTCCAGAACTTTCTGTCACCGAAATGTGAGGAAAATGCGTTTTTTTAGCCAGAATTTGAGGTTTGCAAAGGATTCTGGGTAACAGAACCTGGTCAGAGCCCCACAAGTCACCCCATCTTGGATTCCCCTAGGTCTCTAGTTTTAAAAAATGCACAGGTTTGGTATGTTTCCCTAGGTGCGGGCTGAGCTAGAGGCCAAAATCTACAGGTAGGCACTTTACAAAAAACAGCTCTGTTTTCTTTAAAAAAATGGGATGTGTCCACGTTGCGTTTTGGGGCGTTTCTTGTTGCGGGCTCTAGGCCTACCCACACAAGTGAAGTATCATTTTTATCGGGAGACTTGGGGGAACGCTGGGTGGAAGGAAATTTGTGGCTCCTCTCAGATTCCAGAACTTTCTGTCACCGAAATGTGAGGAAAATGCGTTTTTTTAGCCAGAATTTGAGGTTTGCAAAGGATTCTGGGTAACAGAACCTGGTCAGAGCCCCACAAGTCACCCCATCTTGGATTCCCCTAGGTCTCTAGTTTTAAAAAATGCACAGGTTTGGTATGTTTCCCTAGGTGCGGGCTGAGCTAGAGGCCAAAATCTACAGGTAGGCACTTTACAAAAAACAGCTCTGTTTTCTTTAAAAAAATGGGATGTGTCCACGTTGCATTTTGGGGCGTCTCCTGTCGCGGGCGCTAGGCCTACCCACACAAGTGAGGTATCATTTTTATCGGGAGACTTGGGGGAACGCTAGGTGGAAGGAAATTTGTGGCTCCTCTCAGATTCCAGAACTTTCTGTCATCGAAATGTGAGGAAAATGCGTTTTTTTAGCCACAATTTGAGGTTTGCAAAGGATTCTGGGTAACAGAACCTGGTCAGAGCCCCACAAGTCGCCCCTTCTTGGATTCCCCTAGATCTCTAGTTTTCAAAAATGCACAGGTTAGGTAGGTTTCCCTAGGTGCCGGCTGAGCTAGAGGCCAAAATCTACAGGTAGGCACTTTGCAAAAAACAGCTCTGTTTTCTTTCAAAAAATGGGATGTGTCCACATTGCTTTTTTGGGCGTCTTCTGTCGCGGGCGCTAGGCCTACCCACACAAGTGAGGTATCATTTTTATCGGGAGACTTGGGGGAACGCTGAGTGGAAGGAAATTTGTAGCTCCTCTCAGATTCCAGAACTTTCTGTCACCGAAATGTGAGGAAAATGTGTTTTTTTAGGCAAATGTATTGGTTTGCAAAGGATTCTGGGTAACAGAACCTGGTCAGAACCCCACAAGTCCCCCCATCTTGGAATCCCCTAGGTCTCTAGTTTTCAAAAATGCACAGGTTTGGTAGGTTTCCCTAGGTGCGGGCTGAGCTAGAGGCCAAAATCTACAGGTAGGCACTTTGCAAAAAACAGCTCTTTTTTCTGTCAAGAAATGGGATGTGCCCACTTTGTGTTTTGGGACATTTCCTGTCGTGGGCGCTAGGACTACCCACACAAGTGAGGTATCATTTTTATCGGGAGACTTGGGGGAACGCTGTGTGGAAGAAAATTTGTGGCTCCTCTCAGATTCTAGAACTTTCTGTCACCGAAATGTGAGGAAAATATGTTTTTTTAGCCAAATGTTGAGGTTTGCAAAGGATTCTGGGGAACAGAACCTGGTCAGAACCCCACAAGTCACCCTATCTTGGAATCCCCTAGGTCTCTAGTTTTCAAAAATGCACAGGTTTGGTAGGTTTCCATAGGTGCCGGCTAAGCTAGAGGCCAAAATCTACAGGTAGGCACTTTGCAAAAAACAGCTCTGTTTTCTGTCAAGAAATGGGATGTGCCCACTTTGTGTTTTGGGACATTTCCTGTTGCGGGCGCTAGGACTACCCACACAAGTGACATATCATTTTTATCGGGAGACTTGGGGGAACGCTGGGTGGAAGGAAATTTGTTTCTCCTCTCAGATTCCAGAACTTTCTGTCACCGAAATATAAGGAAAATGTGTTTTTTTAGCCAAATTTTGAGGTTTGCAAAGGATTCTGGGGAACAGAACCTGGTCAGAGCCCCACAAGTCACCCCATCTTGGATTCCCCTAGGTCTCTAGTTTTCAAAAATGCACAGGTTCGGTAGGTTTTCCTAGGTGCTGGCTGAGCTAGAGGCCAAAATCTTTACAAAAGGTAGAAACTTTCCACAGGTAGGCACTTTGCAAAAAACAGCTCTGTTTTCTTTAAAAAAATGGGATGTGTCTACGTTTTGTTTTGGGGCGTCTCCTGTCGCGGGTGCTAGGCCTACCCACACAAGTGAGGTATCATTTTTATCGGGAGACTTGGGGGAATGCTGGGTGTAAGGAAATTTGTGGCTCCTCTCAGATTCCAGAACTTTCTGTCACCGAAATGTGAGGAAAATGTGTTTTTTAGCAAAAATTTGAGGTTTGCAAAGGATTCTGGGTAACAGAACCTGGTCAGAGCCCCACAAGTCACCCCATCTTGGAATCCCCTAAGTCTCTAGTTTTCAAAAATGCACAGGTTTGGTAGGTTTCCCTAGGTGCGGGCTGAGCTAGAGGCCAAAATCTACAGGTAGGCACTTTGCAAAAATCAGCTCTTTTTTCTGTCAAGAAATGGGATGTGCCCACTTTGTGTTTTGGGACATTTCCTGTCGTGGGCGCTAGGACTACCCACACAAGTGAGGTATCATTTTTATCAGGAGACTTGGGGGAACGCTGTGTGGAAGAAAATTTGTGGCTCCTCTCAGATTCTAGAACTTTCTGTCACCGAAATGTGAGGAAAATATGTTTTTTTAGCCAAATGTTGAGGTTTGCAAAGGATTCTGGGGAACAGAACCTGGTCAGAGCCCCACAAGTCACCCCATCTTGGAATCCCCTAGGTCTCTAGTTTTCAAAAATGCACAGGTTTGGTAGGTTTCCATACGTGCCGGCTGAGCTAGAGGCCAAAATCTACAGGTAGGCCCTTTGCAAAAAACAGATCTGTTTTCTGTCAAGAAATGGGATGTGCCCACTTTGTGTTTTGGGACATTTCCTGTTGCGGGCGCTAGGACTACCCACACAAGTGAGATATCATTTTTATCGGGAGACTTGGGGGAACGCTGGATGGAAGGAAATTTGTGGCTCCTCTCAGATTCCAGAACTTTCTGTCACCGAAATATAAGGAAAATGTGTTTTTTTAGCCAATTTTTGAGGTTTGCAAAGGATTCTGGGGAACAGAACCTGGTCAGAGCCCCACAAGTCACCCCATCTTGGATTCCCCTAGGTCTCTAGTTTTCAAAAATGCACAGGTTCGGTAGGTTTCCCTAGGTGCCGGCTGAGCTAGAGGCCAAAATCTACAGGTAGGCACTTTGCAAAAAACAGCTCTGTTTTCTTTCAAAAAATGGGATGTGTCCATGTTGCGTTTTGGAGCGTCTCCTGTCGCGGGCGCTAGGCCTACCCACACAATTGAGGTATAATTTTTATCGGGAGACTTGGGGGAACGCTGGGTGGAAAGAAAATTTGTAGCTCCTCTCAGATTCCAGAACTTTCTGTCACCGAAATGTGAGGAAAATGTGTTTTTTTAGCCAAATTTTGAGGTTTGCAAAGGATTCTGGGTAACAGAACCTGGTCAGAGCCCCACAAGTCGCCCCATCTTGGATTCCCCTAGGTCTCTAGTTTTCAAAAATGCACTGGTTAGGTAGGTTTCCCTAGGTGCCGGCTGAGCTAGAGGCCAAAATCTACAGGTAGGCACTTTGCAAAAAACAGCTCTGTTTTCTTTAAAAAAATGGGATGTGTCCACGTTGCGTTTTGGGGCGTTTCTTGTTGCGGGCTCTAGGCCTACCCACACAAGTGAAGTATCATTTTTATCGGGAGACTTGGGGGAACGCTGGGTGGAAGGAAATTTGTGGCTCCTCTCAGATTCCAGAACTTTCTGTCACCGAAATGTGAGGAAAATGCGTTTTTTTAGCCAGAATTTGAGGTTTGCAAAGGATTCTGGGTAACAGAACCTGGTCAGAGCCCCACAAGTCACCCCATCTTGGATTCCCCTAGGTCTCTAGTTTTAAAAAATTCACAGGTTTGGTATGTTTCCCTAGGTGCGGGCTGAGCTAGAGGCCAAAATCTACAGGTAGGCACTTTACAAAAAACAGCTCTGTTTTCTTTAAAAAAATGGGATGTGTCCACGTTGCATTTTGGGGCGTCTCCTGTCGCGGGCGCTAGGCCTACCCACACAAGTGAGGTATCATTTTTATCGGGAGACTTGGGGGAACGCTAGGTGGAAGGAAATTTGTGGCTCCTCTCAGATTCCAGAACTTTCTGTCATCGAAATGTGAGGAAAATGCGTTTTTTTAGCCACAATTTGAGGTTTGCAATGGATTCTGGGTAACAGAACCTGGTCAGAGCCCCACAAGTCGCCCCTTCTTGGATTCCCCTAGATCTCTAGTTTAAAAAAATGCACAGGTTAGGTAGGTTTCCCTAGGTGCCGGCTGAGCTAGAGGCCAAAATCTACAGGTAGGCACTTTGCAAAAAACAGCTCTGTTTTCTTTCAAAAAATGGGATGTGTCCACGTTGCTTTTTTGGGCGTCTTCTGTCGCGGGCGCTAGGCCTACCCACACAAGTGAGGTATCATTTTTATCGGGAGACTTGGGGGAACGCTGGGTGGAAGGAAATTTGTAGCTCCTCTCAGATTCCAGAACTTTCTGTCACCGAAATGTGAGGAAAATGTGTTTTTTTAGCCAAATTTATTGGTTTGCAAAGGATTCTGGGTAACAGAACCTGGTCAGAGCCCCACAAGTCACCCCATCTTGGAATCCCCTAGGTCTCTAGTTTTAAAAAATGCACAGGTTTGGTAGGTTTCCCTAGGTGCGGGCTGAGCTAGAGGCCAAAATCTACAGGTAGGCACTTTGCAAAAAACAGCTCTTTTTTCTGTCAAGAAATGGGATGTGCCCACTTTGTGTTTTGGGACATTTCCTGTCGTGGGCGCTAGGACTACCCACACAAGTGAGGTATCATTTTTATCGGGAGACTTGGGGGAACGCTGTGTGGAAGAAAATTTGTGGCTCCTCTCAGATTCTAGAACTTTCTGTCACCGAAATGTGAGGAAAATATGTTTTTTTAGCCAAATGTTGAGGTTTGCAAAGGATTCTGGGGAACAGAACCTGGTCAGAGCCCCACAAGTCACCCCATCTTGGAATCCCCTAGGTCTCTAGTTTTCAAAAATGCACAGGTTTGGTAGGTTTCCATAGGTGCCGGCTGAGCTAGAGGCCAAAATCTACAGGTATGCACTTTGCAAAAAACAGCTCTGTTTTCTGTCAAGAAATGGGATGTGCCCACTTTGTGTTTTGGGACATTTCCTGTTGCGGGCGCTAGGACTACCCACACAAGTGAGATATCAATTTTATCGGGAGACTTGGGGGAACGCTGGGTGGAAGGAAATTTGTGGCTCCTCTCAGATTCCAGAACTTTCTGTCACCGAAATATAAGGAAAATGTGTTTTTTTAGCCAATTTTTGAGGTTTGCAAAGGATTCTGGGGAACAGAACCTGGTCAGAGCCCCACAAGTCACCCCATCTTGGATTCCCCTAGGTCTCTAGTTTTCAAAAATGCACAGGTTCAGTAGGTTTCCCTAGGTGCCGGCTGAGCTAGAGGCCAAAATCTACAGGTAGGCACTTTACAAAAAACAGCTCTGTTTTCTTTCAAAAAATGGGATGTGTCCACGTTGCTTTTTTGGGCGTCTTCTGTCGCGGGCTCTAGGCCTACCCACACAAGTGAGGTATCATTTTTATCGGGAGACTTGGGGGAACGCTGGGTGGAAGGAAATTTGTAGCTCCTCTCAGATTCCAGAACATTCTGTCACCGAAATGTGAGGAAAATGTGTTTTTTTAGCCAAATTTATTGGTTTGCAAAGGATTCTGGGTAACAGAACCTGGTCAGAGCCCCACAAGTCACCCCATCTTGGAATCCCCTAGGTCTCTAGTTTTCAAAAATGCACAGGTTTGGTAGGTTTCCCTAGGTGCGGGCTGAGCTAGAGGCCAAAATCTACAGGTAGGCACTTTGCAAAAAACAGCTCTTTTTTCTTTCAAGAAATGGGATGTGCCCACTTTGTGTTTTGGGACATTTCCTGTCGTGGGCGCTAGGACTATACACACAAGTGAGGTATCATTTTTATCGGGAGACTTGGGGGAACGCTGTGTGGAAGAAAATTTGTGGCTCCTCTCAGATTCTAGAACTTTCTGTCACCGAAATGTGAGGAAAATATGTTTTTTTAGCCAAATGTTGAGGTTTGCAAAGGATTCTGGGGAACAGAACCTCGTCAGAGCCCCACAAGTCACCCCATCTTGGAATCCCCTAGGTCTCTAGTTTTCAAAAATGCACAGGTTTGGTAGGTTTCCATAGGTGCCGGCTGAGCTAGAGGCCAAAATCTACAGGTATGCACTTTGCAAAAAACAGCTCTGTTTTCTGTCAAGAAATGGGATGTGCCCATTTTGTGTTTTGGGACATTTCCTGTTTCGGGCGCTAGGACTACCCACACAAGTGAGATATCATTTTTATCGGGAGACTTGGGGGAACGCTGGGTGGAAGGAAATTTGTGGCTCCTCTCAGATTCCAGAACTTTCTGTCACCGAAATATAAGGACAATGTGTTTTTTTAGCCAATTTTTGAGGTTTGCAAAGGATTCTGGGGAACAGAACCTGGTCAGAGCCCCACAAGTCACCCCATCTTGGATTCCCCTAGGTCTCTAGTTTTCAAAAATGCACAGGTTCAGTAGGTTTCCCTAGGTGCCGGCTGAGCTAGAGGCCAAAATCTACAGGTAGGCACTTTGCAAAAAACAGCTCTGTTTTCTTTAAAAAAATTGGATGTGTCCACGTTGCTTTTTTGGGCGTCTTCTGTCGCGGGCTCTAGGCCTACCCACACAAGTGAGGTATCATTTTTATGGGGAGACTTGGGGGAACGCTGGGTGGAAGAAATTTGTAGCTCCTCTCAGATTCCAGAACTTTCTGTCACCGAAATGTGAGGAAAATGTGTTTTTTAGCCAAATTTATTGGTTTGCAAAGGATTCTGGGTAACAGAACCTGGTCAGAGCCCCACAAGTCACCCCATCTTGGAATCCCATAGGTCTCTAGTTTTCAAAAATGCACAGGTTTGGTAGGTTTCCCTAGGTGCGGGCTGAGCTAGAGGCCAAAATCTACAGGTAGGCACTTTGCAAAAAACAGCTCTTTTTTCTTTCAAGAAATGGGATGTGCCCACTTTGTGTTTTGGGACATTTCCTGTCGTGGGCGCTAGGACTACCCACACAAGTGAGGTATCATTTTTATCGGGAGACTTGGGGGAACGCTGTGTGGAAGAAAATTTGTGGCTCCTCTCAGATTCTAGAACTTTCTGTCACCGAAATGTGAGGAAAATATGTTTTTTTAGCCAAATGTTGAGGTTTGCAAAGGATTCTGGGGAACAGAACCTAGTCAGAGCCCCACAAGTCACCCCATCTTGGAATCCCCTAGGTCTCTAGTTTTCAAAAATGCACAGGTTTGGTAGGTTTCCATAGGTGCCGGCTGAGCTAGAGGCCAAAATCTACAGGTATGCACTTTGCAAAAAACAGCTCTGTTTTCTGTCAAGAAATGGGATGTGCCCATTTTGTGTTTTGGGACATTTCCTGTTTCGGGCGCTAGGACTACCCACACAAGTGAGATATCATTTTTATCGGGAGACTTGGGGGAACGCTGGGTGGAAGGAAATTTGTGGCTCCTCTCAGATTCCAGAACTTTCTGTCACCGAAATATAAGGAAAATGTGTTTTTTTAGCCAATTTTTGAGGTTTGCAAAGGATTCTGGGGAACAGAACCTGGTCAGAGCCCCACAAGTCACCCCATCTTGGATTCCCCTAGGTCTCTAGTTTTCAAAAATGCACAGGTTCAGTAGGTTTCCCTAGGTGCCGGCTGAGCTAGAGGCCAAAATCTACAGGTAGGCACTTTGCAAAAAACAGCTCTGTTTTCTTTAAAAAAATTGGATGTGTCCACGTTGCTTTTTTGGGCGTCTTCTGTCGCGGGCTCTAGGCCTACCCACACAAGTGAGGTATCATTTTTATGGGGAGACTTGGGGGAACGCTGGGTGGAAGGAAATTTGTAGCTCCTCTCAGATTCCAGAACTTTCTGTCACCGAAATGTTAGGAAAATTTGTTTTTTTAGCCAAATGTATTGGTTTGCAAAGGATTCTGGGTAACAGAACCTGGTCAGAACCCCAAAAGTCACCCCATCTTGGATTCCCCTAGGTCTCTAGTTTTCAAAAATGCACAGGTTTGGTAGGTTTCCCTAGGTGCGGGCTGAGCTAGAGGCCAAAATCTACAGGTAGGCACTTTGCAAAAAACAGCTCTTTTTTCTGTCAAGAAATGGGATGTGCCCACTTTGTGTTTTGGGACATTTCCTGTCGTGGGCGCTAGGACTACCCACACAAGTGAGGTATCATTTTTTCGGGAGACTTGGGGGAAGGCTGTGTGGAAGGAAATTTATGGCTCCTCTCAGATTCCAGAGCTTTCTGTCACCGAAATGTAGGGAAAATATGTTTTTTTAGCCAAATGTTGAGGTTTGCAAAGGATTCTGGGTAACAGAACCTGGTCAGAGCCCCACAAGTCGCCCCATCTTGGATTCCCCTAGGTCTCTAGTTTTCAAAAATGCACAGGTTTGGTAGATTTTCCTAGGTGCCGGCTGAGCTAGAGGCCAAAATCTACAGGTAGGCACTTTGCAAAAAACAGCTCTGTTTTCTTTAAAAAAATGGGATGTGTCCACGTTGCGTTTTGGGGCGTCTCCTGTCGCGGGCGCTAGGCCTACCCACACAATTGAGGTATCATTTTTATCGGGAGACTTGGGGGAACGCTGGGTGGAAGGAAATTTGTAGCTCCTCTCAGATTCCAGAACTTTCTGTCACCGAAATGTGAGGAAAATGTGTTTATTTAGCCAAATTTTGAGGTTTGCAAAGGATTCTGGATAACAGAACCTGGTCAGAGCCCCACAAGTCACCCCATCTTGGATTCCCCTAGGTCTCTAGTTTTCAAAAATGCACTGGTCAGGTTGGTTTCCCTAGGTGCCGGCTGAGCTAGAGGCCAAAATCTACAGGTAGGCACTTTGCAAAAAACAGCTCTGTTTTCTTTCAAAAAATGGAATGGGTCCACGTTGCGTTTTGGGGCGTTTCTTGTCGCGGGCTCTAGGCCTACCCACACAAGTGAAGTATCATTTTTATCGGGAGACTTGGGGGAACGCTGGGTGGAAGGAAATTTGTGGCTCCTCTCAGATTCCAGAACTTTCTGTCACCGAAATGTGAGGAAAATGCGTTTTTTTAGCCAAAATTTGAGGATTGCAAAGGATTCTGGGTAACAGAACCTGGTCAGAGCCCCACAAGTCACCCCATCTTGGATTCCCCTAGGTCTCTAGTTTAAAAAAATGCACAGGTTTGGTAGGTTTCCCTAGGTGTGGGCTGAGCTAGAGGCCAAAATCTACAGGTAGGCACTTTGCAAAAAACAGCTCTGTTTTCTTTCAAAAAATGGGATGTGTCCACGTTGCGTTCTGGGGCGTCTCCTGTCGCGGGCGCTAGGCCTACCCACACAAGTGAGGTATCATTTTTATCGGGGGACTTGGGGGAACGCTAGGTGGAAGGAAATTTGTGGCTCCTCTCAGATTCCAGAACTTTCTGTCATCGAAATGTGAGGAATTGCATTTTTTTGCCACAATTTGAGGTTTGCAAAGGATTCTGGGTAACAGAACCTGGTCAGAGCCCCACAAGTCGCCCCTTCTTGGATTCCCCTAGATCTCTAGTTTTCAAAAATGCACAGGTTAGGTAGGTTTCCCTAGGTGCCGGCTGAGCTAGAGGCCAAAATCTACAGGTAGGCACTTTGCAAAAAACAGCTCTGTTTTCTTTAAAAAAATTGGATGTGTCCACGTTGCTTTTTTGGGCGTCTTCTGTCGCGGGCTCTAGGCCTACCCACACAAGTGAGGTATCATTTTTATGGGGAGACTTGGGGGAACGCTGGGTGGAAGGAAATTTGTAGCTCCTCTCAGATTCCAGAACTTTCTGTCACCGAAATGTTAGGAAAATTTGTTTTTTTAGCCAAATGTATTGGTTTGCAAAGGATTCTGGGTAACAGAACCTGGTCAGAACCCCAAAAGTCACCCCATCTTGGATTCCCCTAGGTCTCTAGTTTTCAAAAATGCACAGGTTTGGTAGGTTTCCCTAGGTGCGGGCTGAGCTAGAGGCCAAAATCTACAGGTAGGCACTTTGCAAAAAACAGCTCTTTTTTCTGTCAAGAAATGGGATGTGCCCACTTTGTGTTTTGGGACATTTCCTGTCGTGGGCGCTAGGACTACCCACACAAGTGAGGTATCATTTTTTCGGGAGACTTGGGGGAAGGCTGTGTGGAAGGAAATTTATGGCTCCTCTCAGATTCCAGAGCTTTCTGTCACCGAAATGTAGGGAAAATATGTTTTTTTAGCCAAATGTTGAGGTTTGCAAAGGATTCTGGGTAACAGAACCTGGTCAGAGCCCCACAAGTCGCCCCATCTTGGATTCCCCTAGGTCTCTAGTTTTCAAAAATGCACAGGTTTGGTAGATTTTCCTAGGTGCCGGCTGAGCTAGAGGCCAAAATCTACAGGTAGGCACTTTGCAAAAAACAGCTCTGTTTTCTTTAAAAAAATGGGATGTGTCCACGTTGCGTTTTGGGGCGTCTCCTGTCGCGGGCGCTAGGCCTACCCACACAATTGAGGTATAATTTTTATCGGGAGACTTGGGGGAACGCTGGGTGGAAGGAAATTTGTAGCTCCTCTCAGATTCCAGAACTTTCTGTCACCGAAATGTGAGGAAAATGTGTTTATTTAGCCAAATTTTGAGGTTTGCAAAGGATTCTGGATAACAGAACTTGGTCAGAGCCCCACAAGTCACCCCATCTTGGATTCCCCTAGGTCTCTAGTTTTCAAAAATGCACTGGTCAGGTTGGTTTCCCTAGGTGCCGGCTGAGCTAGAGGCCAAAATCTACAGGTAGGCACTTTGCAAAAAACAGCTCTGTTTTCTTTCAAAAAATGGAATGGGTCCACGTTGCGTTTTGGGGCGTTTCTTGTCGCGGGCTCTAGGCCTACCCACACAAGTGAAGTATCATTTTTATCGGGAGACTTGGGGGAACGCTGGGTGGAAGGAAATTTGTGGCTCCTCTCAGATTCCAGAACTTTCTGTCACCGAAATGTGAGGAAAATGCGTTTTTTTAGCCAAAATTTGAGGATTGCAAAGGATTCTGGGTAACAGAACCTGGTCAGAGCCCCACAAGTCACCCCATCTTGGATTCCCCTAGGTCTCTAGTTTAAAAAAATGCACAGGTTTGGTAGGTTTCCCTAGGTGTGGGCTGAGCTAGAGGCCAAAATCTACAGGTAGGCACTTTGCAAAAAACAGCTCTGTTTTCTTTCAAAAAATGGGATGTGTCCACGTTGCGTTCTGGGGCGTCTCCTGTCGCGGGCGCTAGGCCTACCCACACAAGTGAGGTATCATTTTTATCGGGGGACTTGGGGGAACGCTAGGTGGAAGGAAATTTGTGGCTCCTCTCAGATTCCAGAACTTTCTGTCATCGAAATGTGAGGAATTGCATTTTTTTAGCCACAATTTGAGGTTTGCAAAGGATTCTGGGTAACAGAACCTGGTCAGAGCCCCACAAGTCGCCCCTTCTTGGATTCCCCTAGATCTCTAGTTTTCAAAAATGCACAGGTTAGGTAGGTTTCCCTAGGTGCCGGCTGAGCTAGAGGCCAAAACCTACAGGTAGGCACTTTGCAAAAAACAGCTCTGTTTTCTTTCAAAAAATGGGATGTGTCCACGTTGCTTTTTTGGGGGTCTTCTGTCGCGGGCGCTAGGCCTACCCACACAAGTGAGGTATCATTTTTATCGGGAGACTTGGGGGAACGCTGGGTGGAAGGAAATTTGTAGCTCCTCTCAGATTCCAGATCTTTCTGTCACAGAAATGTGAGGAAAATATGTTTTTTTAGCCAAATGTTGAGGTTTGCAAAGGATTCTGGGGAACAGAACCTGGTCAGAGCCGCACAAGTCACCCCATCTTGGATTCCCCTAGGTCTCTAGTTTTAAAAAATGCACAGGTTTGGTAGGTTTCCATAGGAGCCGGCTGAGCTAGAGGCCAAAATCTACAGGTAGGCACTTTGCAAAAAACAGCTCTGTTTTCTTTCAAAAAATGGGATGTGTCCACGTTGCTTTTTTGGGCGTCTTCTGTCGCGGGCGCTAGGCCTACCCACACAAGTGAGGTATCATTTTTATCGGGAGACTTGGGGGAACGCTGGGTGGAAGGAAATTTGTGGCTCCTCTCAGATTCCAGAACTTTCTGTCACCGAAATGTGAGGAAAATGCGTTTTTTTAGCCAGAATTTGAGGTTTGCAAAGGATTCTGGGTAACAGAACCTGGTCAGAGCCCCACAAGTCACCCCATCTTGGATTCCCCTAGGTCTCTAGTTTTAAAAAATGCACAGGTTTGGTATGTTTCCCTAGGTGCGGGCTGAGCTAGAGGCCAAAATCTACAGGTAGGCACTTTACAAAAAACAGCTCTGTTTTCTTTAAAAAAATGGGATGTGTCCACGTTGCGTTTTGGGGCGTTTCTTGTTGCGGGCTCTAGGCCTACCCACACAAGTGAAGTATCATTTTTATCGAGAGACTTGGGGGAACGCTGGGTGGAAGGAAATTTGTGGCTCCTCTCAGATTCCAGAACTTTCTGTCACCGAAATGTGAGGAAAATGCGTTTTTTTAGCCAGAATTTGAGGTTTGCAAAGGATTCTGGGTAACAGAACCTGGTCAGAGCCCCACAAGTCACCCCATCTTGGATTCCCCTAGGTCTCTAGTTTTAAAAAATGCACAGGTTTGGTATGTTTCCCTAGGTGCGGGCTGAGCTAGAGGCCAAAATCTACAGGTAGGCACTTTACAAAAAACAGCTCTGTTTTCTTTAAAAAAATGGGATGTGTCCACGTTGCATTTTGGGGCGTCTCCTGTCGCGGGCGCTAGGCCTACCCACACAAGTGAGGTATCATTTTTATCGGGAGACTTGGGGGAACGCTAGGTGGAAGGAAATTTGTGGCTCCTCTCAGATTCCAGAACTTTCTGTCATCGAAATGTGAGGAAAATGCGTATTTTTAGCCACAATTTGAGGTTTGCAAAGGATTCTGGGTAACAGAACCTGGTCAGAGCCCCACAAGTCGCCCCTTCTTGGATTCCCCTAGATCTCTAGTTTTCAAAAATGCACAGGTTAGGTAGGTTTCCCTAGGTGCCGGCTGAGCTAGAGGCCAAAATCTACAGGTAGGCACTTTGCAAAAAACAGCTCTGTTTTCTTTCAAAAAATGGGATGTGTCCACATTGCTTTTTTGGGCGTCTTCTGTCGCGGGCGCTAGGCCTACCCACACAAGTGAGGTATCATTTTTATCGGGAGACTTGGGGGAACGCTGGGTGGAAGGAAATTTGTAGCTCCTCTCAGATTCCAGAACTTTCTGTCACCGAAATGTGAGGAAAATGTGTTTTTTTAGCCAAATTTATTGGTTTGCAAAGGATTCTGGGTAACAGAACCTGGTCAGAGCCCCACAAGTCACCCCATCTTGGAATCCCCTAGGTCTCTAGTTTTAAAAAATGCACAGGTTTGGTAGGTTTCCCTAGGTGCGTGCTGAGCTAGAGGCCAAAATCTACAGGTAGGCACTTTGCAAAAAACAGCTCTTTTTTCTGTCAAGAAATGGGATGTGCCCACTTTGTGTTTTGGGATATTTCCTGTCGTGGGCGCTAGGACTACCCACACAAGTGAGGTATCATTTTTATCGGGAGACTTGGGAGAACGCTGTGTGGAAGAAAATGTGTGGCTCCTCTCAGATTCTAGAACTTTCAGTCACCGAAATGTGAGGAAAATATGTTTTTTTAGCCAAATGTTGAGGTTTGCAAAGGATTCTGGGGAACAGAACCTGGTCAGAGCCCCACAAGTCACCCCATCTTGGAATCCCCTAGGTCTCTAGTTTTAAAAAATGCACAGGTTTGGTAGGTTTCCATAGGTGCCGGCTGAGCTAGAGGCCAAAATCTACAGGTATGCACTTTGCAAAAAACAGCTCTGTTTTCTGTCAAGAAATGGGATGTGCCCACTTTGTGTTTTGGGACATTTCCTGTTGCGGGCGCTAGGACTACCCACACAAGTGAGATATCATTTTTATCGGGAGACTTGGGGGAACGCTGGGTGGAAGGAAATTTGTGGCTCCTCTCAGATTCCAGAACTTTCTGTCACCGAAATATAAGGAAAATGTGTTTTTTTAGCCAATTTTTGAGGTTTGCAAAGGATTCTGGGGAACAGAACCTGGTCAGAGCCCCACAAGTCACCCCATCTTGGATTCCCCTAGGTCTCTAGTTTTCAAAAATGCACAGGTTCAGTAGGTTTCCCTAGGTGCCGGCTGAGCTAGAGGCCAAAATCTACAGGTAGGCACTTTGCAAAAAACAGCTCTGTTTTCTTTCAAAAAATGGGATGTGTTCACGTTGCTTTTTTGGGCGTCTTCTGTCGCGGGCTCTAGGCCTACCCACACAAGTGAGGTATCATTTTTATCGGGAGACTTGGGGGAACGCTGGGTGGAAGGAAATTTGTAGCTCCTCTCAGATTCCAGAACTTTCTGTCACCGAAATGTTAGGAAAATGTGTTTTTTTAGCCAAATGTATTGGTTTGCAAAGGATTCTGGGTAACAGAACCTGGTCAGAACCCCACAAGTCACCCATCTTGGAATCCCCTAGGTCTCTAGTTTTCAAAAATGCACAGGTTTGGTAGGTTTCCCTAGGTGAGGGCTGAGCTAGAGGCCAAAATCTACAGGTAGGAACTTTGCAAAAAACAGCTCTTTTTTCTGTCAAGAAATGGGATGTGCCCACTTTGTGTTTTGGCACATTTCCTGTCGTGGGCGCTAGGACTACCCACACAAGTGAGGTATCATTTTTATCGGGAGACTTGGGGGAACGCTGTGTGGAAGAAAATTTGTGGCTCCTCTCAGATTCTAGAAGTTTCTGTCACCGAAATGTGAGGAAAATATGTTTTTTTAGCCAAATGTTGAGGTTTGCAAAGGATTCTGGGGAACAGAACCTGGTCAGAACCCCACAAGTCACCCCATCTCGGAATCCCCTAGGTCTCTAGTTTTCAAAAATGCACAGGTTCGGTAGGTTTTCCTAGGTGCCGGCTGAGCTAGAGGCCAAAATCTACAGGTAGAAACTTTACAAAAAACAGCTCTGTTTTCTTTCAAAAAATGGGATGTGTCCACGTTGCGTTTTGGGGCGTCTCCTGTCGCGGGCTCTAGGCCTACCCACACAAGTGAGGTATCATTTTTATCGGGAGACTTGGGGAACGCTGGGTGGAAGGAAATTTGTAGCTCCTCTCAGATTCCAGAACTTTCTGTCACCGAAATGTGAGGAAAATGTGTTTTTTTAGCCAAATTTATTGGTTTGCAAAGGATTCTGGGTAACAGAACCTGGTCAGAGCCCCACAAGTCACCCCATCTTGGAATCCCCTAGGTCTCTAGTTTTCAAAAATGCACAGGTTTGGTAGGTTTCCCTAGGTGCGGGCTGAGCTAGAGGCCAAAATCTACAGGTAGGCACTTTGCAAAAAACAGCTCTTTTTTCATTCAAGAAATGGGATGTGCCCACTTTGTGTTTTGGGACATTTCCTGTCGTGGGCGCTAGGACTACCCACACAAGTGAGGTATCATTTTTATCGGGAGACTTGGGGGAACGCTGTGTGGAAGAAAATGTGTGGCTCCTCTCAGATTCTAGAACTTTCTGTCACCGAAATGTGAGGAAAATATGTTTTTTTAGCCAAATGTTGAGGTTTGCAAAGGATTCTGGGGAACAGAACCTCGTCAGAGCCCCACAAGTCACCCCATCTTGGAATCCCCTAGGTCTCTAGTTTTCAAAAATGCACAGGTTTGGTAGGTTTCCATAGGTGCCGGCTGAGCTAGAGGCCAAAATCTACAGGTATGCACTTTGCAAAAAACAGCTCTGTTTTCTGTCAAGAAATGGGATGTGCCCACTTTGTGTTTTGGGACATTTCCTGTTGCGGGCGCTAGGACTACCCACACAAGTGAGATATCATTTTTATCGGGAGACTTGGGGGAACGCTGGGTGGAAGGAAATTTGTGGCTCCTCTCAGATTCCAGAACTTTCTGTCACCGAAATATAAGGAAAATGTGTTTTTTTAGCCAATTTTTGAGGTTTGCAAAGGATTCTGGGGAACAGAACCTGGTCAGAGCCCCACAAGTCACCCCATCTTGGATTCCCCTAGGTCTCTAGTTTTCAAGAATGCACAGGTTCAGTAGGTTTCCCTAGGTGCCGGCTGAGCTAGAGGCCAAAATCTACAGGTAGGCACTTTGCAAAAAACAGCTCTGTTTTGTTTCAAAAAATGGGATGTGTCCACGTTGCTTTTTTGGGCGTCTTCTGTCGCGGGCTCTAGGCCTACCCACACAAGTGAGGTATCATTTTTATCGGGAGACTTGGGGGAACGCTGGGTGGAAGGAAATTTGTAGCTCCTCTCAGATTCCAGAACTTTCTGTCACCGAAATGTTAGGAAAATGTGTTTTTTTAGCCAAATGTATAGGTTTGCAAAGGATTCTGGGTAACAGAACCTGGTCAGAACCCCACAAGTCCCCCCATCTTGGAATCCCCTAGGTCTCTAGTTTTCAAAAATGCACAGGTTTGGTAGGTTTCCCTAGGTGCGGGCTGAGCTAGAGGCCAAAATCTACAGGTAGGCACTTTGCAAAAAACAGCTCTTTTTTCTGTCAAGAAATGGGATGTGCCCACTTTGTGTTTTGGGACATTTCCTGTCGTGGGCGCTAGGACTACCCACACAAGTGAGGTATCATTTTTATCGGGAGACTTGGGGGAACGCTGTGTGGAAGAAAATTTGTGGCTCCTCTCAGATTCTAGAACTTTCTGTCACCGAAATGTGAGGAAAATATGTTTTTTTAGCCAAATGTTGAGGTTTGCAAAGGATTCTGGGGAACAGAACCTGGTCAGAACCCCACAAGTCACCCCATCTTGGAATCCCCTAGGTCTCTAGTTTTCAAAAATGCACACGTTTGGTAGGTTTCCATAGGTGCCGGCTAAGCTAGAGGCCAAAATCTACAGGTAGGCACTTTGCAAAAAACAGCTCTGTTTTCTGTCAAGAAATAGGATGTGCCCACTTTGTGTTTTGGGACATTTCCTGTTGCGGGCGCTAGGACTACCCACACAAGTGACATATCATTTTTATCGGGAGACTTGGGGGAACGCTGGGTGGAAGGAAATTTGTGGCTCCTCTCAGATTCCAGAACTTTCTGTCACCGAAATATAAGGAAAATGTGTTTTTTTAGCCAAATTTTGAGGTTTGCAAAGGATTCTGGGGAACAGAACCTGGTCAGAGCCCCACAAGTCACCCCATCTTGGATTCCCCTAGGTCTCTAGTTTTCAAAAATGCACAGGTTCGGTAGGTTTTCCTAGGTGCTGGCTGAGCTAGAGGCCAAAATCTTTACAAAAGGTAGAAACTTTCCACAGGTAGGCACTTTGCAAAAAACAGCTCTGTTTTCTTTAAAAAAATGGGATGTGTCTACGTTTTGTTTTGGGGCGTCTACTGTCGCGGGTGCTAGGCCTACCCACACAAGTGAGGTATCATTTTTATCGGGAGACTTGGGGGAATGCTGGGTGTAAGGAAATTTGTGGCTCCTCTCAGATTCCAGAACTTTCTGTCACCGAAATGTGAGGAAAATGTGTTTTTTAGCAAAAATTTGAGGTTTGCAAAGGATTCTGGGTAACAGAACCTGGTCAGAGCCCCACAAGTCACCCCATCTTGGAATCCCCTAAGTCTCTAGTTTTCAAAAATGCACAGGTTTGGTAGGTTTCCCTAGGTGCGGGCTGAGCTAGAGGCCAAAATCTACAGGTAGGCACTTTGCAAAAAACAGCTCTTTTTTCTGTCAAGAAATGGGATGTGCCCACTTTGTGTTTTGGGACATTTCCTGTCGTGGGCGCTAGGACTACCCACACAAGTGAGGTATCATTTTTATCAGGAGACTTGGGGGAACGCTGTGTGGAAGAAAATTTGTGGCTCCTCTCAGATTCTAGAACTTTCTGTCACCGAAATGTGAGGAAAATATGTTTTTTTAGCCAAATGTTGAGGTTTGCAAAGGATTCTGGGGAACAGAACCTGGTCAGAGCCCCACAAGTCACCCCATCTTGGAATCCCCTAGGTCTCTAGTTTTCAAAAATGCACAGGTTTGGTAGGTTTCCATAGGTGCCGGCTGAGCTAGAGGCCAAAATCTACAGGTAGGCCCTTTGCAAAAAACAGATCTGTTTTCTGTCAAGAAATGGGATGTGCCCACTTTGTGTTTTGGGACATTTCCTGTTGCGGGCGCTAGGACTACCCACACAAGTGAGATATCATTTTTATCGGGAGACTTGGGGGAACGCTGGGTGGAAGGAAATTTGTGGCTCCTCTCAGATTCCAGAACTTTCTGTCACCGAAATATAAGGAAAATGTGTTTTTTTAGCCAATTTTTGAGGTTTGCAAAGGATTCTGGGGAACAGAACCTGGTCAGAGCCCCACAAGTCACCCCATCTTGGATTCCCCTAGGTCTCTAGTTTTAAAAAATGCACAGGTTCGGTAGGTTTCCCTAGGTGCCGGCTGAGCTAGAGGCCAAAATCTACAGGTAGGCACTTTGCAAAAAACAGCTCTGTTTTCTTTCAAAAAATGGGATGTGTCCATGTTGCGTTTTGGAGCGTCTCCTGTCGCGGGCGCTAGGCCTACCCACACAATTGAGGTATAATTTTTATCGGGAGACTTGGGGGAACGCTGGGTGGAAAGAAAATTTGTAGCTCCTCTCAGATTCCAGAACTTTCTGTCACCGAAATGTGAGGAAAATGTGTTTTTTTAGCCAAATTTTGAGGTTTGCAAAGGATTCTGGGTAACAGAACCTGGTCAGAGCCCCACAAGTCGCCCCATCTTGGATTCCCCTAGGTCTCTAGTTTTCAAAAATGCACTGGTTAGGTAGGTTTCCCTAGGTGCCGGCTGAGCTAGAGGCCAAAATCTACAGGTAGGCACTTTGCAAAAAACAGCTCTGTTTTCTTTAAAAAAATGGGATGTGTCCACGTTGCGTTTTGGGGCGTTTCTTGTTGCGGGCTCTAGGCCTACCCACACAAGTGAAGTATCATTTTTATCGGGAGACTTGGGGGAACGCTGGGTGGAAGGAAATTTGTGGCTCCTCTCAGATTCCAGAACTTTCTGTCACCGAAATGTGAGGAAAATGCGTTTTTTTAGCCAGAATTTGAGGTTTGCAAAGGATTCTGGGTAACAGAACCTGGTCAGAGCCCCACAAGTCACCCCATCTTGGATTCCCCTAGGTCTCTAGTTTTAAAAAATTCACAGGTTTGGTATGTTTCCCTAGGTGCGGGCTGAGCTAGAGGCCAAAATCTACAGGTAGGCACTTTACAAAAAACAGCTCTGTTTTCTTTAACCCCTTCGCTGCCAGGCCTTTTCCCCCTCCTGTGCCAGGCCTTTTTTTGCCTATTTGGGGCAGTTCGCGCTTAGGCCCTCATAACTTTTTGTCCACATAAGCTAACCAAGCCAAATTTGCGTCCTTTTTTTCCAACATCCTAGGGATTCTAAAGGTACCCAGACTTTGTGCGTTCCCCTGAAGGAGGTCAAGAAATTGGCCAAAATACAGTGAAAATTTCATTTTTTTCAAAAAAATTGGAAAAAGGGGCTGGAGAAGAAGGCTTGTGGTTTTTCCCCTGAAAATGGCATCAACAAAGGGTCTACGGTGCTAAACTCAGCAGCTTCCCAGCTTTCAGGAACAGGCAGACTTGAATCCGAAAACCCAATTTTTCAACACAATTTCGGCATTTTACTGGAGCATACTCCATTTGTGCAATTTTTTGTGCTTTCAGCCTCCTTCCAGTCAGTGACAGGAATGGTCAGGAAACCAATGCTGGATCCCAGAAACCTAAACATTTCTGAAAAGTAGACAAAATTCTGAATTCAGCAAGGGGTCATTTGTGTAGATCCTACAAGGGTTTCCTACAGAAAATAACAGCTGAAAAAGAAAAATATTGAAATTGAGGTGAAAAAAACATCAATTTTTCTCTACTTTTTACTCTGTAACTTTTCCCTGCAATGTCAAATTATCGAAAGCAATATAGCGTTACGTCTGCTGGACTCCTCTGGTTGCGGGGATATATAGGGTTTGTAGGTTCATCAAGAACCCGAGGAACCCAGAGCCAATAAATGAGCTGCACCCTGCAGTGCATTTTCATTCTATACCGGGTATACAGTAATTCATTTGCTGAAATATAAGGAGTAAAAAATAGCTATCAAGAAAACCTTTGCATTTCCAAAAAGGGCACAAGATAAGGTGTTGAGGAGCAGTGGTTATTTGCACATCTCTGAATTCCGGGGTGACCATAGTAGCACGTGAATTACATGGAATTTCTCAAATAGATGTCTTTTTTACACACACCCCTATATTTGGAAGGAATAAATGTAGAGAAAGACAAGGGGCAATAACACTTGTTTTGCTATTCTATGTTCCCCCAAGTCTCCCGATAAAAATGATACCTCACTTGTGTGGCTAGGCCTAGTGCCCGCGACAGGATATGCCCCAAAACACAACGTGGACACATCACAGAAAACAGAGCTGTTTTTAGCAAAGTGACTACCTGTAGATTTTGGCCTCTAGCTCAGCCGCCACCTAGGGAAACCTACCAAACCTGTGCATTTCTGAAAACTAGAGACCTAGGGGAATCCAAGGAGGGGTGACTTGTGTGGCTCGGACCAGGTTCTGTTACCCAGAATCCTTTGCAAACCTCAAAATTTGGCTAAAAAAACACATGTTCCTCACATTTCTGTGGCAGAAAGTTCTGGAATCTGAGAGGAGCGACAAATTTCCTTCCACCCAGCATTCCCCCACGTCTCCCGATAAAAATGATACCTCACTTGTGTGGGTAGGCCTAGCGCCCGCGACAGGATATGCCCCAAAACACAACCTGGACACATCACAGAAAACAGAGCTGTTTTTAGCAAAGTGACTACCTGTAGATTTTGGCCTGTAGCTCAGCCGCCACCTAGGGAAACCTACCAAACCTGTGCATTTCTGAAAACTAGAGACCTAGGGGAATCCAAGGAGGGGTAACTTGTGTGGCTCGGACCAGGTTCGGTTACCCAGAATCCTTTGCAAACTTCAAAATTTGGCTAAAAAAACACATGTTCCTCACATTTCTGTGGCAGAAAGTTCTGGAATCTGAGAGGAGCCACAAATTTCCTTCCACCTAGCGTTCCCCCACGTCTCCCGATAAAAATTATACCTCACTTGTGTGGGTAGGCCTAGCGCCCGCGACAGGATATGCCCCAAAACACAACGTGGACATATCACAGAAAACAGAGCTGTTTTAGCAAAGTGACTACCTGTAGATTTTGGCCTCTAGCTCAGCCGCCACCTAGGGAAACCTACCAAACCTGTGCATTTCTGAAAACTAGAGACCTAGGGGGATCCAAGGAGGGGTGACTTGCGGGGCTCGGACCAGGTTCTGTTACCCAGAATCCTTTGCAAACCTCAAAATTTGGCTAAAAAAACACATGTTCCCCACATTTCTGTGGCAGAAAGTTCTGGAATCTGAGAGGAGCCACAAATTTCCTTCCACCCAGCGTTCCCCCACGTGTCCCGATAAAAATGATACCTCACTTGTGTGGGTAGGCCTAGCGCCCGCGACAGGATATGCCCCAAAACACAACGTGGACATATCACAGAAAACAGAGCTGTTTTTAGCAAAGTGACTACCTGTAGATTTTGGCCTCTAGCTCAGCCGCCACCTAGGGAAACCTACCAAACCTATGCATTTCTGAAAACTAGACACCTAGGGGAATCCAAGGAGGGGTGACTTGTGTGGCTCGGACCAGGTTCTGTTACCCAGAATCCTTTGCAAACCTCACAATTTGGCTAAAAAACACATGTTCCTCACATTTCTGTGGCAGAAAGTTCTGGAATCTGAGAGGAGCCACAAATTTCCTTCCACCCAGCGTTCCCCCATGTCTCCCGATAAAAATGATACCTCACTTGTGTGGGTAGGCCTAGCGCCCGCGACAGGATATGCCCCAAAACACAACGTGGACATATCACAGAAAACAGAGCTGTTTTTAGCAAAGTGACTACCTGTAGATTTTGGCCTCTAGCTCAGCCGCCACCTAGGGAAACATACCAAACCTGTGCATTTCTGAAAACTAGAGACCTAGGGGGATCCAAGGAGGGGTGACTTGCGGGGCTCGGACCAGGTTCTGTTACCCAGAATCCTTTGCAAACCTCAAAATTTGGCTAAAAAAACACATGTTCCTCACATTTCTGTGGCAGAAAGTTCTGGAATCTGAGAGGAGCCACAAATTTCCTTCCACCCAGCGTTCCCCCACGTCTCCCGATAAAAATGATACCTCACTTGTGTGGGTAGGCCTAGCGCCCGCGACAGGATATGCCCCAAAACACAACGTGGACATATCACAGAAAACAGAGCTGTTTTTAGCAAAGTGACTACCTGTAGATTTTGGCCTCTAGCTCAGCCGCCACCTAGGGAAACCTACCAAACCTATGCATTTCTGAAAACTAGAGACCTAGGGGAATCCAAGGAGGGGTGACTTGTGTGGCTCGGACCAGGTTCTGTTACCCAGAATCGTTTGCAAACCTCAAAATTTGGCTAAAAAAACACATGTTCCTCACATTTCTGTGGCAGAAAGTTCTGGAATCTGAGAGGAGCCACAAATTTCCTTCCACCCAGCGTTCCCCCACGTCTCCCGATAAAAATGATACCTCACTTGTGTGGGTAGGCCTAGCGCCCGCGACAGGATATGCCCCAAAACACAACGTGGACATATCACAGAAAACAGAGCTGTTTTTAGCAAAGTGACTACCTGTAGATTTTGGCCTCTAGCTCAGCCGCCACCTAGGGAAACCTACCAAACCTATGCATTTCTGAAAACTAGAGACCTAGGGGAATCCAAGGAGGGGTGACTTGTGTGGCTCGGACCAGGTTCTGTTACCCAGAATCCTTTGCAAACCTCAAAATTTGGCTAAAAAAACACATGTTCCTCACATTTCTGTGGCAGAAAGTTCTGGAATCTGAGAGGAGCCACAAATTTCCTTCCACCCAGCATTCCCCCACGTCTCCCGATAAAAATGATACCTCACTTGTGTGGGTAGGCCTAGCGCCCGCGACAGGATATGCCCCAAAACACAACGTGGACATATCACAGAAAACAGAGCTGTTTTTAGCAAAGTGACTACCTGTAGATTTTGGCCTCTAGCTCTGCCGCCACCTAGGGAAACCTACCAAACCTGTGCATTTCTGAAAACTAGAGACCTAGGGGAATCCAAGGAGGGGTGACTTGTGTGGCTCGGACCAGGTTCTGTTACCCAGAATCCTTTGCAAACCTCAAAATTTGGCTAAAAAAACACATGTTCCTCACATTTCTGTGGCAGAAAGTTCTGGAATCTGAGAGGAGCCACAAATTTCCTTCCACCCAGCATTCCCCCACGTCTCCCGATAAAAATGATACCTCACTTGTGTGGGTAGGCCTAGCGCCCGCGACAGGATATGCCCCAAAACACAACGTGGACATATCACAGAAAACAGAGCTGTTTTTAGCAAAGTGACTACCTGTAGGTTTTGGCCTCTAGCTCTGCCGCCACCTAGGGAAACCTACCAAACCTGTGCATTTCTGAAAACTAGAGACCTAGGGGAATCCAAGGAGGGGTGACTTGTGTGGCTCGGACCAGGTTCTGTTACCCAGAATCCTTTGCAAACCTCAAAATTTGGCTAAAAAAACACATGTTCCTCACATTTCTGTGGCAGAAAGTTCTGGAATCTGAGAGGAGTCACAAATTTCCTTCCACCCAGCGTTCCCCTAAGTCTCCCGATAAAAATGATACCTCACTTGTGTGGGTAGGCCTAGCGCCCGCGACAGGATATGCCCCAAAACACAACGTGGACATATCACAGAAAACAGAGCTGTTTTTAGCAAAGTGACTACCTGTAGATTTTGGCCTCTAGCTCAGCCGCCACCTAGGGAAACCTACCAAACCTATGCATTTCTGAAAACTAGAGACCTAGGGGAATCCAAGGAGGGGTGACTTGTGTGGCTCGGACCAGGTTCTGTTACCCAGAATCCTTTGCAAACCTCAAAATTTGGCTAAAAAAACACATGTTCCTCACATTTCTGTGGCAGAAAGTTCTGGAATCTGAGAGGAGTCACAAATTTCCTTCCACCCAGCGTTCCCCTAAGTCTCCCGATAAAAATGATACCTCACTTGTGTGGGTAGGCCTAGCGCCCGCAACAGGATATGCCCCAAAACACTACGTGGACATATCACAGAAAACAGAGCTGTTTTTAGCAAAGTGGCTCTGGCTCTGACCAGGTTCTGTTACCCAGAATCCTTTGCAAACCTCAAAATTTGGCTAAAAAAAACACTTGTTCCTCACATTTCTGTGGCAGAAAGTTCTGGAATCTGAGAGGAGTCACAAATTTCCTTCCACCCAGCGTTCCCCTAAGTCTCCCGATAAAAATGATACCTCACTTGTGTGGGTAGGCCTAGCGCCCGCGACAGGATATGCCCCAAAACACAACGTGGACATATCACAGAAAACAGAGCTGTTTTTAGCAAAGTGACTACCTGCAGATTTTGGCCTCTAGCTCTGCCGCCACCTAGGGAAACCTACCAAACCTGTGCATTTCTGAAAACTAGAGACCTAGGGGAATCCAAGGAGGGGTGACTTGTGTGGCTCGGACCAGGTTCTGTTACCCAGAATCCTTGCAAACCCTCAAAATTTGGCTAAAAAAACACATGTTCCTCACATTTCTGTGGCAGAAAGTTCTGGAATCTGAGAGGAGCCACAAATTTCCTTCCACCCAGCATTCCCCCACGTCTCCCGATAAAAATGATACCTCACTTGTGTGGGTAGGGCCTAGCGCCCGCGACAGGATATGCCCCAAAACACAACGTGGACATATCACAGAAAACAGAGCTGTTTTTAGCAAAGTGACTACCTGTAGGTTTTGGCCTCTAGCTCTGCCGCCACCTAGGGAAACCTACCAAACCTGTGCATTTCTGAAAACTAGAGACCTAGGGAATCCAAGGAGGGGTGACTTGTGTGGCTCGGACCAGTTCTGTTACCCAGAATCCTTTGCAAACCTCAAAATTTGGCTAAAAAAACACATGTTCCTCACATTTCTGTGGCAGAAAGTTCTGGAATCTGAGAGGAGTCACAAATTTCCTTCCACCCAGCGTTCCCCTAAGTCTCCCGATAAAAATGATACCTCACTTGTGTGGGTAGGCCTAGCGCCCGCGACAGGATATGCCCCAAAACACAACGTGGACATATCACAGAAAACAGAGCTGTTTTTAGCAAAGTGACTACCTGTAGATTTTGGCCTCTAGCTCAGCCGCCACCTAGGGAAACCTACCAACCTATGCATTTCTGAAAACTAGAGACCTAGGGGAATCCAAGGAGGGGTGACTTGTGTGGCTCGGACCAGGTTCTGTTACCCAGAATCCTTTGCAAACCTCAAAATTTGGCTAAAAAAAACACATGTTCCTCACATTTCTGTGGCAGAAAGTTCTGGAATCTGAGAGGAGCCACAAATTTCCTTCCACCCAGCGTTCCCCCACGTCTCCCGATAAAAATGATACCTCACTTGTGTGGGTAGGCCTAGCGCCCGCAACAGGATATGCCCCAAAACACAACGTGGACATATCACAGAAAACAGAGCTGTTTTTAGCAAAGTGACTACCTGTAGATTTTGGCCTCTAGCTCAGCCGCCACCTAGGGAAACCTACCAAACCTGTGCATTTCTGAAAACTAGAGACCTAGGGGAATCCAAGGAGGGGTGACTTGTGTGGCTCGGACCAGGTTCTGTTACCCAGAATCCTTTGCAAACCTCAAAATTTGGCTAAAAAAACACATGTTCCTCACATTTCTGTGGCAGAAAGTTCTGGAATCTGAGAGGAGCCACAAATTTCCTTCCACCCAGCGTTCCCCCACGTCTCCCGATAAAAATGATACCTCACTTGTGTGGGTAGGCCTAGCGCCCGCGACAGGATATGCCCCAAAACACAACGTGGACATATCACAGAAAACAGAGCTGTTTTTAGCAAAGTGACTACCTGTAGATTTTGGCCTCTAGCTCAGCCGCCACCTAGGGAAACCTACCAAACCTGTGCATTTCTGAAAACTAGAGACCTAGGGAATCCAAGGAGGGGTGACTTGCGGGGCTCGGACCAGGTTCTGTTACCCAGAATCCTTTGCAAACCTCAAAATTTGGCTAAAAAAACACATGTTCCTCACATTTCTGTGGCAGAAAGTTCTGGAATCTGAGAGGAGCCACAAATTTCCTTCCACCCAGCGTTCCCCCATGTCTCCCGATAAAAATGATACCTCACTTGCGTGGGTAGGCCTAGCGGCCGCGACAGGAAACGCCCCAAAGCGCAACGTGGACACAACCAAAATTTTGGAAGAAAACAGTGCCTACCTGTGAATTTTGGCCTGTAGCTCAGCGGGTACCAAGGGAAACCTACCAAACCTGTGCATTTCTGAAAACTAGAGACCTAGGGGAATCCAAGGAGGGGTGACTTGCGGGGCTCGGACCAGGTTCTGTTACCCAGAATCCTTTGCAAACCTCAAAATTTGGCCAAAAAAACACTTTTTCCTCTCTTTTCTGTGGCAGAAAGTTCTGGAATCTGAGAGGAGCCACAAATTTCCTTCCACCCAGCATTCCCCCAAATCTCCCGATAAAAATGATACCTCACTTGTGTGGGTGGGCCAGGTGCCTGCAACAGAATAAGGCCCAAAACCTGAAGAGATAGAAGGATAGGTATTTTTGCAATATATCATTTTGATGTGTGCACATACGTCCGTGATGTGCCAAACACTAAAATAGTGAAAAGAAACACTTAGGTTATGTGAAGAAGACCCCACCCACCAACCAAGTTGGTGGCATGCTTCATCATCGGGGTCCCACCCGAGGCACCTAGCGTGTCACAGGTGTGCTGCGACGCCTGATTACAGCGGAGCAGGTTTTGTCATTTTTTACAACACATACTGGTTGGATTTGGCACGAGGGTGAGTGATGGTTCAGTGGATCAAATTTTATTAACAAGAGATTTCACAAAAATGAAATGCACTGCTAATAACTGAAAGGCAAAAAAGTGAACCAATGACTCACAGCTCGTGAGCTGTAAAGCCGCGACAAGGCACCAACCGCTTTACAGTCCATTCACACACCCTTTCATACATGACACGCACAAGACCATTCACACCGCCAAGCCACGGGCCCAGCACATTACAACACTCACATCGACAGACCGCGCCACTCAAGGGCCCATCACTTCCATACGCCACATGCCTGATACAAGAATCACACCAGCTGATGGGAGTGTGGACTGCCGTTTGGCTGGCACCGCCAGCCAAGCGCCACCCCACGCACACCGCCAGCCAAGCGCCACCCCACGCACACCGCCACCCCCACGCACACCGCCAGCCAAGCGCCACCCCACGCACACCGCAATCACTTTTTTTTATTTATAAACAACAAATAAACTACTAATTATAAAATAGGCACAAAACTACAAACACAAAACCTCAAACTAAATACACGACAGATGCCAACCGTGGAAAATATAAAACAGACAGCTTACGCTCACGGTATTTCCCAAAAGTTTTTCCTTGTGTGGTAACTTCTAAAACAGCTAGGCACACACAGCCCAGGCTTTGAAGGGCATTCGGGGCAGTACATCCGGCTCTCCCTCCGGATTGATCTCCGGGCACATACTCTACATTTCTTTGTGGGCATGTCTTTTTTGGGAGTGGGAGGAATGTGATCTGGAAAGTGCCGATCTTTCAATCTAGCCACATCCTCCACCACTTCTACTCTAGGAACTCTTGCCGGTTCCACCACAATAAGGCTTTCTATCACCGACTCCTGAAATTTAACAAAAGTCATCCTTGACTCAGGTGAACAATCCTTGTATACAATAAAGGCATTAAAAGTTGCCAAATGAAATAAATGTAGGGCCAACTTTTTATACCACACATAGGACTTACGAAGAGCAGTGTAAGGTTCCAACCTCTGATCTACTCTATCAACACCACCCATGTGCCTATTGTAGTCCAAAATGCACGCAGGTTTGCGCACTTCCGCAACCTGACCCCAAACAGCCACAGGGGAAGTACTCTCATCATGGATGGTCGATAGCATGTACACATCCCTCCTGTCTGAAAATTTCATAGCTAACAGCTCATTATTCCGCAAGGCACTGCACTGTCCCCTCTCAAGTTTTTTACAGACAAGCTCCCTTGGATAGCCTTTGCGGTTAGAACGGATTGTGCCACAAGCAACAGTGTCCACCCTAAACAACTCCTTGAACAACTGCACTCCAGTGTAGAAATTATCTACGTACAAATGGTGACCTTTGTTAAACAGCCGTCTAGCAAGTTCCCACACAATTTTTTCGCTAACTCCAAAAGTGGCCGGACAACCAGGAGGGTCAATACTGGAATCCCTACCAGTGTAGACCCGGAAATTATAAACATATCCTGTACTGCTTTCTGACAGCAGATACAATTTAATCCCATACCGTGCCCTCTTACTAGGGATGTACTGCTTAAAAACTAAACGCCCCTTGAAAAGGACCAAAGACTCGTCCACACTTATCTCTTTGCCTGGAACATAGACCTCTGAAAACCGATCCACAAAATGATCAAGGACAGGCCTAATCTTAAAAAGGCGGTCACAATCAGGGTGATCTCGTGGCAAGGCTAAAGCATTGTCTACAAAATGCAGCATACGAAGAAGAAGCAAATACCGATACGTGTCATAGTTGCAGGAAATATAGCAGTTGCCATCAAGGGACTAGTAGACCAATAAGAAGCCAGTGACGGCTTCCTGATCAACCCCATCAAAAAAGACAAACCTAAAAACCTTTTCATCTCTTCCAGATATGTGGGAACCCAATGAGTAGCTCTAGACTGAGGCTTAAGTCTGGCAGCGTTGTCCCGCAAATATTGCTCTGCATACACATTTGTCTGCTCCACAATCTCTTCCAAAAATACATCGTCCATATACAAGTGAAAGAAATGGACAGGCAGAAAGTTTTCCGTATTAACTCTACACCCTGGGAGACTAGTAAATGCAGGTAACTGTGGCTGCTCCATGTTTGGGGCAATCCAGGTGTCAGGTCTTCTAATGGGAAACCCTTCAGCCCCAGGCTGCTGCACTCTTGGCACATCAATGTCCTCCTCTAACTCAGGCCCTTCATCTGCACTGAGAGTAGCTTCCTCATCAGAAGAATACTCTTGGACAGAAAACTCACTTCCAGAATCTCCTGCTTCCTCCTCTGCCTCAGATGCAGAGTCAGTGTCGTAATCATGGTCTGAAGACGACTCAAAGAGCATGCGAACAACCTGCTGAGCGGTCACTTTGCGGCTAGCCATGATCCTAACAACAAATGGATTGCCAACAACAACTAGCACTAAAATAAGTAATAAACAAAGTGTAGCTTTATCACAAAGAGTTATGTACTACAAAAAACTATACCACTCAGTTGCCTGAAATAGCTACTCACCAAGCAACTACTCTGCACAGACACAGCAATCACCAATGATATCCCACTAAAAAGAAAAAAGAAAAAAGCAAATTAGACATATGACAACACAAACATCACTGTGCTCAAATCTAAGGACAATGTCAAACACACAATACTGCATTTAGTACACCACCTACAAACATGTCATTCATGCATGTCAACAATACTCCTTTGGAGTAAATTGCTTTCACTTACCTAAAACATGCAGCTATGCAAACCACTGGACAACTACTGCCAAAACCGCTAAGATCCACAGCAAAGGAAGCAAAAGCGTTGAACTAGAAGAAAAAGAAGAAATAAATTGTTATAATCACAAATACAAATACTTTGCCTGTTGACAAACACCCCACCACCAAGAACTTAGAAGTTGTCCCTGGTACCTAAGTGGATCCTGCCCCCCCTCGGGGGTAGATGGGCGTAAAAAAATTAGCCGAAATGGGCAACACCTCTGTGCCCCCTTTTAGGGGGCAACCCTTCCCAAAGGGGGCACCCCCAGCACAAAACAAAAAAATCCCTGCCGTATTGGTGGTTTCTGCCCTCCTTGGGGGCAGATGGGCCTACAAAATTACACACACACCACACAATCCCTGGCGCCTAGTGTGCTTCCACCCCCCCGGGGCCAGATCGTCCAAAAAATGACTGGTCTGCCATCGGGGGGCCGAAACAGAAAAAAAAAACTCCCCAGGGGAGAGACCCTTGCCCAAGGGGTTGCCCTCAAAATAAACAACAAAAACAAAATCCCTGGTGTCTAGTGGATTTTGCCCCCCCGCCCCCCCCCGGCGGCAGATCAGCCCAAAAATTGGCAATCTGCCCCCGTGGGGGGAGGGGGGGGGGCAAATACTAAAAAATTTGTCCCCCAGTGGGACGCCCCTTGCCCAAAGGGTCGCCCCCCCAAAAAAAACTTTACAATAAAAATAAATCCCTGGTGTCTAGTGGTTTTCAACCCCCCTCGGGGGCAGATCTGCCAAAAAATCAGCGGATCTGCCCCCCGGGGGGGGGGGCTAAATACAAATAAAAATTCCCCGGGGGGCCACCCTGGCCCAAGGGGTCGCCCCCAAAACATACACAAAATATAAAATCCCTGGTGTCTAGTGGTTTTCGCCCCCCCCCCCCCGGGGACAGATCCGCCGAAAATTCGGCGGATCTGCCCCAGGGGGGGGGGGGCGAAATACAAAAAAAAATTGCCCCCGGGGTGGGGCGACCCTTGCCCAAGGGGGTCGTCCCCAAAATAAACATAAAATACTATATCCCTGGTGTCTAGTGGTTTTCGCCCCCCCCTGGGGGCAGATCCGCCGAAAAATCGGCAGATCTGCCCCCAGGGGGGGGCGAAATACAATAAAAAAATGCCCCCGGGGGAGGGCGACCCTTGCCCAAGGGGTCGCCCCCAAAATTATGGCAAAATAACACTATCCCTGGTGTCTAGTGGTTTTCGCCCCCCCCTGGGGGCAGATCCGCCGAAAAAAACGGCGGATCTGCCCCCAGGGGGGGCGAAATACTAAAAATAATTGCCCCCGGGGGGGGCGACCCTTGCCCAAGGGGTCGCCCCCAAAATATTGAAAAAAATAAATCCCTGGTGGCTAGTGGAGATTCCTGCTCCACGATCGCGGGCTCTGCCCGCGATCGTGGAGCAGGAATCTAATGAAAACAGGCACCGGGGGAAAGGAAAAACCCTTTCCTTTCCCCCCGTGTCTGTTTCCCACCACCCCCGACCCCCAAAAACGAAGAGGACTCACCTTTCGTGTCCTCCTCGGTAGACGCGCTGGAAGCAAATGGCTTCCAGCGCGCCCGGCAACACTAGATGACGTCAGCGCGCTGTGCGCGCGCTGACGTCATCGGATTGCCGTGGGGGGGGGCGGGGGTGGAAGGGGAAGGTCTTCCCCTTCCATCCCCGCCTGGGGGGGGGAGGGGGGTGCACGGGGGGGCGCGCTAGCGCGCCCCCAAGTTCCCCTGTGCCTAGGACGAGATGATCTTGTCCAAGGCACAGGGGAACTGTAGCCTTGGACGAGATCATCTCGTCCAAGGCACAGAAGAGGTTAAAAAAATGGGATGTGTCCACGTTGCATTTTGGGGCGTCTCCTGTCGCGGGCGCTAGGCCTACCCACACAAGTGAGGTATCATTTTTATCGGGAGACTTGGGGGAACGCTAGGTGGAAGGAAATTTGTGGCTCCTCTCAGATTCCAGAACTTTCTGTCATCGAAATGTGAGGAAAATGCGTTTTTTTAGCCACAATTTGAGGTTTGCAATGGATTCTGGGTAACAGAACCTGGTCAGAGCCCCACAAGTCGCCCCTTCTTGGATTCCCCTAGATCTCTAGTTTAAAAAAATGCACAGGTTAGGTAGGTTTCCCTAGGTGCCGGCTGAGCTAGAGGCCAAAATCTACAGGTAGGCACTTTGCAAAAAACAGCTCTGTTTTCTTTCAAAAAATGGGATGTGTCCACGTTGCTTTTTTGGGCGTCTTCTGTCGCGGGCGCTAGGCCTACCCACACAAGTGAGGTTTCATTTTTATCGGGAGACTTGGGGGAACGCTGGGTGGAAGGAAATTTGTAGCTCCTCTCAGATTCCAGAACTTTCTGTCACCGAAATGTGAGGAAAATGTGTTTTTTTAGCCAAATTTATTGGTTTGCAAAGGATTCTGGGTAACAGAACCTGGTCAGAGCCCCACAAGTCACCCCATCTTGGAATCCCCTAGGTCTCTAGTTTTAAAAAATGCACAGGTTTGGTAGGTTTCCCTAGGTGCGGGCTGAGCTAGAGGCCAAAATCTACAGGTAGGCACTTTGCAAAAAACAGCTCTTTTTTCTGTCAAGAAATGGGATGTGCCCACTTTGTGTTTTGGGACATTTCCTGTCGTGGGCGCTAGGACTACCCACACAAGTGAGGTATCATTTTTATCGGGAGACTTGGGGGAATGCTGTGTGGAAGAAAATTTGTGGCTCCTCTCAGATTCTAGAACTTTCTGTCACCGAAATGTGAGGAAAATATGTTTTTTTAGCCAAATGTTGAGGTTTGCAAAGGATTCTGGGGAACAGAACCTGGTCAGAGCCCCACAAGTCACCCCATCTTGGAATCCCCTAGGTCTCTAGTTTTAAAAAATGCACAGGTTTGGTAGGTTTCCCTAGGTGCGGGCTGAGCTAGAGGCCAAAATCTACAGGTATGCACTTTGCAAAAAACAGCTCTGTTTTCTGACAAGAAATGGGATGTGCCCACTTTGTGTTTTGGGACATTTCCTGTTGCGGGCGCTAGGACTACCCACACAAGTGAGATATCATTTTTATCGGGAGACTTGGGGGAACGCTGGGTGGAAGGAAATTTGTGGCTCCTCTCAGATTCCAGAACTTTCTGTCACCGAAATATAAGGAAAATGTGTTTTTTTAGCCAATTTTTGAGGTTTGCAAAGGATTCTGGGGAACAGAACCTGGTCAGAGCCCCACAAGTCACCCCATCTTGGATTCCCCTAGGTCTCTAGTTTTCAAAAATGCACAGGTTCAGTAGGTTTCCCTAGGTGCCGGCTGAGCTAGAGGCCAAAATCTACAGGTAGGCACTTTACAAAAAACAGCTCTGTTTTCTTTCAAAAAATGGGATGTGTCCACGTTGCTTTTTTGGGCGTCTTCTGTCGCGGGCTCTAGGCCTACCCACACAAGTGAGGTATCATTTTTATCGGGAGACTTGGGGGAACGCTGGGTGGAAGGAAATTTGTAGCTCCTCTCAGATTCCAGAACTTTCTGTCACCGAAATGTGAGGAAAATGTGTTTTTTTAGCCAAATTTATTGGTTTGCAAAGGATTCTGGGTAACAGAACCTGGTCAGAGCCCCACAAGTCACCCCATCTTGGAATCCCCTAGGTCTCTAGTTTTCAAAAATGCACAGGTTTGGTAGGTTTCCATAGGAGCCGGCTGAGCTAGAGGCCAAAATCTACAGGTAGGCACTTTGCAAAAAACAGCTCTGTTTTCTTTCAAAAAATGGGATGTGTCCACGTTGCTTTTTTGGGCGTCTTCTGTCGCGGGCGCTAGGCCTACCCACACAAGTGAGGTATCATTTTTATCGGGAGACTTGGGGGAACGCTGGGTGGAAGGAAATTTGTGGCTCCTCTCAGATTCCAGAACTTTCTGTCACCGAAATGTGAGGAAAATGCGTTTTTTTAGCCAGAATTTGAGGTTTGCAAAGGATTCTGGGTAACAGAACCTGGTCAGAGCCCCACAAGTCACCCCATCTTGGATTCCCCTAGGTCTCTAGTTTTAAAAAATGCACAGGTTTGGTATGTTTCCCTAGGTGCGGGCTGAGCTAGAGGCCAAAATCTACAGGTAGGCACTTTACAAAAAACAGCTCTGTTTTCTTTAAAAAAATGGGATGTGTCCACGTTGCGTTTTGGGGCGTTTCTTGTTGCGGGCTCTAGGCCTACCCACACAAGTGAAGTATCATTTTTATCGAGAGACTTGGGGGAACGCTGGGTGGAAGGAAATTTGTGGCTCCTCTCAGATTCCAGAACTTTCTGTCACCGAAATGTGAGGAAAATGCGTTTTTTTTAGCCAGAATTTGAGGTTTGCAAAGGATTCTGGGTAACAGAACCTGGTCAGAGCCCCACAAGTCACCCCATCTTGGATTCCCCTAGGTCTCTAGTTTTAAAAAATGCACAGGTTTGGTATGTTTCCCTAGGTGCGGGCTGAGCTAGAGGCCAAAATCTACAGGTAGGCACTTTACAAAAAACAGCTCTGTTTTCTTTAAAAAAATGGGATGTGTCCACGTTGCATTTTGGGGCGTCTCCTGTCGCGGGCGCTAGGCCTACCCACACAAGTGAGGTATCATTTTTATCGGGAGACTTGGGGGAACGCTAGGTGGAAGGAAATTTGTGGCTCCTCTCAGATTCCAGAACTTTCTGTCATCGAAATGTGAGGAAAATGCGTTTTTTTAGCCACAATTTGAGGTTTGCAAAGGATTCTGGGTAACAGAACCTGGTCAGAGCCCCACAAGTCGCCCCTTCTTGGATTCCCCTAGATCTCTAGTTTTCAAAAATGCACAGGTTAGGTAGGTTTCCCTAGGTGCCGGCTGAGCTAGAGGCCAAAATCTACAGGTAGGCACTTTGCAAAAAACAGCTCTGTTTTCTTTCAAAAAATGGGATGTGTCCACATTGCTTTTTTGGGCGTCTTCTGTCGCGGGCGCTAGGCCTACCCACACAAGTGAGGTATCATTTTTATCGGGAGACTTGGGGGAACGCTGGGTGGAAGGAAATTTGTAGCTCCTCTCAGATTCCAGAACTTTCTGTCACCGAAATGTGAGGAAAATGTGTTTTTTTAGCCAAATTTATTGGTTTGCAAAGGATTCTGGGTAACAGAACCTGGTCAGAGCCCCACAAGTCACCCCATCTTGGAATCCCCTAGGTCTCTAGTTTTAAAAAATGCACAGGTTTGGTAGGTTTCCCTAGGTGCGGGCTGAGCTAGAGGCCAAAATCTACAGGTAGGCACTTTGCAAAAAACAGCTCTTTTTTCTGTCAAGAAATGGGATGTGCCCACTTTGTGTTTTGGGATATTTCCTGTCGTGGGCGCTAGGACTACCCACACAAGTGAGGTATCATTTTTATCGGGAGACTTGGGAGAACGCTGTGTGGAAGAAAATGTGTGGCTCCTCTCAGATTCTAGAACTTTCAGTCACCGAAATGTGAGGAAAATATGTTTTTTTAGCCAAATGTTGAGGTTTGCAAAGGATTCTGGGGAACAGAACCTGGTCAGAGCCCCACAAGTCACCCCATCTTGGAATCCCCTAGGTCTCTAGTTTTAAAAAATGCACAGGTTTGGTAGGTTTCCATAGGTGCCGGCTGAGCTAGAGGCCAAAATCTACAGGTATGCACTTTGCAAAAAACAGCTCTGTTTTCTGTCAAGAAATGGGATGTGCCCACTTTGTGTTTTGGGACATTTCCTGTTGCGGGCGCTAGGACTACCCACACAAGTGAGATATCATTTTTATCGGGAGACTTGGGGGAACGCTGGGTGGAAGGAAATTTGTGGCTCCTCTCAGATTCCAGAACTTTCTGTCACCGAAATATAAGGAAAATTTGTTTTTTTAGCCAATTTTTGAGGTTTGCAAAGGATTCTGGGGAACAGAACCTGGTCAGAGCCCCACAAGTCACCCCATCTTGGATTCCCCTAGGTCTCTAGTTTTCAAAAATGCACAGGTTCAGTAGGTTTCCCTAGGTGCCGGCTGAGCTAGAGGCCAAAATCTACAGGTAGGCACTTTGCAAAAAACAGCTCTGTTTTCTTTCAAAAAATGGGATGTGTCCACGTTGCTTTTTTGGGCGTCTTCTGTCGCGGGCTCTAGGCCTACCCACACAAGTGAGGTATCATTTTTATCGGGAGACTTGGGGGAACGCTGGGTGGAAGGAAATTTGTAGCTCCTCTCAGATTCCAGAACTTTCTGTCACCGAAATGTTAGGAAAATGTGTTTTTTTAGCCAAATGTATTGGTTTGCAAAGGATTCTGGGTAACAGAACCTGGTCAGAACCCCACAAGTCACCCATCTTGGAATCCCCTAGGTCTCTAGTTTTCAAAAATGCACAGGTTTGGTAGGTTTCCCTAGGTGAGGGCTGAGCTAGAGGCCAAAATCTACAGGTAGGAACTTTGCAAAAAACAGCTCTTTTTTCTGTCAAGAAATGGGATGTGCCCACTTTGTGTTTTGGCACATTTCCTGTCGTGGGCGCTAGGACTACCCACACAAGTGAGGTATCATTTTTATCGGGAGACTTGGGGGAACGCTGTGTGGAAGAAAATTTGTGGCTCCTCTCAGATTCTAGAAGTTTCTGTCACCGAAATGTGAGGAAAATATGTTTTTTTAGCCAAATGTTGAGGTTTGCAAAGGATTCTGGGGAACAGAACCTGGTCAGAACCCCACAAGTCACCCCATCTCGGAATCCCCTAGGTCTCTAGTTTTCAAAAATGCACAGGTTCGGTAGGTTTTCCTAGGTGCCGGCTGAGCTAGAGGCCAAAATCTACAGGTAGAAACTTTACAAAAAACAGCTCTGTTTTCTTTCAAAAAATGGGATGTGTCCACGTTGCGTTTTGGGGCGTCTCCTGTCGCGGGCTCTAGGCCTACCCACACAAGTGAGGTATCATTTTTATCGGGAGACTTGGGGAACGCTGGGTGGAAGGAAATTTGTAGCTCCTCTCAGATTCCAGAACTTTCTGTCACCGAAATGTGAGGAAAATGTGTTTTTTTAGCCAAATTTATTGGTTTGCAAAGGATTCTGGGTAACAGAACCTGGTCAGAGCCCCACAAGTCACCCCATCTTGGAATCCCCTAGGTCTCTAGTTTTCAAAAATGCACAGGTTTGGTAGGTTTCCCTAGGTGCGGGCTGAGCTAGAGGCCAAAATCTACAGGTAGGCACTTTGCAAAAAACAGCTCTTTTTTCTTTCAAGAAATGGGATGTGCCCACTTTGTGTTTTGGGACATTTCCTGTCGTGGGCGCTAGGACTACCCACACAAGTGAGGTATCATTTTTATCGGGAGACTTGGGGGAACGCTGTGTGGAAGAAAATGTGTGGCTCCTCTCAGATTCTAGAACTTTCTGTCACCGAAATGTGAGGAAAATATGTTTTTTTAGCCAAATGTTGAGGTTTGCAAAGGATTCTGGGGAACAGAACCTCGTCAGAGCCCCACAAGTCACCCAATCTTGGAATCCCCTAGGTCTCTAGTTTTCAAAAATGCACAGGTTTGGTAGGTTTCCATAGGTGCCGGCTGAGCTAGAGGCCAAAATCTACAGGTATGCACTTTGCAAAAAACAGCTCTGTTTTCTGTCAAGAAATGGGATGTGCCCACTTTGTGTTTTGGGACATTTCCTGTTGCGGGCGCTAGGACTACCCACACAAGTGAGATATCATTTTTATCGGGAGACTTGGGGGAACGCTGGGTGGAAGGAAATTTGTGGCTCCTCTCAGATTCCAGAACTTTCTGTCACCGAAATATAAGGAAAATGTGTTTTTTTAGCCAATTTTTGAGGTTTGCAAAGGATTCTGGGGAACAGAACCTGGTCAGAGCCCCACAAGTCACCCCATCTTGGATTCCCCTAGGTCTCTAGTTTTCAAGAATGCACAGGTTCAGTAGGTTTCCCTAGGTGCCGGCTGAGCTAGAGGCCAAAATCTACAGGTAGGCACTTTGCAAAAAACAGCTCTGTTTTGTTTCAAAAAATGGGATGTGTCCACGTTGCTTTTTTGGGCGTCTTCTGTCGCGGGCTCTAGGCCTACCCACACAAGTGAGGTATCATTTTTATCGGGAGACTTGGGGGAACGCTGGGTGGAAGGAAATTTGTAGCTCCTCTCAGATTCCAGAACTTTCTGTCACCGAAATGTTAGGAAAATGTGTTTTTTTAGCCAAATGTATAGGTTTGCAAAGGATTCTGGGTAACAGAACCTGGTCAGAACCCCACAAGTCCCCCCATCTTGGAATCCCCTAGGTCTCTAGTTTTCAAAAATGCACAGGTTTGGTAGGTTTCCCTAGGTGCGGGCTGAGCTAGAGGCCAAAATCTACAGGTAGGCACTTTGCAAAAAACAGCTCTTTTTTCTGTCAAGAAATGGGATGTGCCCACTTTGTGTTTTGGGACATTTCCTGTCGTGGGCGCTAGGACTACCCACACAAGTGAGGTATCATTTTTATCGGGAGACTTGGGGGAACGCTGTGTGGAAGAAAATTTGTGGCTCCTCTCAGATTCTAGAACTTTCTGTCACCGAAATGTGAGGAAAATATGTTTTTTTAGCCAAATGTTGAGGTTTGCAAAGGATTCTGGGGAACAGAACCTGGTCAGAACCCCACAAGTCACCCCATCTTGGAATCCCCTAGGTCTCTAGTTTTCAAAAATGCACACGTTTGGTAGGTTTCCATAGGTGCCGGCTAAGCTAGAGGCCAAAATCTACAGGTAGGCACTTTGCAAAAAACAGCTCTGTTTTCTGTCAAGAAATGGGATGTGCCCACTTTGTGTTTTGGGACATTTCCTGTTGCGGGCGCTAGGACTACCCACACAAGTGACATATCATTTTTATCGGGAGACTTGGGGGAACGCTGGGTGGAAGGAAATTTGTGGCTCCTCTCAGATTCCAGAACTTTCTGTCACCGAAATATAAGGAAAATGTGTTTTTTTAGCCAAATTTTGAGGTTTGCAAAGGATTCTGGGGAACAGAACCTGGTCAGAGCCCCACAAGTCACCCCATCTTGGATTCCCCTAGGTCTCTAGTTTTCAAAAATGCACAGGTTCGGTAGGTTTTCCTAGGTGCTGGCTGAGCTAGAGGCCAAAATCTTTACAAAAGGTAGAAACTTTCCACAGGTAGGCACTTTGCAAAAAACAGCTCTGTTTTCTTTAAAAAAATGGGATGTGTCTACGTTTTGTTTTGGGGCGTCTACTGTCGCGGGTGCTAGGCCTACCCACACAAGTGAGGTATCATTTTTATCGGGAGACTTGGGGGAATGCTGGGTGTAAGGAAATTTGTGGCTCCTCTCAGATTCCAGAACTTTCTGTCACCGAAATGTGAGGAAAATGTGTTTTTTAGCAAAAATTTGAGGTTTGCAAAGGATTCTGGGTAACAGAACCTGGTCAGAGCCCCACAAGTCACCCCATCTTGGAATCCCCTAAGTCTCTAGTTTTCAAAAATGCACAGGTTTGGTAGGTTTCCCTAGGTGCGGGCTGAGCTAGAGGCCAAAATCTACAGGTAGGCACTTTGCAAAAAACAGCTCTTTTTTCTGTCAAGAAATGGGATGTGCCCACTTTGTGTTTTGGGACATTTCCTGTCGTGGGCGCTAGGACTACCCACACAAGTGAGGTATCATTTTTATCAGGAGACTTGGGGGAACGCTGTGTGGAAGAAAATTTGTGGCTCCTCTCAGATTCTAGAACTTTCTGTCACCGAAATGTGAGGAAAATATGTTTTTTTAGCCAAATGTTGAGGTTTGCAAAGGATTCTGGGGAACAGAACCTGGTCAGAGCCCCACAAGTCACCCCATCTTGGAATCCCCTAGGTCTCTAGTTTTCAAAAATGCACAGGTTTGGTAGGTTTCCATAGGTGCCGGCTGAGCTAGAGGCCAAAATCTACAGGTAGGCCCTTTGCAAAAAACAGATCTGTTTTCTGTCAAGAAATGGGATGTGCCCACTTTGTGTTTTGGGACATTTCCTGTTGCGGGCGCTAGGACTACCCACACAAGTGAGATATCATTTTTATCGGGAGACTTGGGGGAACGCTGGGTGGAAGGAAATTTGTGGCTCCTCTCAGATTCCAGAACTTTCTGTCACCGAAATATAAGGAAAATGTGTTTTTTTTAGCCAATTTTTGAGGTTTGCAAAGGATTCTGGGGAACAGAACCTGGTCAGAGCCCCACAAGTCACCCCATCTTGGATTCCCCTAGGTCTCTAGTTTTAAAAAATGCACAGGTTCGGTAGGTTTCCCTAGGTGCCGGCTGAGCTAGAGGCCAAAATCTACAGGTAGGCACTTTGCAAAAAACAGCTCTGTTTTCTTTCAAAAAATGGGATGTGTCCATGTTGCGTTTTGGAGCGTCTCCTGTCGCGGGCGCTAGGCCTACCCACACAATTGAGGTATAATTTTTATCGGGAGACTTGGGGGAACGCTGGGTGGAAAGAAAATTTGTAGCTCCTCTCAGATTCCAGAACTTTCTGTCACCGAAATGTGAGGAAAATGTGTTTTTTTAGCCAAATTTTGAGGTTTGCAAAGGATTCTGGGTAACAGAACCTGGTCAGAGCCCCACAAGTCGCCCCATCTTGGATTCCCCTAGGTCTCTAGTTTTCAAAAATGCACTGGTTAGGTAGGTTTCCCTAGGTGCCGGCTGAGCTAGAGGCCAAAATCTACAGGTAGGCACTTTGCAAAAAACAGCTCTGTTTTCTTTAAAAAAATGGGATGTGTCCACGTTGCGTTTTGGGGCGTTTCTTGTTGCGGGCTCTAGGCCTACCCACACAAGTGAAGTATCATTTTTATCGGGAGACTTGGGGGAACGCTGGGTGGAAGGAAATTTGTGGCTCCTCTCAGATTCCAGAACTTTCTGTCACCGAAATGTGAGGAAAATGCGTTTTTTTAGCCAGAATTTGAGGTTTGCAAAGGATTCTGGGTAACAGAACCTGGTCAGAGCCCCACAAGTCACCCCATCTTGGATTCCCCTAGGTCTCTAGTTTTAAAAAATTCACAGGTTTGGTATGTTTCCCTAGGTGCGGGCTGAGCTAGAGGCCAAAATCTACAGGTAGGCACTTTACAAAAAACAGCTCTGTTTTCTTTAACCCCTTCGCTGCCAGGCCTTTTCCCCCTCCTGTGCCAGGCCTTTTTTTGCCTATTTGGGGCAGTTCGCGCTTAGGCCCTCATAACTTTTTGTCCACATAAGCTAACCAAGCCAAATTTGCGTCCTTTTTTTCCAACATCCTAGGGATTCTAAAGGTACCCAGACTTTGTGCGTTCCCCTGAAGGAGGTCAAGAAATTGGCCAAAATACAGTGAAAATTTCGTTTTTTTCAAAAAAATTGGAAAAAGGGGCTGGAGAAGAAGGCTTGTGGTTTTTCCCCTGAAAATGGCATCAACAAAGGGTCTACGGTGCTAAACTCAGCAGCTTCCCAGCTTTCAGGAACAGGCAGACTTGAATCCGAAAACCCAATTTTTCAACACAATTTCGGCATTTTACTGGAGCATACTCCATTTGTGCAATTTTTTGTGCTTTCAGCCTCCTTCCAGTCAGTGACAGGAATGGTCAGGAAACCAATGCTGGATCCCAGAAACCTAAACATTTCTGAAAAGTAGACAAAATTCTGAATTCAGCAAGGGGTCATTTGTGTAGATCCTACAAGGGTTTCCTACAGAAAATAACAGCTGAAAAAGAAAAATATTGAAATTGAGGTGAAAAAAACATCAATTTTTCTCTACTTTTTACTCTGTAACTTTTCCCTGCAATGTCAAATTATCGAAAGCAATATAGCGTTACGTCTGCTGGACTCCTCTGGTTGCGGGGATATATAGGGTTTGTAGGTTCATCAAGAACCCGAGGAACCCAGAGCCAATAAATGAGCTGCACCCTGCAGTGCATTTTCATTCTATACCGGGTATACAGTAATTCATTTGCTGAAATATAAGGAGTAAAAAATAGCTATCAAGAAAACCTTTGCATTTCCAAAAAGGGCACAAGATAAGGTGTTGAGGAGCAGTGGTTATTTGCACATCTCTGAATTCCGGGGTGACCATAGTAGCACGTGAATTACATGGAATTTCTCAAATAGATGTCTTTTTTACACACACCCCTATATTTGGAAGGAATAAATGTAGAGAAAGACAAGGGGCAATAACACTTGTTTTGCTATTCTATGTTCCCCCAAGTCTCCCGATAAAAATGATACCTCACTTGTGTGGCTAGGCCTAGCGCCCGCGACAGGATATGCCCCAAAACACAACGTGGACACATCACAGAAAACAGAGCTGTTTTTAGCAAAGTGACTACCTGTAGATTTTGGCCTCTAGCTCAGCCGCCACCTAGGGAAACCTACCAAACCTGTGCATTTCTGAAAACTAGAGACCTAGGGGAATCCAAGGAGGGGTGACTTGTGTGGCTCGGACCAGGTTCTGTTACCCAGAATCCTTTGCAAACCTCAAAATTTGGCTAAAAAAACACATGTTCCTCACATTTCTGTGGCAGAAAGTTCTGGAATCTGAGAGGAGCGACAAATTTCCTTCCACCCAGCATTCCCCCACGTCTCCCGATAAAAATGATACCTCACTTGTGTGGGTAGGCCTAGCGCCCGCGACAGGATATGCCCCAAAACACAACCTGGACACATCACAGA